>NC_058081.1:50899363-51499363 GCF_014858855.1 Bufo gargarizans
ACTTTAGGAGACTCATATGCTCCCAGGAGCCAAGGTGCCAAGTATAAGCTTGACAATGCCTCCCTATTTTATTAAAGGGTAAACAGAGATAGACAACGCTGTGAACAGGATTTGAACCTGTGCGGGGAAACCCCATTGGATTTCTAGTCCAACACCTTAACCACTCGGCCATCACAGCACATTTGCTCCAAAGTTTCTGTCACACTCGCTTCTAGCATCCTCATTGGTGAGTGGACAATCACCCTACCCCTATACAGCCCCTCTAGCCTTCAAGGAGCAAAAACCCCTTTCCTTGTGCAAGACCACGCCGGTTTTTGCATTGGACAGTCAATATCTAGAGATTGGACAAACTTTTAAATGAAAGCCACATAAATATTACTTTCGTAAGTGGTACCAAGAGCCTCAGTTAATCTTCCTACGATAAGTGACAGAAGGTAAAGGAGGTCTTGCACCAGGTCTCAATTTACTAATCAATTAAAGTAACACCCAGCACAGACTCCAAACCCAAAAAAGAACAACCAACAAAACCTAACTTAATCTCCTTTTTTTATTTTCTTCTTTTATCTTATATCACAACTGTAGACCATGACAAATTAAATAGAAAATCGCTATATTCTTTTCTTGGGCTGGAGCCATGTTTTCCCCCCCTCCGATTCTAGTGCAGCTGAGCCAGGAAGTTAAGGCGGAGAGGGCTTGGTTTAGGCTACATAATTTACGTCTACCCAGTAAGAGTAGCCAATTGTTGGAAGGAATCTCCTAGTTACCAATTGTATAAAATAAAAGCGCTAACAGTACAGGCTCTGGAACAGACATAGCATTAGCAATAGTACATACATAGAACCAGCCATAATACCAATTAGTGTTTACGTAGCTAATTGGGGCTCGTTTAACGCTTTACAGGGAAAGGCACTCAAGTTTTCCTAGACATCTATGTGGAGGCATTTAGAGGACACTATCAGTGATGGCCAGTTCGCATTGGCGGGCTGCCATCTTTGTTCACAAGTCCGGCCAGGCACAGGTAAGCCTTTTCCTGTGCCTGTGCGCCAGCCGGTCTGAAAACAAGTGCGGTCAGCGGGAGCAGGCAGTTCCGAGAACAGCCATCGGGTGCCTTCATCGAGCTGTTCTCGGAACTGCCTGCACCTGGTGACCGCATTTGTTTTCAGACCGTCTCGCGGCACAGGCACAGTTAAGGGCTTACCTGTGCCTCGCCGTATTTTTTTAAAAGATGGCAGACCGCATATGTTCGCGGGCAAACAATGCGAACTAACCATCCCTAGACCATATTACTGTCTTCATACCACTAAGGGGACAAAATTACTGTGTAGGGCGCACAATGGAAAGATTCATGTGTGGAAAACCTTCTGGTGCACTCAATAAAACTATTACTTTTGGAGTAACTATAGTTAAGACACTATTATTTCTGGAGTAGAGTGCAGTATTTGGGGGAGTACTTTACAACATAGCAAGTACAGGAATGTGGGCATCTGGGGCAGCTACAGGCATGGTGAAAGGTAAAGGAGTGAAAAGTAATGAAGTAATGAAAGAAGTAATAAGTTCTATTGGCCAAATATGATCACTTTAACTACTTTAAGCAGAAATGTATCAAACGCCATATTTGGATGTTCTCCATATGTTTCCATCTATTTCCACTATTAGATGCATTGGGTTTTAGGTAGGGACATTCAGATTTTGCCTTTGCTTTTCCACATTTATTTCCATCTTGACGGTTAACAACTGAAAGAAATCCTGTTTGAAAGCCCAGCTGGTGATCATGGTCCCAAGATATCTACTCTCCACAGGGTATTTGTTGACTGTGCTAGCACAGGGAAAGTATTTGTGTGTAATTAATGTAAAATTTTATCCCTGTGGGCAGCTCTATATATAAAAAGAGCTAACACAACCTAACAAGCAACAGTGAGGGATCAAGAGTAATAGACACTGTGTCTCTTACCATTACACACCTTGAACTTTTATTACTGTCTTCTCTTTGTTGTAGCTTTTAAGTTTTCCTAACATTTTCTTTGCTTTCTCTCAAGGTATATCAATACATAGTATTCTCCTTCTTATTTCCACTCCTGGAAAGCTATGCTTGTACCCTGTCTCTTGAAATCATTGGTATTATTGCATGGTACCCTTTTCTACCAGAGGTTGACTCCAGTCTTATTGCTCTTAGCTTGTCTCCTGATTTCAGGTGCTGGAGGGGAAGTGATAGATCAAGGGTGCAAAATTCAGGGAAACAGTATTTCTGGCTTATATCGAGATGGAGACATTATCATTGGTGGTATATTCCCCGTTCATGTATATAGGACCTACCATGAATTGACTTTCAAAATCCCACCACCACCTGTGACCTGCAACACGTGAGTGAAACATATTTAGTATTTCATGCTTGTTTATATCACATATGCTATTCATTTTATATATTTATTTAAATCCTTGTGATTTTTGGGGGGGAGGGGGGACATGTTGCAATTGTACCTAGTCTTCTTGCCTAAGAAGTCCCCAGTATTTGAAATATTATATGGTAGGTGAGGACTCTTTTATAGATTTTTCATTGGTGCCCAGAAGCATCTAGTTTAGTGGTCTCATTAGGTGAAACAAAATAAGAGTATTGAAGCAATGATGCTACATAGCAAGCTTTTGAGACATCACCATCCCTTGGTAGTAAGCTTGATGAAGGGACTGGTGATGTAACTTTTTACAGAAGCTTCTAGTTACACCTAAGACTCTTTGAGATACAGGAAGCTGAGAAGAAACGGACTGTTTGGCTGGGTCCTCACAGTGGCAAGCTAGTTATTTTAACTTGTATGGTTGAGAGAGTTATTTTGCATACCCTTTTTTCCTGTGGAGCATTGTCTGGCCTATCAAAACTCCCTATGCCACTTTAGCATTATCGCACCTCAAAGGCCTATTAACCAACCTATACATTGTGCTGGTTGGCTGAGTGAGGGGGGGGGGGGAGCTTGGCGTCTGGAGAAAATTCTGGTTTGGCTTTTATCCTTAGTTCCTCAGTCATGCTACAAGACCTATTATAGGGCCAGACATTGACTTATAGGGTATCTAATATGTGCCATTCCTGCTGCTTGGAGGAGACCCACTTTGCAAACCTCTACAGGTGAACACCACAGGCAAGAAAATTTTTGCAAATGCCCCTTCAGCGAAGCCTTGCCTCATCAGCCATAATTAGAAAAGTAGGACCTCTAAAGGAGCACACTCCAATGAGAAATGGTATTAAAATATATTCAATATATTAATAGTGATTATCATTATCATATGTTTCAAATAAATTGTTCAAAAAGTAATTATACTAACCTTGCAGATATTATTGGCTTCTTTCCTTCAAGTCTCTCATGTCTGCATGTGATAAACATATACATATTATTCATGATTCAATGTAAGAGCTTTATTCACACTACCATGTCCGATTGTCCGCTGCCAAAGCTTACAACGCATTTAGAAAATCTTCAGACTTTTTAACTTTTTTTCCTGTTTTGTTATGTTGAGGCTTTGTGCTAAAATAAAAAAAATAAAAATAACATGTTTTCCTCCATCAATCTGCACTTATAATGAGAAATTCTGATAAATTTTCTTTAAATGTTGGAAAATTTATTGAAAAGGAAAAATATAAGTATTCAGACCCTTTGTTGTGACGTTTGACATTTAGCTCTGTGGCCTCCCATTATCTCTGGGTCACCTTTGAGATGTTTCTACACCTTTATTGGAGTCACCTGTGGTAAATTCAGTTGATTGGACATGATTTAGAAAGACAGAGCTCTGTCTATATAAGGTCTCACAGCAGACAATGCAGATCAGAGCAAAAATTAAGCCATGAGAACACAAGAACTGTCTATAGAGCTCAGAGGCACTGATCTAGAGAAGGGGACAAAACATTTCTGCTGCACTGAAAGTTCCCAAGAGCACAGAAGCCTCTATAATGCCTACCTTGAATAAGTGTAGAACAACCTGGACTCTTCCTAGAGCTGGCCACCCAACCGAACTAATTAATCCAGAGACCAATGGTCACTCTGGCTGAGCTCCAGATCCTGTGTGCAGAGGGGAGAAAGTCAACCAGAAGGTCAACTATCACTGCAGAATTCCAGCAATGTGGCCTTTTTGACAAAGTGGCCAGAAAGAATCCTCTCCTCAGTAAAAGACACATGAATTCCCGCCTGGAGTTTCCAAAAAAGCATCTAAAGGAATCTCAGACTCTGAGAAACAAGATTCTCTGGCCTGATGAAACCAAGATTGAACTTTTTGGTCTCAACTCTAAGTGTCATGTCTATAAGAAACCAAGCACTGATCATCACCAGCCCAATACCTTCCATAAATTAAATCTTGGTTAGGGCAGCATCATGCTATGGGGGCAGGGAAACTGGTCAGAGTTGGGGAAAAGCAGAAGGGAGCAAAGTGCAGAGATATTATTAATAAAATCTGATCCAGAGTGCTCTGGACCTCAGGCTGGGACGAAGGTTCATCTTCCAACAAGACAAAGAACCTAAGCCAAGACAATACAGGAGTGGCTTATGGACAACCCTGTGAATGTCCTTGAATGGTCCAGCCAGAGCCCTAACTTAAACCCAATGGAACATCTCTGGAGAGACCTGAAAATGGCTGTCCACCGACTGGAGGCTGTAATCACTGCCAAAGGGGATTCAACCAAGTCCTGAGTAAATATTCTGAATAGTTGAGTAAAGGGTCTGAATACTTATGTCAATGCAAGATTTTGAACATTCTGTTTTCATTTTCTCATTGTGGGGTATTGAGTGCAGAATGATGGGGAAACTTGATTTTTTTTGTTTTAGCACAAGGATGCAACATAAAATGTGAAAAAAGTGAAAAGGTCTAAAGACTTTCCAAATGCACTGTACATACATGTTACATTTTCTCCCTCCCATCAATGAAAATGGCTAAGGACCAGAATAGGATGTGGTGAGTTTTCAAAATGGTTGTGTGAATAGCCCCGTAGACTCGGAGAGGTACGTGTTTTCTCATTTATTATTTTTATGTCAGTTTTAAGTCTGCCTTTGCCTGCAACAAATGTATGAAATGATGTACCATAGTCATGTGAATAAGATCTAAGTTTTACTTGCAATGCCATGCATGTTCACATGGAGTGCTATGAAAAGAAAGACATGTCTGAGAGACAGTTCTTCTCCTTCAGGTACTTGTACAATCTTCTACAGCTCCACCTAGGGGTCAAAAGAACTGGTAGTTTTCTTTTCTAAAGTCTTAAGGGGTAATTTATTAAGACCAGCGTTTTACACGCGGGTCTTAGAAATGCCACGCTGGTCTTAGATCTTTCTGTCTCTGTGCAGGAAGCGCCAAAGTTAGGTGTAGATGCAGGACTCTACATAAGTTTGGCGCTTCCTCCAGTAGGATGTACGAAGGACTTAAATCTACACCAGCTCCCTGGCTGTCATAGATTTAAAATAAAAACTAAAGTATTTACCTCTCTTCTTTAAAATATAGCTTTCATTAAATACTCACTAAAATATATCATACGAAAACCCCTAAAAAATAATACAGTCAGGTCCATAAATATTGGGACATCGACACAATTGTAACATGTTTGGCTCTATACACCACCACAATGTATTTGAAATGAAATGAACAAGATGTGCTTTACCTGCAGACTGTCAGCTTTAATTTGAGGGTATTTACAGCCAAATCAGGTGAACAGTGTAGGAATTACAACAGTTTGCATATGTGCCTCCCACTTGTTAAGGAACCAAAAGTAATGGGACAATTGTCTTCTCGGCTGTTCCATGGCCAGGTGTGTGTTATTCCCCTTTTTACCAATTACAAGGAGCAGATAAAAGGTCCAGAGTTCATTTCAAGTGTGCTATTTGCAGTTGGAATCTGTTGCTGTCAACTCTCAAGATGAGATCCAAAGAGCTGTCACTATCAGTGAAGCAAGCCATCATTAGGATGAAAAAACACAACAAGCCCATCAGAGAGATAGCAAAAACATTAGGCGTGGCCAAAACAACTGTTTGGAACATTCTTAAAAAGAAGGAACGCACCGGTGAGCTCAGCAACACCAAAAGACCCGGAAGACCACGGAAAACAAGAAGAATTCTTTCCCAGGTGAAGAAAACACCTTTCACAACAGTTGGCCAGATCAAGAACACTCTCCAGGAGGTAGGTGTATGTGTGTCAAAGTCAACAATCAAGAGAAGACTTCACCAGAGTGAATACAGAGGGTTCACCACAAGATGTAAATCATTGGTGAGCCTCAAAAACAGGAAGGCCAGATTAGAGTTTGCCGAACGACTTTCTAAAAAAGCCTTCACAGTTCTGGAACAACATCCTATGGACAGATGAGACCAAGATCAACTTGTACCAGAGTGATGGGAAGAGAAGAGTATGGAGAAGGAAAGGAACTGCTCATGATCCTAAGCATACCACCTCATCAGTGATGCATGGTGGTGGTAGTGTCATGGCGAGGGCATGTATGGCTGCCAATGGAACTGGCTCTCTTGTATTTATTGATGATGTGACTGCAGACAAAAGCAGCAGGATGAATTCTGAAGTGTTTTGGACAATATTATCTGCTCATATTCAGCCAAATGCTTCAGAACTCATTGAACGGTGCTTCACAGTGCAGATGGACAATGACCCAAAGCTTAGTGCAAAAGCAACCAAAGAGTTTTTTAAGGGAAAGAAGTGGAATGTTATGCAATGGCCAAGTCAATCACCTGACCTGAATCTGATGGACCATGCATTTCACTTGCTGAAGACAAAACTGAAGAGAAAATACCCCAAGAATAAGCAGAAACTGAAGACAGTTGCAGTAGAGGCCTGGCAGAGCATCACCAGGGATGAAACCCAGTGTCTGGTGATGTCTATGCGTTCCAGACTTCAGGCTGTAATTGACTGCAAAGGATTTGCAACCAAGTATTAAGAAGTGAAAGTTTGATTTATGATTATTATTTTGTCCCATTACTTTTGGGTCCTTACCAAGTGGGAGGCACATATGAAAACTGTTGACCTGATTTGGATGTAAATACCCTCAAATTAATGCTGACAGTCTGCAGTTAAAGCACATCTTGTTTGTTTCATTTCAAATGCATTGTGGTGGTGTATAGAGCCCAAAATTTTAGAATTGTGTTGATGTCCCAATATTTATGGACCTGACTGTATAGTCTTAAATCCCCATCATCACTCCAGATCCAGGTTTTCTGGGAATAACATGTATATCCCTACTCTATCCCTGGGTCTCTCCCTGCCTACAGCCAGAGCACCTGCCCTGAAAAGCATATGCTACTGGCAGGATCAACCAGGCCTCTACATAAGTTTGGCACTTCCTCCAGTAGGATGTACGACAGACTTAAATCTACACCAGCTCCCTGGCTGGCATAGATTTAAGCCATTTTCCATGCCAAAACCTGGTGTGGAAAATGAAGAATGAGAGGGGCCAACCAGCCCACCGCCTTCCCCGACCACACCATGCCCCCTTTTCTTGCCACTTCAGAAAAGTGATGTGAGTGGGGAAAAGTCGCAGAATCTGTGACTGATATACGCCACAAAAGTGGTGTACACAAGTTAATAAATTAATGTCTAATTTGATAACATGGTGCTACATTCTCTATGCATTCTTGCAAGTAGCACTGAAGTTCCTGTCTCTGTCTTTATCAATACAGCTTGAATTATTTCCCTGCAGGTTTGTGCAACTCACATTCCAGTGGCTCCAGTCCCTGCTCCTGGCAGTTACAGAGATCAACACATCTGACTATCTTCTCCCCAACCTAACCTTAGGAGTCCACCTGTCTGACTCTTGTGCATCACCAGGAAGAACTCTGGAAGTTGCTAACTGGCTTCTTACTGGAAGTGGTCAGAGTTCTATACCTAACTTCCAATGTCACAGCAAATCTACACCAATAGGGGGAGTGATTGGGGACTCCAGCTCTTCCAGCTCACTACCACTGGCCAGACTTCTAGGACTGTATAGTTACCCACAGGTAAATATTGAATATTTTTGTTTTTAGTCATTTTGGAGAATCACTCAAGAATGTGCAATAAAGGCTAAGAGAGGGGTCATCACCAACTTGCATCATGGCTCACCCTAGACTGATGAGCTCTGTGCCTTCTTAGGTGACCTGATGTCTTCATGTTTGAGCTATTTTCACCTTTATAGCAAAAAATCGGTAATTAGTCTTACGAGTAATTGTTTTTCCAGGAGTCCAACATGACAGCACATGGGAGGATGTCCTTATAGGCCTCTGTAGGGACAGGAAGAAAGAGAGTTTAAAAGGCCCCTCCCCACCCCCCTATCCAGTTTCTTATAAATCACTACAACAGAATAAAAAAAATAAAAAATTTTTTTTTATTTTTTTTTGGGGGGGGGGGGGGACAGCAGATGGGAAAAATACCCAATCACTTCAATTTTTTAGGGGGGTTAGGGGGGACCACTGCTTGAAGGACCTTTTCGTCCAAACACTAAGTTCTGATTGGTGAGGCGGTCCAAATGGTAATGTTTGCAAAAGGTATTATAATTTGTCCATGTAGCTGCTCTACAGATTTGATCTATCGTGGCATTAGCTTTCTCTGTCCACGATGTTGCCAAAGCCCTGACAGTACTTTTTTTGTAAAGAGTATGCCTCTCGAATTGTATCTTTAATCCATCTAGCCAAGTTTTGTTTAGTAACTTTCTGGCCTTTATTTTTCCCTCCATGCTAATTAGAATCCTGTCTTCAAGATTCTGTTGACTGGAGACATTTAACTATCGTCCTCCATACATCTAAGCAATGGAAACGTTCCTCTTTCACATTTCTTGAGGAAGCACAAAAGGACGGAATAATTATTTGCTGTTCTTTATGGAAGGAGGAGACTACTTTTGGTAAAAAGGCTGGGTCTAATTTTAAGATTGCTCTATCGTCAAGAATTTTTAGATTAGGTTCTTTCATAGAGAGAGCTTGGATTTCCCTTATCCTACAGGAAGAGGTAATGGCTACAAGGATGACAGCTTTTAAGGTCAAATATTTTTATGAGATATCATCTAATGGTTCAAACGGAGGTTCACAAAGGGAGTTTAGGACTAATGTTAAGTCCCATGTTGGGACATTTTGTCTTACTGTGGGTCTTAATCTGGAAACGGCTTTACAGAATCTCTTCACCCATCTATGTTCAGCTAATGGGATATCTAGGAACGCCAAAATAGCCGATACCTGGACTTTTAATGTACTCGGTCTCAAACCTAAATCAAACCCTTTCTGCAGGAAGTCTAGGATGTGAGAAATGGTAAGTGAGGAACCATCTGGGTGCTCTAAAGACAACCAGGAACCAATTTTTTTCCAGATTTTCCTGTATATGGCTGAAGTAACTGGCTTGTGACTCTTTTGTAAGGTTGCAATTACTTTTTCCGAAAGACCTTGCTTTTTTAGCATTTCCCTTTCAGGATCCAGGCCGTCAAATTCAAGGTTTTCAAATCTGGATGTTTTAGAGGGAGATCCTGTCTGCTTGGGAGGATCAATGGCTCTTCTATGCACATTGCTCTGAGGAGCGAGTACCAGCTCCTTTTGGGCCAAGCCATAGTAATCAATAGCACCTTTGTCATGCTCTCCCCAATCTTCCTCAATACTGCCGGAATAAGAGTAATTGGAGGCAAAGCATATGCGAAATCTATGTTCCATGTTTATGACATTGCGTCCACCTCTAGAGAATTGTCTCTGGGATTTAGAAAGTAAAAACATCTTGTCTGTGTCTTTACTCTGGTCGCAAATAGGTCTATCTGAGGCTGACCCCATTGGTGACATAACTCCTGGAACACTTCTGTGTTTAACATCCACTCTCCAAGATCGACTATCTTCCTGCTCAGGAAATCTGCCGTCGTGTTTTCTCTGCCCCTAAGATGTAAGGCTGAGATTGATAACACATTTGATTGGGCCCAGTGAAAAATTTGATTTGAAACCCTCTGCAGCAAGGGGTTCCTGGTTCCCCCCTGATGTTTGAGGTAACACACCATAGTGATGCTGTCCGAGTAGATATTTAGATGTTTCCCTTTTACGATATTTTCGGCCTGTTTCAGAGTCTTTAGAACCGCTGTTAGTTCTTTTAAATTGGGTCTTAAGGCTCTCTTGAGGTGACCATTCTCCTTTAAAATATATATCCTCCACCTTGGCTCTCCAGCCTAACTTGCTGGCATCTTTGGTGGTACCGTCACCATTGGATCCAGCTTCCAGGGAATTCCCTTCACTAGGTTGTCTGGCGTTAACCAGTTCAGGGAGTTCTTTACCCCTGTGGTAAGGAAAATCCTTTTGTCTAGAGATTTTTGACTCTTGTCCCACAGGGATAGTATCATATTTTGTAATGGTTTTGAATGAAAATGGGCCCAGGGAATCATGGGTATGCAAGATGTCATGATGCCCAGAATCCTCATTGCCTCTCTGATCGTGCAACTTTTCTTCTTTTTGAATAGTTGGAATTTTATTATCATGGTATTTTGTTTGGTTATAGGTAGAAAGGATCTTCCTTTCACTGAATCTAGAAGTATACCTATAGGTAGAAAGGATCTTCCTTTCACTGAATCTAGAAGTATAACCAAGTAAATCTTTCTGGTTTCCAACCGCAGATCTGATTTGTTGAAGTTGATAATCCAACCCAATCTGGTCAGCACAACTAGTGTTAATTGAAGTTGATATTTCAATATCTTTTGAGATTGGGCTGTTAATAAGAAATCGCCCAGGTATGGGATTATAATTATTTTGTACTGTCTTAGGTGAGCCATCACTTCTACCATCAGTTTTGTAAAAATGCTTGGAGCTGACAAGATTCCGAATGGCAGACCCTGAAATTAGAAATTATGTATGTGGCTGTATGTGTTCACTTGTATTGCAAATCTCAGATATTTTTGATGATGATGAATAGGGATATGATAATATGCATCCTTTAAGTCTATTGTGCACATAAATGCTGCCGTGGTGATGAGTGGAATGGCTGACCGAATAGATTCTATCTTGAATTTTTTAGATAGGAGATCCACTTGTTCAGGAATTTGGGGTTTATAATTGTCCTGAACGATCTATTTGGTTATTTTACATAGAACAGTTTGGAATGACCCTTGAAATGTTGATGCAAGGGTACTGGGACAATGGCCTTCATCTTGCACAGAGACTGAATATCCAGAAGAAGTTGATTCCGTAGTGTTTCTGAGGGAGGATTGGTTATCTGAAAACACTGTGGGGGAAGAGACTTGAATTCTAGTTTGTAACCCTCCTCAATGGTTCAGATTACACAGGGATTTTTTTGTAATGGAAGCCCATTCCTGGCTGAAAAAACAAAGTCTTCCTCTCACCGGGATGGCGTCATTGTTTACCAGGTTTATTTGTGTTGTTTGGGTTGAGAATGAACCCTCTTCCTCTGCCTCCTTTCTGGTAGCTCCATCTACCAGACTTTCCCTTCCCTCTGCTTGATGAGTACTGGGACTGTCTGTTTGTTCTCCAAAAGGGCTGACTTTTCTTAGGCTTCTCTTCTGGAAATCCTTTTTTCTTGTCAGACGCTCTTTCCAGAATGGTATCCAATACTGGTCCGAATACGTAAGAACCGGAGAATGGTATTGCACATAACTTATTTTTAGAAGCTATGTCGTCTGTCCAGGTTTTTAGCCACAAGGCCCTTCTAGCGGTATTTGATAGTGTTCCACTTCGTGTGGCAAAACGGATAGATTCTGCAGAAGCGTCACCCATGAAAGCTGTGGCCATTTTTAGCAAAGGCAGAGAATCCATAATTTCTTCTCTAGGTATCTTGAGCTTTACATGGTTTTCCACTTGATTGAGCCATAATCCCATAGCTCTGGCTACAGATGTGGTGGCAGTTAGTTAGTATTAATTGTTGCCGCTAAACATTCCCAGACCATCAGATTTTCGGTCCATGGGAACTTTCAATTGGGACGAGTCTTCAAATGGGATAGTCATCTTCTTTGCAACTTTTGCTACCTGGTCATCTAGTTTTGGAACTTCTTCCCAAAATTTTGTGTCCTCCGGATTAAATAGAAGACGACTTCTGAATTCTCGAGGAATGGAAGTTTCTTTTTTGCATCTTCTCCATTATCATCTCTCTCACATTGGAATTTACCAGAAACAGCTTCCTTTTCTTTGCACTTAAAGGGAACCCGCCACCAGGATTTTGTGTATAGAGCTGAGGACATGGGTTGCTAGATGGTCGGTAGCACATCCGCAATACCCAGTCCCCATAGCTCTGTGTGCTTTTATTGTGTAAATAAACCGATTTGACACATATGCAAATTAACCTGACATGAGTCCTGTATGTGAGATGAGTCAGGGACAGGACTCATCTCAGGTTAATTTGCATATGTATCAAATCGGTTTATTTACACAATAAAAGCACACAGAGCTATGGGGACTGGATATTGCAGATGTGCTAGCGGCGATCTAGCAGCTCATGTCCTCAGCTCTTTGCACAAAATCCCGGTGACAGGTTCTCTTTAATCCTCCAAACATCTTGTCTTGAATTGTTCTGGGTTGCTGAACCTCCTCCACCTCTATAGTTTCACTTACCGCCAATGGTAACTAATCCAAATCTTTCAAAGAAAATAGGTATTTTTTCTGGTCTTCAGAAGAACCTGAGGGACAGATTAACTCTTCTTCTTCTAACTCCCCGTCCAAATAATAAGTATTATCGCCCTGTTCGTCTGAATCTGATTCCAGCTGGATTCAAGGTTTCTTTGAAACTGGCGGAGAAACTGGTGGAGGAGGAATCAAGCTGGAAACTGAAGCCTGTACTGTTTGTCTGAATCTGATTACAGCTGGATTCTAGGTTTCTTTGAAACTGGCGGAGAAACTGGTGGAGGAGGAATCAAGCTGGAAACTGAAGTCTGTACTTCTTCTCTTATCATAGACCTCAATTCAGAAAGGAAGGGCGGCTGTTACTCCTTCAGAAGTTTTGCAATACAATCAGGGCACAGCTGTTTTTTGTATGATTCCTATAACTTTCTAGCACAAGAAAATACACTTCTTTTTTTCTTTTTAGGTTCTATCTGGGACCTATGTCCCGGATCCTTTTCCCCCTAGAAAGAAACAAAGGAACTCCCCCTTAGCACTAGTGTACACCAATAAAAACAAAATAAAGCAGGATAAAGCAGGGCTTGGTAAAAACTTACATGGCCCTGCACAGGGGTATCACCAGCCAATTCAGGCTTGGTAGACATCTGGGACTCCATCTGGAACATCAGACAAGCCTGACTGCTTGCTGGTTCCTTTTATATGACCTTACCTAAGGGTCTGCCCCCTGCTGCCGCTGTGCTCCTCCTTCCTTCTTGGGGACTCTATTCCTCCAGCATGGAACGCTTGGCTCCACCATCTTGGATCCTGGCGGAGCGGCGTAACTTCCTGTACCCGGAGCGAGGAGGATGTGCGCTGCCGAACCCAGAGCCCCCGGAGGGAAAGTGGCTTCTGTTCCCAGCTACCGAAGCCATGTGGGAAAGAGGTAGGCTGGGAAGGCTAGGGAACCTCTCAAAGAGGTACTAGCAGGGCCGTAAGGAAACTGGGAGGAATGGCCGGACACCTCCCTACCCAGCTCCAGCCCCAGTAGCTTGCGGCTACTTCCATCTTCTTACTTCGCCCTAAGGAGGGCCTCTCTTGCAACTCCCTGTATGTACAGGAAGAACACTGGATAGGGGGGTGGGGAGGAGCCTTTTAAACTCTCTTGCTTCCTGTCCCTACAGAGGCCTATAAGGATATCGTTCCATGTGCTGTCATGGGGGACGCCCTGGAAATTATAATGTGCCATTACCTGTCCTAGAGCATGAAAGCCATCTACAGAATACACATCAGAACTCTAAAAAAAAATACTAGATCCATCAGGTTTCAAGATCTATGAAAGGCCAACCCAAGTCTTGGAGAAAGCAACCTGCATTGGACATACTAGATTAGGCTACAGCAGGGTCACAAGTCCTGGAAAGAAATGGGTACAATTTGGAGTCTGTGTGGTCTTGTCTAATATCAATAATCTCTCCATTACCTTGCAGATAAGTTATTTTTCTACAAGCTCTGTCTTAAGTGATAAGACACAGTTCCCTTCCTTCTTCAGGACTGTTCCTAGTGATACCTTTCAGTCACATGGACTTGCACAGCTTGTGGCCTATTTCGGCTGGACTTGGGTAGGACTGATGGCTGAGGACACTGACTATGGGCTGGAGGGTATTAGGGCCACAAAGAGAGAGATTCTCAGGTCTGGGGCTTGTGTTGCTTTCACAGAGTACATCCTCACTAGCAGATCTGATCGAAATGCTCCACACCTTTCGAATGTTATTGCAGACTCGAATGCTGTCGCTATTGTTGTCTTCTCTAGTGGGTCCAATCTTCTCCCAGTAGTGGAGGAACTTCTAAGACGTAACATTACAGGAAAGATTTGGATAGCTAGTGAGTCATGGTCAACATCAGGACTGGTTTCAAAAGAAAAGTACTGGAGAATACTTCAGGGAACTATTGGATTTGCATTATGCAGTGGACAGATTCCTGGATTTGGACAGTTTCTTAGAGCTTCAAACCCCATGAAGACCCCAGATGATGTCTATCTAAAGGAATTTTGGGAAGAAAGTTTTGGCTGTAAATGGGAAACACCAGGAACTGTTTTATCCAATAGCACCAGAAGATGCACAGGTCAGGAAATTCCTGCAAACACCTTCAACAGTGTCAGCGTCCTAAGGGTCACTTACAGTGTCTACATTGCAGTATATAGTTTGGCATGGGCATTGGATGATATCATCACTCGTAGACGAAAAGATTGTTTAGATACACTGGAAAACTGCATGGAGCCCTTGACTTACCATCCTTGGGAGGTATCACCATATTTTAAATTATAGTCATACTATGCTTGTGGTGGTTGTGAGAGTTTTCATTTCAGAATGAACTGTACATAGATTAGAAAGGGACTTACAGCAGAAATTCCAGTGGGGTCCCTCTCATAACACTGAATAACACCAACACAATGCACCAATGCCCCTGACACCTGGAGTACTATGGGGCATCCCATGACTCAATTTTTCCCTCCTATTAGATGATAAGAATTGTCAGTGATAAGCTATTAATAACAGATATGTGGAGGCCTGGAAGGTCAATTTATAGCACTCCTATTGATCAACTGATTGAAGGAACCACTGTGCTCCAGTGAGTACTGAGATCCCTTCAATCAGCTAATTGGAAGGTGTGTAGAGAGGTGGACTTTCATTAATCTACTTTTAAAGGGGTTTTCCAGCCTGTAGGTATTGATGACTAGTGATGGACAAACATCTGCTGGGACGGTTCGCGAACGCGATCAAATGGTCCCATTCATTTTAATGGCAGGCGAACCTGAAAAACCTTCAGCTCATATTTGCAGCCAAGAAATAATTACAAGAAGTGCACAAATAGTCCCACAACATGGACAGTGACATACCAGATGTATTATTCGAATTTGCGATCTCCATAAAAAAAAATTCAATGCGAAATATCGGCAATATAATTTTCGCATTTGCGCATGCGCAAATGTACTATACAGTACTCAAATGCACTATAAAGAAAGTATACTGGTATATAACACCCCGCGTCAATCAGTTTTTGGGGGGGACGACTGGTATATCACACCAGTAGAAATTATTTGTTCCAATAACGCTTATCCCTCTATATACCTGCAGTAGTGCAGCAGAACCGCACACAACTGCCACACTATACAAATGCACTATAATATACTGTCTAACATAGAAAGTATATTATAACATTGTACACGGAAGGCAATCCATTAGAATATACATAAAGATAAAACGTAACCTTTAATAATGTTACTATGAGGGTCCATTCACACGTCCGTAAGTGTTTTGCGGATTCGCAAAACACGGACACCGGCAATGTGCATTCCGCAATTTGCGGACTGCGCATCGCCAGCACTATAATAGAAAATGCCTAATCTTGTCTGCAATTGTGGACAAGAATTGGACATGTTGCCCTACAGGGGGGTGCTATTTTGGTCCTGATAGCCTAACCACAGACCACCCGCCCTGATAAGAGCGACCCCGTCCGGAACCTTACCCTAAATAAAAATGGCCCTAGTAAGCCCCTAGCCCCTAGGCCCCTGATTTCCAGGTGATCACTATATAGTTTTATGTGTTTTTGACTCATTATAAAAGTATATTATAAGTATATCGCACCCCTCACACCTATCGATAGCACACCTATACTAGTCATTAAAATGACTTTTGTGGCCCTATTAGCTAACGTTTGGTGTCCCTAACAGTCTGTCCCTGCTCCACACAGCAACCTCTCCCTACACTGGCAAAACACAGAATGTAAAATGGCGACAAGATCCGGTTTATTTATAAGGTAGGGGGTATGTCCATGCGCTGAAATGTCTCAATTGGCTGTCCTGTACCACCTGATGGATGTGTCATGGGTCAGAGTTCTTCACAATGTAAAAGAATATGGCGGGAGCTAATTTCTCCATATGTTCGCATGTTCAGCGAATCAAGAACATGCAAAGTTCGCCACAAAACGACCGCCGGGGCGAACCGCAAGGCCATCTCTATTGATGACCTATCGCCAGGCCATCAAAATCAGATCGATGGGAATATGACACTTGAATGGGAGCCGAGTTGCAGTATGCCAAAAAGGTAATTACACAGTGGACAGAGACTTTTGCTTCTGTCCATTGTTTTGTTTCCAGTTCACAGCTGATGAGTAAGGGTTCCAAGTGTCAGACCCCCACCAATCTGAAAACCATCCACAGCCTACTCTCTGTCCGGGCTACTACTCACCTCCTCATGAAAACAAATCAGGTTAGTCTGACAACTTCTGTCCTTGGTAAACCCATGCTGGTTATCCCTTATAATATTATTTACAGTCACATACTCCTGTATATAGTCCCTTAAGAGTCCTTCAAACATTTTTCCCACAACATAAGTTACTAACTGGTCTATAATTACCTGTGGAGGACCTTGATCCTTTTTTCAATATGGGCACCACATTTGCCTTGCACCAATCACCTGGCACCATACCAGTACCTAGACAATCTTTAAACATTATAAACAGGGGCACAGCAATGACTGAACTGAGCTCTTTAAGCACTCTTGGGTGTAATCCATCTGGACCCGGAGACCCGGAGACTTGTTCACATTTACCTTATTTAACTTATCTACGTCCAAAATTCAAGAACACTTGCCGGAATTCCGGATCCGGCATTATTTTACATTAAAAAAAGCATTAATGCCAGATCCGGACCCAAGTGTTCCGGATCAATTTTTCTGGATGACAACCGGAGAGACAGATCTGGTATTGCAATGCATTAAAAGAGACGGATTCGCATCCGGATCCGTCTACAAATGGTGACCATTTGCATACAGATTGCCTGGATCTACAACTAGAGCATTGGAAATGTAACGACTCTTGCTGCCAATAAGAGAGCTGATGACATATCCCCAAAGCGTCTCTCAGAGTTAATGCTATATGTTTTAACTATTTGCCCTCATCGCCCTAAACATGCTACATGCCTAAAATACCTAGCAGCTCTACACGTTTCTGCATCATTTTGTGATGCCTCACCAGCAGCCAAAAATGTGAGCTTAGAACAAGAGCAGAGTCCAAGTATCGATGGGCATTTATAACGTGCAACCCCTTTCTCACAGGGGCAGTGCTCCGGCGCTATGATAGCCGTGGTCAGCTGTCTTATTGGTAGCAAGAGTGGTTACATTTCCAATGCCCTAGTTCTAAATAAGAGACAAAGAGAGCACTTTTTATCCATAGCATTTTCCAGTATAATTGCTCTTATTCTGATAGAGGTCTTAGGTGTTTGATCAGCTGCGTCTGGGACAGCTGCACACCCACCTATCAGCATTAGTGCACAGTCCAGTGCCTATACCTACCCGAGGGATGTAGCTTTTGGGGGTCATTTATTTTGTGCTTCCTTGCTAGCAGCAAATAGATTCCCTGTGGTAGTTGCTATCCAAGCAATTGGATGTGTCGCTTATTAAAGTTGGATTTTATATTCACCTACTTCTAGTTTTGTGTAATAATAATAAACTTTTTTTGTTTTCAGTTTTTAGAACCCCCAATCACTTTGATATTTTTTGTTCAAGCAGTTAGGGGTCGCAGACCTATTACTGGATGTACTAACAGCCCCAGCACCACATATATCAGCTCCTTTCTCTTCTTTTGCATATACAGAGCTAAAAAAAACATTTAGTAACTCTGCCTTTTCCATATCTTCAGTGAATAACCCCCATTTACCATTATTTAGGGGACCTACCTGCTCAGACCTTGGTTTTTTAGCATTATATATTTAAATAATTTTTGGGCATTTGTTTTGCTCTCGTTTGCTATCTGCTGTTCGTTTAGTATTTTTGCAAATTTTATCTCCTTTTTACAGATTTGTAATCTTCAAACGCTCCAGCTAACCCCTCAGATTTGTATTTTTTAAATGCCCTTTTTGTCTTTTATTGCCCTTTTTACAGTAGCTGTAAGCCATGGGGGGTTTAATTTTAGCCGTTTATACTTGTTACCTAAAGGAATACATTTTTTTGTGCAATTACTCAATGTAGATTTAAAGCTCTCCCATTTATCCTCAGTATTATTATGTGACAGTAGCTGCTCCCAGTCTATGCCCTGAAATGCTGCCCTCAACCCAAGGAAATTAGCCTTTTTAAAATTCAGTGTCTTTGCTCTGCCTGACAGAGATTTCTTCTTATAGTTTAGGGGGAATATAATTATATTGTGGTCACTATTTCCTAGTGTTTCTCGAACAGTAACATTTCCAACAAACTCTGCATCATTAGAAATTACCAGATGCAACAGAGCATCGCCCCTAGTAGGAGCTTCTACAAACTGCCCCATAAAGTAGTCCTGCAGCAAGTTGAGGAATCTTCTCCCATTTGCGGTTGAGGCAGAACCATGACCCCAGTCAATGTCTGGGAAGGTAAAATCTCCCATTATGACTACTGTGCCAGCCTGTGCAGCCCGCTCTATTTGGTTATACAGTTGCCTTTCTATCTCCTCTGTGATGTTAGTGGGTCTATAGATTACACCAAGTTGATCGTCCGACATGTATCTGACCTCTTCCTCGTGCCTTCAGTTTTCACCGATTTGTTCCCCCTCCTCCTTGTTGCCGTTGTGACTAACCTCCCTGTGATTGTGATTAATCCTGTGTGGAGTTTGACGAGTTGCTGGAGGATTCTGCAGGGGGTTTGTATGATCTAATCTAACCTCCCTGTGATTGTGACTAATCCTGTGCGGAAGATTGACGGGCTGCTGGAGGATTCTTCAGGGGGCTTGTATGATCTTCTTGATATATTTGAACCCCTCCCTGTGCCTCTAGATTTTGTTCACCATTCTCCCCTCTTCCTTTGTACTGCCGGGATCAACCGTACAAACTTTACTTTGACAGGCTGTTGGAGACTGTGGTTTCTTCATTTTTTGCTGTTGGTGCCCCTCAGGACTTCCAATCCTTGGCTGGTGGGGGGAGGGTTGAAAACCGGTGAGATTGCTCCTTTTTTTTTTTTCTTTTTTCCCCCAGATGTCCTCTTCCTTGGATGATACTTACCAATAAAAAAACTACTTTTACCATCCTAAAACACATTTGAAAAAAGTGAGGTGGCTATAAACATAAAAGAAGCAAACTATAAAGTATAAAATATAAAGCGGAAAGTGGAAAAAAAGAGGAAGGAAAAAAAAAAGGGGAGAAAGAGCATAAATAAGAGGAAATAAAAAACAGAAAGGAAAAAAAAAAAAAAACATAAGGGGAGAGGAACACAAAAAAAAAAAGGGAAGGGGGGAAGGAGGGAGAGGAGAGAAAGAAGGAAGAAAAAAAAAAAAAAAAAAGGAAGAAGAAGAGATACAAATATAAAAGGAGAGAAAGAGGCGGAAAAAAGGAAAAAAAAAAAAAAAGAAAAGAAAAAAAAAAGAGTACAGGAACAGGGCATGGCTCCAAAAGCTAGTAGGCGCTCGGCTGACCTCTCAAGCCAGAAACTGGGGTCCAAAACTTTTGAAACAACAAAAATAGACCAGTTTCTGAGGTCTCTGAGGGTTAATACGAGGGGCGGACAAAAGGAACTTGTCACAAAAAAAAATGACGACTCAGAGATGACTGAGTTAGAACCACAAAAAGCCTCTAGATACCCCGAAGAGGAAGATGGTATAATGGGGGAAGTTATCCCTAACGACAACTCCTCTCCGTTAGAAGAAATACTGCTAGCGGTCAAACAAAATGGGGATTTAATACAGGCTGTTACAACCCAACTTGGGTTTATCCAAGTTGATGTGGGACTAATAAAAGACGATTTGTCAAAAATCCGAGACAGAGTTAACAACCTCGAGAGCTCCGTTGCCCTGATACAGAATGAATCCAAAAAAATAAATACCGAAGTCTCCACATTTAAACTAGAGTATAACCTTCTGAAGAAAAAGGTGGCGGACCTTGAGGATAGGTCACGAAGATACAACGTGAGAATAATAGGGATTCCAGAGGGTGTGGAAGAGAAGAACTCAATCCAATTCATACAGAAGTTAATTTTTGAGAACTTTGGGAAAGATTCGTTTTCCCCTTTTTTTATGATAGAAAGAGCTCATCGGGTCCCAGGGGGGAAACCAATTCCAGGGAGACAACCTCGGACATTTCTTGTTAAGTTATTGACCACAGGGGATAAAGATATCCTTTTGAGAAGGGCGAGGGAATGCTCACCGGTTGTATACAATGGGAACAGATTGGCCTTTTTTTCAGATTTCTCAAAAGATATACAAGAAAAGAGACGCACATTTATGACTGTCAAAAAGAGGCTAAGAGAAAGGGATATTAAATATTCTCTTATATTCCCAGCAAAATTGCGGATTATTTTCAATGATAAAACTCTTTTTTTTGACACCTCGGAAGAAGCCGTGGATTGGCTCGATCGAAATAATTTATGATTTAATTGTCTTATGATGTGGCGGGAATAATAATTGTTATAAGGGGCCTATACCCCTAAAATTCTTTTTTCTTCGCTTCCTAATGGGGGTGGCCGAGTGGGGGGAGTGCGGGAGGGATGGTCATAGGAGAGAAATCTACTACAATACGTGGTGGATTACCTGTATGGGGGGTGGGGGGGGGGGGTGGGGGTTGGGCTGTGGTGCGTCAAAATATACATGTCTTTTTTTTTTTTTTTTTACTCTCTCCTCTTTTCCCATTTAACCGTTGTTGATAATGCTGACTAGAATTATTGCCTGGAACATACGTGGTTTGGGGGATAGAGGAAAAAGACAAGCGTTTTTTGACTTGACTCAGGTCCACTTACCAGCAATAGTATGCCTGCTAGAAACCCACCTCACCGAGGAGACCTCTAGGGTGGTCGACAGGGGATGGGCTGCGCACACTTATCATTCTACTTTCTCTAATTACTCGAGAGGTGTTACTGTCTTGATACATAGACTTATTGACTTCGTTTGTGAGGCATCCTCTGTCGACCAACAGGGGAGATTTATTTTTTTATATTGTAGGTTAAGGGGGAAGATATGTATTTTGGCCTTTGTCTATATTCCACCGCCATTCTCCTTTTCGGTTCTTAATTCTTTGGTATTATTTATGGATAAATGCCCAGAGTGTCCAACACTGATTATTGGCGATTTCAACTGTGTCATTGATCCTGTACGTGATAGGGTCTCTACGAGTGTCAGGAGTGATAGTCCGGTCCAGGGGTCTCCCCTGGCACGGTTTTGCCTGGAGGCTGGTTTTGAAGATGCTTGGGAATATCTAGGACAGGGGAAAAGGGCTTTTTCATGTTTTAGTAAAGCAGGTAAATCGATGTCTAGAATAGATCTTGCATTGATAAGTAGTAAACATGTGAAATTGGTAAAGCGAATGAAATATGAAACGAGGTCAATATCGGATCACTCTCCATTACTACTTGAACTCTGCTTATCTCAGGAAAGATACACACCAAAACCTCCTTTTAGACTAAATCCTTACTGGCTATCGGTTATAAAGACACATGAAATAATCCAAAATGAAATTGGCCGATTCTGGGATAATAACTATGGCTCAGCAAAAATTCAAGTGGTATGGGATACTTTTAAGGCGTATATGAGGGGATTGATGGTTAGTAACATCGCGAACCTTAGAAAGGAGTACGGGAAAAAAACTGAAAAATCTAGAAGAACGTGTAGCACTGGCGACAGAATCCTTTTATATGAATAAGACGGAGGAGAATAGGGAAAATATGCAAAGAGCCACGCAAATATACTCTAATTTTTTATTGGACAAGGCCCAACAGAGCCTTTTTTTTAAAGGGCAAAAATACTTTACGGAGTCAGGGCGTCCTGGTAAATTTTTGTCCAGAGTAATTTCAAGCCAACAATCCAAAAAATATATAGATAAGGTTCGATTGATTGATGGTAGGATGGTCACTAGACAGGGTCCGGTTGACTATTTCCTTGATTTGTATAAAGCTGAATCCAAGATCACAGATGATAAGATAGATTTCTATCTTGACAGGATCATCTTTCCAACTATTACTGAGACGCAAAAGAAAGCACTTGAACTAGAGGTTTCAATTCAGGAACTTGAGGGAGCTATTAAATTATGCTCAGCCAATTCCACTCCTGGTTCAGATGGGCTCCCATATGAATTCTATAGTAAATATAGGGATTGTATTTTCCCGAGACTGTTGGAGGTCTTTTCTGAATCAATGGAGGATGGGAAGTTGCCAGATTCAATGATGGAAGCTGTAATAATATTAATTCCAAAAAAAGGCAAGGACCCTTTAGATTTAGAATCTTATAGACCAATCTCACTGCTTAATGCAGATGTAAAGCTTCTTGCGAGGGTCCTGGCTACAAGGCTTTCTAGGGTAATTTCCTCTATTGTCCATCCGGATCAGAGTGGCTTTATTCAGAACAAGGGCACACATCATAATTTACATCGGCTTTTTTCTAATATTCAGGCCCCTGGGGGGACCGCTCGCTCCATCCTGTCATTGGATGCCTCTAAGGCCTTTGACAGGGTGGAGTGGCGCTTCCTCTGGAAGGTTCTGGCAAGGATGGGCTTTGGGGAAAAGTTTATACGTACTCTTAAGTTATTGTATAGATCTCCAAGGGCAAAATTGAGTCTTAATGGAATCCTGAGTAGTAGTATTGATTTAAATAGAGGCACGCGGCAGGGCTGTCCATTATCCCCCTTGTTATTCGATATTTATATCGAACCCCTTGCGATGGCCATCAGGCAGGACGATCAGATTAAAGGATTTGGTACGCTAGGATCACAAGACCGTATCTCCTTATATGCGGATGATGTTCTTTTTTTTATAGATCACACGGAAATTACTCTTCCTAGGATTATTCAAATGGTTAAAGCATTTGGTGAGGTGTCTGGTCTTCTTATAAACTGGGCCAAGACCAGTTTGATGCCAATAGACCCCCTGCCACAGAAAGAGGTTCTTGTGACACAGTTAGATATTGTTGACACTTTTCAATACTTGGGTTTGACTATATCACCCCGGGTTGAAAATTTTGTACAACTTAATTTGATCCCCATAATGGTAAGGAGTAGAGCTAAAATAGGGATCTGGCTGAGACTTCCTCTATCCAGAGCTGACCGAGTTTCACTAGTTAAAATGGTGATATTACCACAATTTCTTTATGTGCTCAGGAATACACCTATTTGGATACAAGATAAATATTTTAAACTCATGGAAAGAATAATTAATGATTTAATATGGGGAAGAAAGCGAGTTCGAATAAAGCTGGAATATTTGTATAAATCAGTGGAGTGCGGGGGTTTAAATCTCCCTTACTTTAAAGGGTATTTTATTGCAGCCCAGTTATTGATGTGCTATGAATCAGAGAACAGTGCACTGCTGGGGAAGTTGGTAACTAGCCACGCCCACAATAATATTTTTACCTTGCTGGAATCTGGGCTATTGAAGAGCTATGAGCGTGGCTACAGAGAGACTATAAAATTACTCCTGAAAGTGTGGGCTACAACTAGGACATAGTTGAAGGTTAAGGGTTCACTTACATTTACGCCTCTCTGGCATAATCTGTATTTACAAAGGCTAGATGATATTGCAGGCAACACATTTTGGCAGAAGAATAAAATTCTGTATATTTCACAGGTAGTTAAAGATAGAGAAATTAAACCATTTATAGAGATGACACATAATATAGAAAACTTTTCATGGTTTAGGTATTTTCAATTGCGCTCAGTACTATCCAGTTTGGATGATAAACTGGTGTTGGATATAGATAATTCATCATTTTTGAATGATTGGGTAGGGGGTACACTGTCTAGAATAAAAATCTCAAATATATATAAGTTACTACTTAAGGCACGGTTTAGTGATATACAGTTACCAGGACAAAAAGCGTGGGAGGTGGATTGTCCGAATCTACAAATAGAAGGGTGGGAGAATATTTTTGGGAACCTAGGCTCACTATCCCAGAACTTCAACCATGTTTTAATACAATTTTATATTTGCCATAGATTATATATCACTCCTATATGGATGAATAAATGCGGGTTAAGAGACACGTCCAACTGCCCTAAATGTGACACTGCAGGAGCGGACTTTCTTCATATGATATGGACTTGTCCAGAACTCATAAACTACTGGAATACTATAAATAATTGTATTATGTATAAACTAAAAATACGAATCCCTTTTGAACTACAAGTATTCGTGCTTAATGATCTTTCCAAACTAAATAATCACAAGTATCAAAAGATCCTCCTGAGTAGGATACTGATGTTGGCCAGAGTGTTGGTCAGTCGGACCTGGTTTGCTCGATTCACTCCAGATATAAATACATGGATAAATCTAATTGTTAAGGTAAAAAATTATGAGAAAATTATGTATAAACAGAGGGAAGCTGAGGAGAAGTGGATCAAGATATGGCGTGGTTGGAGGACTTGATTAGTCGTGCTTAATTTCTTTATTTATAAAGGTTTTATTTTGACGCACCACAGGTAGGGGGGGAGGGGAGGGTTTTAGGGAATTGGGGTTGGGGGGGAATTGTATCCTTTTTTCTATTTGTAATGTTCTGATATATCAATTAATAAAGATAATCAAATAAAAAAAAAAAATATTATTTTTTCAGTATTTATATCCCTTTGAACTTCCACCCATAAGGTTTCCACATCCTCACCATCCGCACCCACAATTGCCTCTTTCACACTTGTCTTCAGATCACTCCTCACAGACAGGCACCCGCCGCCACCTTTTCTATTGACCAGGTCTTTCTTAAATAGTGTAAAAACCCTCAATATTAACAGTCTAGTCATGTGAAGAGTCCAGCCATGTCTCAGCCACACCAACTACATCTACAGTAGGTGTTCTTCTAGTACTATAGCCTCCAGCTCCCCCATTTTGCTTGCTAGACTTCTGGCATTTGTGAAAATACATTTTATATTACTATTACCTGTAAAGTGAATATCCTGGATTTTTGGGTTACCTTGGTTGATGCTTGTATGTAACAGGTTCTTGTTACCAGCAGTTCTATTTTTCATCGGTCAACAGTTCTGGCCAGTCTTCTCCCTTCTTTCCTCACTAACCCCAGCCCACACTAAATCCCCACTGTCCCCTTTTATATCCCACTCTCTATCTACACCATCTACCCCCTTATTAGTATGACCCCCCCACCCTCCCCCAGATCCTAGTTTAAAAGCTCCTCCCGCCATCTTACCATTCTTTCCCCGAGGGCAGTTGCACCCTCCCCAATAAGGTGCAGCCCGTCTCTACTGTAGAGCCTGTAACCGAACAGAGAAGTCGGCCCAGTTCTCCATGAACTCAAACCCTTCCTTCCTGCACCAGCTTCAGAGCCACTTATTTAACTCCGTAAGCTCCCGCTGTCTCTCTGGTGACACTCATATCACTGTTAGTATTTCTGAAAACACTACCTTGGAGGTCCTGGACTTGAGCTTCTCTTCTAGTTCCCTAAAATAATTTTCAAGGCAGGCTGGAAAAGGAAAAGCCTGCCTACGTTCACGTATCGAGCATAGCAGCATAATGCTGGGGACAGCCGGATGCCCTCCAACTACAATGGACTTCAACAGGGATCCATCCTTTTTCCAAAATAACTGTCAGGAAGCAGCCAGACCAAAAGATCTGCATGTATACATATATCTATACAGTATCTTCTTTTATGAACCATGTGATGTATGATTCAGGAAATGCTGCGATTTGTTTCTTCAGATCCTGCGTTCTATGAGATCCGTTTATTTCACAACTTCTGACCACAGAGACATTTACTTTGATTCCAATGGAGACTTTCCAGCAGTGTACGATATTGTGAACTGGCAAATTGGACCCCAGGGAAGTGTTCAGCATCTAAAAGTGGGTAGTTATGATGGCAGCACTCAGCAAGGAAACAAAATCATGGTAAACAACACCGCCATCCAGTGGACAGGAAAGCAAATGCAGGTATTGCTGATAATGAACTTATAGACTGGCATAACTAAGGCATGATTCCTATGATTGTGTAGGTACTTTGCTTTACGTACTTCACACTGATCTTGAGCTGTATCATGTGTCGCTCTAAAGTTTCAGATTTTCCTCTCTCTAGATCCCCATCTCTACCTGCAGTCACAGTTGTCCCCCAGGCTTCCGAAAAGCTGCAATACCTGGAAAGCCTGTGTGCTGCTTCCAATGTGTCCAGTGTCCTCCAGGAGATATCTCAAATCAGACAGGTACTTCAAAGGACCACTGACCCTTAGAATAAAGTTTTCATATAAAACATATAAAGATGAACGTTGAAACCTAATATTGTCTTCCAGTAGCCCCAAACCCAACTCTAATAATACTAATTTATCTCATCCTCTGATACATATTTAAAGGGATTGGCCAGGTTGGGGCTGAGGTGCAATTCCAGACACAACTTCTAGACAGGTATACTGTTTTTGAAAGCAAGCAGTCATTTATTTTTCCAAATCTTGTTCAGACTAGCGTTGATCGAGCATGCTCGGCCGAACACCACTTCGTCTTAAGCATCACGATGCTCGGCACATCTCGGTGTTCGGCCAAATACCGCGTGTGCTCGAGTTTCCTCCCCGAACGTTTGTTGGCTGCTACGCAACCAATAAACGTGCAGGCAAGTACTGCCACTTACTGTAATGCCGTAGCGATGTTGGCTACTGGCATTACAGAGTTTGGCTGGCCAAAACGTGTCATCAGGTGCTATAAAGCACCCAATGACACGTGTTCGGCTCAGTCTTAGTCAGGGAGAGCTGTGCTGTAGAAGGGACAGATAGTGTAGGGAATTTAATAGAATTTTTTTGTTAGGCAGGGTTGGTGTTAGAGACCCAAAAGTCCTTTTAAGGACTATAGTTGCATCTAGCAGCAATATATATTTTTAGCGCAAGCTGCGCGAAATAGCTTGCAATTGTTTGGCCGCTGCAGACAGCGACATTATCTGCGCTACATCTCCTGTCTAACGTGTGCGCATCCTAAAAATATCTGTGACATCCAGTGTACTTTTTCCATAGACGGTGTCCACTGCGGACAGTGACATTACCCGCGCTACATCTCCTTTATAATGTTTTGCGCATACTAAAAATATCAGTGACATCCAGTGTACTTTTTCTGTAGATGGTGTCTGCTGTGGACAGTTACATTACTTGCGCTACATCTCCAGTATAACGTTTGCGCATCCTAAATATCAGTGATATTCCCTGTAATTATTTATTAGCCGCTGGTGACAGCGACATTATCTGCGCTACATCTCCTGTATAAAGTTTGCACATCCTAAATATCTGTGACATTCAGTCTAATTTTTTCGCTGCTGGTGGCAGCGACATTATGCAGAAGGCGAGCAGTAAGGGACAGGGAAGTGGCCGTGCTCTGCTCATGGTTCACGCAGAGGCCGTGGCCCTGGGCGCAGTGAAACTGTGCATGTTGCAAGAGCACAAGAAACACACTCATCCACGATACCTAGCTTCATGTCCTAGTTTGCAGAGCGGCGCAGGACACCACTTCCAAAGTCATACCAGTGCGACCAGGTGGTCGGTTGGATTGCAGCAGATAATGCTTCCAGTTGGTTAAGCACCACCCTGTCTTCCACAAAGTCCAGTCTCAGTAGCCAAGAGTCTGGTCAACAGAATCCTCACCCTGATGCTCCTTCCTCCCACCATAGAGAGTCTTGCCAAGCAAGTGATCCCACACTCAGATATTCCGAGGAGCTCTTTTCATCGTCATTCCTTGATTTGAGCCTCTTGCCAAGCCCGCTTGAAGAGGGACATGAGGAGATCTTGTGCACTGGTTCCCAAACTCTTGAGCATCCACAGTGTGAGACAGTGACAGGTCTCACGCAGGTTGGAGGTAAGGAAGGGGTGGATAGTGCGGTAATCAGCCTGGCATAAGGCACCTCCCAGAGTGTCAGAAAGGGGGGAGTGTGGTACCTGTGGACAGAGGCCTGGAGGCTCTGTCAGTGTGGTCCAAGCCAGGAGGGCTGAGTGACCACGATTCCCCAAGAGAAACTGGACTGGAGACAGTGGGCGTACTGTGCTCTATACAGCCAGGAGGCTGTGGGACATTGGCTCAGAAAGCCGCACGTGTTCACAGGGTGTGAACAGGGACTTAGGTGAGTCAGGGATCTAGTTGTTTAGTTAGAGCCTAGCCGGGCAAGTGTTTGTTATGTTGTATTATTGTTTATGTTTATACGTAAGTGCCGCAATAAAGCACTGTGTTTGGATCTTAAACTTGGTGTCCTGAAGATATCTGTGAGACTGACCCCCGAAAGAGAGCTGATCCCCTACAACAGTCAAAAGAAGATGACGGTGGGGAACGGCAATTAGTGTTTCACGAGGTGGATGATGATGATGAGACACAGTTGACAATAAGTCAACGGCCATTAGTGTCTCAAGAGGTTGATGATGAGGATGAGACACAGTTGTCAATAGGTGAGGTTTTGGAAGATGGTGAAGGAGTACGTAGCAGAGCGTGTCAGCGTCCTCAATGATCCCTCAATCCCTTACAACTACCGGGTGTCCAAGCTGGACACATGGCACGAACTGGCGCTCTACACCTTGGAGGTGCTGGCCTATCCTGCCACCAGCGTTTTCAGGTATTTAGTGCTGCTGGGGGCATTATAACTAATAAGCACATCTGCCTGTCAACTGAAAATGCTGACAGGTTGACTGTTATCAAAATAAACAAGGCCTGGATTGCCCCCGACTTCTCTACTCCACCAGAGGAAAGCGGCTAAACATAAAGGCACTTTAAATGTGGCTTTTATGGTGTACAGTGATGAGCGGCAGGGGCAATATTCAAATTTGCGATATTTCACAAATATTTGGGCGAATATTCATGATATATTTGCAAATTTGAGAATTCTTGATCTCCAGTCAATAAAAATCGGCAATAAAAATTTGCGATCTGAAAATTCACAATCAACACTACTCTTAAAGTCAAAGATATTGCAGCCTTCTCATTGGCTCACAAGCAAGAAGCAGTGAGGGATCATGGGTACTGATGAAAAGAAATCTAGAATATTCGCGATTACAAAGATATAGGACTATATTCTAGATATTTACGAATACTTCGAAGTGCCAATATTCCCGATAAAAATTTGCGATTAGAATATTCGCGATCAACACTAATGGTGTATTGAATACACTGCATTCCCATGCACCACTTCCACCTCAAAAAAGGGTACATGGCTCAATCTTCCTTTTCTCCTCCTCCTCCATCATATCAACAAGCTTATTAGGCTACCCTCACTCCTAATGTTTTAGAGGGTCAGCTCAGCAGCAGACCCTCAACCATAATTTTTTCGATGGTCAGCTCAGCAGCAGGCCCTTGCCCCTAATGTTTTAGAGAGTCAGCTCAGCAGCAGGCCCTCACCCATAATTTTTTCCATGGTCAGATCAGCAGCAGGCCCTTGCCCCTAATGTTTTAGAGAGTCAGCTCACCAGCAGACCCTAAACCATAATTTTTTCAATGGTCAGCTCAGCAGCAGGCCCTCAACCATAATTTTTTTCCATGGTCAAATCAGCAGCAGGCCCTCACCCCTAATGTTTTAGATGGTCAGATCAGCAGCAGGCCCTCACCCCTAATGTTTTAGAGGGTCACCAGCAGGTCCTTGCTCCTAATGTTTTAGAGGGTCACCAGCAGGCCAGCAATCATCATTTTTCAAGGGTGTGTATGATGCCCTCCTTTATGTGTAATAAAGGGTGTATTGGAGTGTCGGTTCCTTGTAATTTTTGGCAGCCCTTTCACTTAGGCTACTTTCACACTTGCGGCAGGACGGATCCGACAGGCTGTTTACCCTGTCGGATCCGTCCTTCCGCTATTTCGCCGTCCCGCCGGACCGCCATTCCGTCTACATTGACTATAATAGGGACAGGGCGGAGCTCCGGCGCAGTACGGCAGTTCGCGGTGAGAGGCCGCTGGACTAAAAAGTCGGACATGCAGGACTTTTAGTCCGGCGCCCTTTTGCCGTGCACTGCCATGCTGGCCACAAGCTCCGCCCTGTCCCCATTATAGTCAATTGGGACGGAGAGGCGGTCCGGCTGCACAGCAAAATAGCGGAAGGACGGATCCGACAGGGTGAACAGCCTGTCGGATCCGTCCTGCCGCAGGTGTGAAAGTAGCCTTAGTGCATAGGCTTTATGATTGTAGGAGTCCCACTACCTGAACAATTGTACCACAATGTGAATGAGGCCCTCCATTATGTAATATACAGGCTGTTTCGGAGTGCCTCTTGCTTGTAATGTTTGGCAGCACTTGCACTTTATATACAAGTAAATATACAGGAAAGAATGTTTCTTAACAAGAAGTGGCGTACTACTCGGACAACATCGTTCCCAGCAGCGACCTGGGAGTCCAAGATGCATCCAGACATCTTCCCCATGCTGTTCCCAGACCATTTCAGTGGTGTTTCCATCAATTTCTGACCTTTTCATGTGAACTAGACACCCTCCCCTCTTCAGAGCACGGAGCGCCTGGTTTAATGCTCATGGTTCCATTGTCTTCCGAGCACCTGAGCATCCCGAGGTGTTTTACTTGAGCACCCGAGCACTTTGGTTCTCGATCAACACTAGTACAGACCCGTTAAAGGAGTTTTCCAAAATCACAATATTGATGGACTATCAACTGATAGGGCTAGACAGTGAAGTCAAATTGCAGCAGTTGCAGAGAAAGCAGAGCCTCTAGGTGTAATGCCAATTCCCCCGTTCCTCCCGGAGGCTCATTTTCATATATTAAAACACAATTTTTCTCAGCAATGTGGGCACATATGAACACAGGACCAGCACAGATGACCTTCAGCTGCCAAGCGTACATGCAACAGGTCAGATTTATAGGTACAAATCTGCTCACAGATGCCCATCAATATCAGATTGTTGGGAGTTCGACTCTTGTCATTTTCTGTACGAATCAAAGTAAATATTGACGAGGCTTCAGCATTGCACCTCCTTCAAACATCTGATTTGATGTGGATGCTGATAGTCTGATCCCTATGGATCTGTTATTATATGATTATCTGAATGATAACCCCTTATACACTCACCTAAAGAATTATTAGGAACACCTGTTCTATTTCTCATTAATGCGATTATCTAGTCAACCAATCACATGGCAGTTGGTTCAATGCATGTAGGGTTGTGGTCCTGGTCAAGACAATCTCCTGAACTCCAAACTGAATGTCAGAATAGGAAAGAAAGATGGGCTACAACAGCAGAAGACCCCACCGGGTACCACTCATCTCCACTACAAATAGGTTAAAGAGGCTACAATTTGCACAAGCTCACAAAAATTGGACTGTTGAAGACTGGAAAAATGTTGCCTGGTCTGATGAGTCTCGATTTCTGTTGAGACATTCAAATGGTAGAGTCCGAAGGTTTGGCATAAACAGAATGAGAACATGTATCCATCATGCCTTGTTACCACTGTGCAGGCTGGTGGTGGTGGTGTAATGGTGTGGGGGGATGTTTTCTGGGCACACTTTAGGCCCCTTAGTGCCAATTGGCCATCGTTTAAATGCCAAGGGTTACCTAAGCATTGTTTCTGACCATGTTCATCCCATCATGACAACCATGTACCCATCCTCTGATGGCTACTTCCAGCAGGATAATGCACCATGTCACAATCCTCGAATCGTTTCAAATTGGTTTTCTTGAACAGGACAATGAGTTCATTGTACTAAAATGGCCCCCACAGTCACCAGATCTCAACCCAATAGAGCATCTTTGGGATGTGGTGGAACGGGAGCTTCGTGCCCTGGATGTGCATCCCTCAAATCTCCATCAACTGCAAGATGCTATCCTATCAATATGGGCCAACATTTCGAAAGAATGCTATCAGCACCTTGTTGAATCAATGCCACGTAGAATTAAGGCAGTTCTGAAGGCAAAAGGGGGTCCAACACCATATTAGTATGGTGTTCCTAATAATTCTTTAGGTGAGTGTATATTGTAACCCTGGACAATCCCTCCAAGATAGTGTCCGAATGAGATGCAAAGAAGGACTAAATGTTAACGATAGAGCTTCTGAAACAAAGATGGATCCATGAAGAGCACATAAAATGTCTATTGCTCTAGAGGGAACCTGTCACCGTAACACAATCCTTTTAGACTGGGCAGAATGTGTGACGACCAAAATAAATTAATCTTGTGGCATCATCTCCAATAAATGGCCAACAAAAGTTCTGAATAGTGTTTAGGAAAAGTGAATCCATCCTCCGACTGAAGGTATGGCGAATAGAAGTTTATCATGTGTAATTTGTTTTGATACATTTTTATAAAAAGTTAGCATGTTATCTTGCTGTCATTAACTAATGGTGTATTTCGTCTCTATTGCCACCATGTCATCATGATGTATTCATCTAAATCTAATAAGTGGTTCAAATTAATGCTATCATTCATTAATCTATCTCCTCCATGCTAGATTCCATTGACTGTTTCCAATGTCCATTGGATCAGTGGCCAAATATTCTACAGAGCCAATGCCTCCCGAAGGCCATGGAGTTCCTTTCCTTTGAAGAGCCATTAGGAGCAACGTTGGCAGCCACCAGTATTACATCGTCTACAATCCCAGTTGCCTTATTGGGACTTTTTATCCATTATAAGACAACTCCCATTGTCAGAGCCAATAACTACTCTATAAGTTGTCTTCTTCTGCTGTCCATTTCTCTCTGCTTTTTGTGCGCTTTAGCTTTTATTGGTTATCCATATCCTGAGAAATGTCTTCTCCGCCAGGTAGCATTTGGCTTGGTCTTTTGCTTATGTGTCTCGTGTGTGCTAGCTAAAACCATTACAGTCGTCATAGCCTTCAAAGCCACCAAGCCAGACAGCAGCTTAAGAAAATGGACTGGTGCAAAAACATCCTACTTTGTCATAGGGATGGGTGTCCTTATTCAGCTTTTTGTTTGTGTCATGTGGCTGTCCCTTTCCCCACCATTCCCAGACCATGACATGTTCAGCCTACCTGGAGTAATCATAGCTCACTGTAATGAAGGATCTAAGACTGCTTTTTGGTGTATGCTTGGATACTTGGGTTTTATGGCTACCATCAGCTTCATCCTTGCCTTCCTAGCCCGACAACTTCCAGATAGCTTCAATGAGGCCAAGTTCATTACCTTCAGCATGTTGGCCTTTCTAAGTGTCTGGGTGTCCTTTATACCAGCCTACCTAAGTGCTAGAGGCAAGTATACCTCAGCCATGGAGATTTTTGCCATCCTGTCATCAAGTTGGTCATTGTTAATATGTATATTCATGCCCAAGGTCTTCATTATCCTCTTTAGACCAGAGCTGAACACCAAAGACAATCTGATGGGGAAAGGTAAAAAATAAACCAAAAATAAAAAAAGTAACCTATGTAACATCATTGTGGATGTGGAATAAAGATGAATATGTAACACTACATTAAATTTCATGGTAATTAAGACTTGCTCTTCAACAGAATTTGGCGGGCATTATTGTAACTGGGCCTTGCAATGCCAGAAGCGACTTTCTCCTTCATCTAAGCCAGGTTAAGGATTAATTAAATGTAAGATAATTGATCTGTAGTAAACAGTGTCTACGTGTAAAGTGTAAGCAGAGTGATGACTCAATGGTCGGACACTGTTGTCTTGGGCATTGAGGCCTTCTGTTCACACCTGACTGGGGATAACATCTACAAAAAGGTTTACATAACAGTACTTTGATGTGGCTCCCTAATTTCACATATAATGTTACCATATGAAAAGATTAGATCCATGGATGTAGATACATGAGAAACCTCCACACAAGTACATATACAGTAAGTATCATTTTGGTACATAAACTATAAGTATATCAAAAGAAAAAACATGCGTAACTCACGTTGTACTCAGACGGACCTCATACAAAACTGCATTTCTAAGATCCCAGATCAGACCTTCTAATTCTTTATAATTGATTTGGATTTCTTTTTAGATTCAGGTTTTACTTTATATTCTTTTTACCTTTTATCTAGGGCAGCTCACAGGTTTAATGTAAAGAACAAAACGTATGACAAACGTACAAGATTTTATTTCTTCATTGAGGCATCAAATGAAAAAAATCTTCTGTATTGTATATTTATTGATTTTGAAAACTTAAATAAAAATATTGTAAAAAAAAAAACCTCATATGAAAGTCATTCAGTATTTGGGTAGAACTTATACAGTATCCATGTGGGACTCATGCATTAGATATACTGAAAGGATACAAAATTCATACATTTCTCAAATAATCTTTATTTCAATAGTGACAACATATTCCATAGCGCTTTACAGAGGCTACAAACTCTGACATTATATAGCAACAAACAAGTCACAAAAGGTAAAAAGTGCTTGTTTTGTATAATGGTCTGGCCATCTTAACACAATAGGGGAGTAGATATGAAGCTACATGAGCAGTCACCAGACTATTTCTGTAGGACTTTTGAGTACATGGTATGTAGTGGATACTGATGGGTGATGGATGAGGTTTCGAAGAATGATGATGAAGGGGAAGGGGGTGAAATAAGAAGAGTTGGATTAAGGGATGTGATAGGCCATACCTAGAAAGATGTGTTTTTAGGGATCACCTAATAAAACTGTGGATGTTGGGAATTGAGCTAATTGCTTGGGGTAGGGCGTTCCAGAGAACTGGTGCAGCTCTGGAGAAGTCTTGAAGATGGAAGTGAGAGATTTTGGATTATGGAGGATGTTATGTGTAAATTATTTGCAGAGCATAGTGCACGAGTAGGGTGGTAGACAGAAATGAGGAAGAAGTAGGGAGGTGCAGCACTCTGGAATGCTTTGTGGGTGACAGTGAGGAGTTTAAATTAAATAATATATTGAATGGGCAACCAGCGCAGTAACTGGAACAGGGTGGAGGAATCGGAGTAGTGGTCAGCCCTCATACACACGATCGTGTTTAAAAAAACAACAACGCATCCCAGCTGTGTGCATGCCACCACTTTATTTAACCCCTGTAAAAATGTCCTATCCTTTTCTGCAAAATTAACAAGATTAGGAAATTATCTATTTTTTTGCAGGCAAATGTAACGGGCAAACAGATGCAGATAAGACACAGTGTGATGTCTGCATCTTGCGTAACCCTATTGAAATAAATTGGTCCATATTCAATCCACAAAAAGAGGATCAGATGCTAACCAAAAATATGGACGCGTGGATGAGGCCTCAGGGAAATTGATGAGCCTGGTGGCTGCACTAAGCATAGATTGGAGAGGGGAGAGTTTAGGGAGGGGGATACGATTAGTAATGAGTTACACTAATCAAGACAAGATTGGATCAGGGTCACAATGAGAGATTTTCTTGTTTCCACAGTAAATAAAAGGGAGGATTCTAGAGATATTTTTGAGGTTCAGGTGACATAAGGAAGCCAGTGATTGAATATAGGGGGTGAAGGAAGGATCAGTATTGAACATAACTCCAAGACAATGGGCATGCTGCTTAGGCATTATGGTAGTGCCACAGACTGAGATAGAGATATCAGGTTTAGGTAGATTGGTAAAAGGAGAAAACACAAGAAGTTCAGTTTTTGAGAGATTCAGAATATGACATGTCAATACAGACAGTGGACAGGCAGTCACAGGTATTCTGTAGCACAGCAGGGGTGATGTCACAGGATGAAGTGTATAGTTGGGTGTCATCAGCATAGAGGTGGTACTGAAAACCCAATCGGCTGATAGTATGTCCTATAGGGGCTGTGTGGAGGAAAAAGAGGAGAAGACTTAGGACTGATCCTGAGGAACACCAACAACAAGAAGAAGGGAAGTAGAGCCATCAAATGATACACTGAAGAGAGGTAGAAAGAGAACGAGGAGTGAGCAGGCCAATAGATTGGAGAATGGTGAAGAGGAGATGGTGGTCTACAGTGTGAAAAGCTGCAGAGAGTTCCATAAAAAATGAGTAGAGAGTAGTAACGGTTGCTGTCAGGATTTCACTGTCAGGAGGTCATTTGTCACTTTGGTGAGGGCAGTTTCTGCAGAATATACGGACGGGTCAAGAGATGGTACAGTATTCATATGGAACTCATCCAGTACTCATACAAATCTTATACAAAATTCATACAGTACTTACACATAACTCATACAGAACTCATGAGAAAGTCATAGGATATTCGTATGTAACTCATACAGTACTTATACTGAACTTATCCAAATCTCATACAGTACTCACACAGAACTCATATAGGAGTCATACATTATTCATATAGTACTCATATAAATCTCATACAGTACTCACAAAACTCATATGGAACTAATATAGTGTTCACATGGAACTTGTGCCAAACTCTTACAGAGATCAAGCTAAATTTATATGAAAATCATGTTGAAAAACTCGAATTCGAGATTATATTCTTGATTGCGAAAATTGGCAATGTAATATTCGCGTAATGCTCGAAAAATACAGGTGTGGGTCACTTATGTCAAATTTTTAAGAACATTAGAATAGCTTTATATGCAGATAGAGTGCTCCAATATGTTCGCGCTTGCGAATTTTTGGCAATATCTGCTACACTATAGATCAATCTAACCTACACTGACTATCTCCCCCTGACTATCTGAATTATATATATAAGTTAAGTGTCTAATGTAATTACACAAAGCACAGAGCACAGCAATGACACTGCTCTCTCTTTCATAACTGCAATAAACTTTAGAAAATAGCTGCTGGGAAGGTTCCTATATGGTAAGGAGTAGCCAACTTTTCTATTGGTTGCTAGGGATGCTGCTAAGCTCAGACAAAGCCTTCTCATTGTCCCACAAGCTAGAAGAAGGGAGGGAGGACCACCTGATGTGTACTGTGTTAAAATAAAAAAACTAATATTCGTCATTACGAATATATAGCACTATATTCTAAATATTCGCAAATTCTCGAAGTGCCGATATTCACGATAAAAATTAGCTTTTCGAATATTCGCGCTCAACACTAGAAACGACCGGATACATGATCTTAGTTACACAACCAAGTACAGTGGTGTGCCTAAGGTGTTTGGCACCTAGGGCAGGTCCTTTTTCTGGCACCCCCCTTCCCCCAATATGTTAAAAAATTGAGCACCCTCACAGTAGTATTGCCCATATTGTGCCCCTCATGGTAGTTATGCCCACATTGTGCCCCCTTAAAGTACTTATCCCTTAATTGTGCCCTCTTAACAGTAGTTATGCCCTACCTCACAGTATTTATGCCCTCTCTGTGCCCCCTTCACAGTAGTTATGCCCTCTCTATGCCCTTTTAGAGTATTATGCCCTCACTGTGCCCCCATAACAGTTATGCCCCTTCACAGTAGTAGTGCCGTTTGTGCCCCCTTCACAATAGCAATGTCTTCTTCACAGTAGAAATACCCATTGTGCCCCCTTCATAGTAGTATATACCCCTTCACCGTCAGTGCAGCGATGGATACTATTTCTGCACTGGTCGAACAACTGCAGGAGCTGTCTTTGGAGGTACCTGACCTTCGCATGACCATCTATCAGATCCAGACACCACAGGCGGCTGGTTCCGGCAGCGGGAATCAGGCCTGTCCTGAACCTAAGGTCGCTCTCCCGGATAGATTTCCAGGGGAAGTGACAAATGTATTCGGTTCAGGGAGTCGTGCAAATTATATTTTAAACTACGTCCTAACTCTTCTGGGACGAGAGTCAAAGAGTAGGTATAATCATTTAGTTACTTAAAGGTGACGCTCACTTTGGGCTTTTTCGTTGCCGACCGGATCACATTTTTCAGAGCTCTAGGTCTTATCTACGATGACCCAGATCGGATCTCCCTGGCCGAGACCAAGTTGCATGGCTTATGTTCTGCAGAGACCTATTGCTCTGAATTTAGGAGATGGGCTATGGATACGGAGTGGAATGATCCAGCTTTCCGTAGTCAATTCTGTCAAGGGTTATCTAAGAGCCTGAATGACGCGTTGGCGTTTCACGAATATCCTAAGTCATTAAAAGCGGCCATGTCCCTTGCTGTACGTATTGATAGATGCCTGAGAGAGGTTCCTCACTCTCTGGACATACTATCATATAAGGTGGCGGCCTCCTCCGACACTTTGGGTAGAGAGACACTTGAGCTCATGTCTGGTGACGAGCCAATGCAGTTTGGGGGAGCTACACCTGGACCTGGTGATAAGAACTTTTTATAAAAAAAAAATATTTATAAAAAAATGCCAAATTTACAAAAAAAATTGATACATTTGCAAATTTGCAAATTTCTATTTCTCTACTTTTATAATAGATAGTAATACCTCCAAAAATAGTTATTACTTTACATTTCCCATATGTCTACTGCATGTTTAGATAATTTTGTGAATGCCATTTTATTTTTTTGGAGACGTTAGAAGCAAATCTTGAATTTTTTCAGAAAATTTACAAAACCCACTTTTTATAGAAAAGATATAGAAAAAAGAAACCACCCAAAAATTACCCCATTTTAGAAAGTACACCCCTCAAGGTATTCAAAACTGATTTTACTAACTTTGTTAACACTTCTGGTGTTCCACAAGAATTAATAGAAAATGGAGATGACATTTCAGAATTACACTTTTTGGCCAGATTTTCCATTTTAATCAATTTTTTGCCACTAACAAAGCAAGCGTTAACAGCCCAGAAAAATCAATATTTAATACCCTGATTCCGTAGTTTACAGAAACACCCTATATGTGGTAAGTGACCCCATTTTAGAAACTACACCCCTCAAGGTATACAAAACTGATTTTACAAACTTTGTTAACCCTTTAGGTGTTCCACAAGAATTAATGGAAAATAGAGATGAAATTTCTGAATTTCACTTTTTTGGAAGATTTTTCATTTTAATCCATTTTTCCCAGTTGCAAAGCAAGGGTTAACTCAATATTTATGGCCCTGAATCTGCAGTTTATAGAAACAACCCATATGTGGTCGTAAACTGTTGTACGGGCACACGGCATTGCGCAGAAGGAAAGGAATGCCATATGGTTTTTGGAAGGCAGATTTTGATGAACTGGTTTTTTGACATCATGTCCTATTTAAAGCCTCTCCAAAGAAGTGACCCCATTTTGGAAACTACGGGATAAGGTTGCAGTTTTGTTTGTACTATTTAAGGGTACATATGATTTTTGGTTGCTCTGTATTACACTTTTTGTGAGGCAAGGTAACAAAAAATATGACTACATTTGTTTGTTTGGTTCAGTTTTACATAAAGCATTTCTGAAAAAAAAAGGATTTTTTTGTGTCTCCACATTTTGAAAGCCGTAATTTTATTTATTTTTTGGGCAACTGTCTTGTGTAGGGGCCAATTTTTTTGGGGATGAGACAGTTTGATTGGTACTATTATAGGGTGCATATTACTTTTTGATCACTTGCTATTACACATTTTGTGATGTAAGGTGACACAAAATAGCTTTTTTGACATCGTTTTTATTTTTTACGGTGTTCACCTGAGGGGTTAGGTCATGAGATTTTTTTTTAGAGCAGGTTATTATTAACGCGGCAATACCTAATATGTCAACTTTATTTATTTATGTAAGTTTTACACAATGATATAATTTTTTAAACAAGAAATATCATGTTTTAGTGTCTCCATAGTCTGAGAGCCAAAGTTTTTTTCAGTTTTTGGGCGATTTTCTTAGGCAGGGTATAATTTTTGAGTGATGTGTTGTTCAAATTCCTTTTTTTTTACAGTATTCACCTGAGGGGTTAGTTCATGTGATATTTTTATAGAGCAGGTTATTACGGATGCGGCGATACCTAATATATCTACTTTTACCATGGTTAATCAAACATAATCCTACCATCAATTGGCAAGTGAGACAGATTCTTGATTGGAGTGATTATTGCATAGACTACTGTCTTAGCACATTGCTTTCTGTTGTAACCACTAAAGTTGTAACTTTGTTTATTTCAGTTTTTTCTGATGTATTCTCTGAAAGTGGAGACCAGGAGTTACCTCCACATCGGGAGTATGATTGCCCCATCAACCTTATTCCCGGAGCTAAGTTCTCCAAGTCTCGGTTGTATAATGTTTCTGAACCTGAAAGAGCTGCCATGCAAGAATATATCACCGAGAGTTTGGCTAAAGGTCAGATTAGACCATCCAAATCCCCAGTGCAGGATTCTTCTTTGCTAAGAAAAAGGACAGAACTCTTAGGCCATGTTTGGACTTCCGTGAGCTTAATCGCATTACTGTCCGTCATGCTTATCCCCTCCTTTGATCCCGGATTTGTTCAATCAGATTGTCGGTGCCAGGGTGTTCTCTAACTTGGATTTGAGGGGGGCATATAATCTGGTAAAGATCAAGGAGTGGGAGGAATGGAAGACGGCCTTTAATACCCCTGAAGGTCATTTTGAGAATAGGGTCATGCCTTTTGGGTTAACCAATGCCACTGCTGTTTTTCAACATTTCATCAATTACATCTTTCACCATCTGGTGGGCAGGTTTGTGGTTGTGGTGGTGTATCTGGATGATATTCTAATTTATTCTGCTGGCATGGAGACGCATCAGGATCACTTGAGACAAGTGTTACAGATCCTAAGAGAGAATAAATTGTATGCTAAGATGGATATTTGCTTTTCCGGAAGTGCAATTCCTGGGTTACCTACTCTCATCTTCAGGTTTTCGTATGGATCCTGAAAAGGTCCATGCTGTGTTGGACTGGGATTGACTCAAAAATCTGAAAGCGCTTATGCGATTTTTGGGGTTCACTAACTACTACCATAAATTTATTTTAAACTACTTGACTGTGGTCAAACCTTTGACGGACATGACTAAGAAAGGTTCTGATGTCTCTGTCTGGTCTGATGCGGCATTACAAGCCTTTTCTGCGGTGAAGGAGGGTTTTGCTTTTGCTCCTATACTGGTGCAACCTGATGTGTCACAACCATTCATTGTGGAAGCTGACGTATTTGAGGTAGGAGTAGGAGCAATTTTGTTGAGGGGTCCTTCACCTAGTAAATGGCGCCCATGTGCTTTCTTCTCTAAGAAACTCTCGGCTGCAGAGAGGAATTACGACGTGGGTAATAGAGAGTTGCTGGCCATTAAGTTAGCTTTTGAGGAGTGGCATCATTGGTTGGAAGGAGCAATTCATTTGATTACGGTAATTACTGATCACAAAAATCTGGCTTACCTGGAGTCGGCTTAGCGTCTGAACCCAAGGCAGGCAAGATGGTCATTGTTTTTTACCAGATTTAATTTCGTTGTCACCTATCACCCTGGGATTAAGAACGTCAAGGCGGATGCTTTGTTGCATAGCTTTCCTGGGGGGGGTGATTCCGAAGATCCTGGTCTGATTTTTAATATCCGCCCTTTATCCCGACCTTGAGGCAGAGGTGTGGGAGGCCCAGGGAGATGCACCGGATTCCTGCCCTCTGGGGAAGTTGTTTGTTCCTTCCGAATTACGACACAAGGTGTTCGAGGAACATCACTGTACAGTTCTTACAGGACATCCTGGGAGAAGATCCATGGTCGATCTCATTTCTCGTAGATCCTGGTGACCAGGGTTGCATAAATGTGTTGAGGGCTATGTATCAGCTTGTGGTACTTGTGTACGTGCTAAGGTGACACATACTCGGCCTTCAGGATCTCTACTTCCATTGTCCATCCCGTCCCAACCTTGGACTCATTCATCCATAGACTTCCTCAGGAAAAACAATGATTTTGGTGGTTGTTGATCGCTTGAAGCTACATGGTATTCCCTCTGATGTGGTGTCTGATAGGGGGACTCAGTTTTGTCTCCAGATTCTGGAAGGTGTTCTGATCTTGCCTGGGAGTACAATTGTCCTTCTCTTCAGCCTTTTATCCTCAGTCGAACGGACAGACTGAACGCATTAACAAGAATCTGGACACATATTTGAGAGGTTTCGTCTCAGAGAATCAGGAGGAGTGGTCTTCATTTTTGTCTTTGGTCGAGTTTGCCATAAATAGCCATAGTGTAACGGGGTTCCGAAGGTGCACTCGGTCTCCGATTAGCCGCAGACCTGCTGCTTAGCTTCGGGAGCGAGGATCTGTGCTTGACCTCGTTCCCATGGCGGCTTTGCTAGCTGGGAGGTTCCCTGCTCCTAAGTCTGCCTTGAGCGCCGAGCTGATCACTCGGTGCTCGACTGGTTGGTCTGTCGGTCATGTGACGCTGGCCTCGTCACATGACCCTCACTCCCCACTATAAATACAGGCACCCTGCTGGCCACAGGTTGCCTGTTAATTTAGGTTCCACCTGTGATGTTGTATTTCCTGGCATACTTACCTCCTGCTGTTTCCTGACGATCCTCTGCCTGCTCCTTGTGTACTTTGTTGCTCTCCTGGTATTCTGACCCGGCCTCCTCCTGACGATCCTCTGCTTACTCCTTTGGTACTTCACAACTCTCCTGGTATTTATGACCCCCGCTTCTCCTGACTATTCTCTGCTTGCTCCATTTGTACTTTGTAGCTTTCCTGGTATTGACTCGGTCCGTTCACGTTTTGTTGTTTGTCTGTCTGTCATCCCTGCACTTAGTTCAAGCTAGGGATTGCCGTCCAGTTGTCTCCTGTCATTAGGACTCGCGAGGAAAGTAGGCAGGGCCAGGGGTAAGGGTGGAGCGCAGTGGTCACTTCCCTCCCCCCTGTGTGTGTGTGTGTGTGTGTGTGTGTACGTGACCGTTACAGATTAACAGGCCCAATAACCACTGTATTATGAATCCTCTGGTGACCCTGACTGACCATGTCTCTAATCTGACGCAGATGGTGCAGGAGTTAGGGGAAAAACTCAGTTCTTTTGAGTTAGGGCAAGGTTCTTCCACTCCGCATTTTGAGCCCCAGATTAAGCTCCCAGAACCCTTTTCTGGAGACCGGAGGAAGTTTTTCTCCTTTAAGGAGAGTTGCAAACTTTACTTCCGTTTGCACCCCGTGTCCTCTGCCCCCGAGAGTCAACGCGTGGGCATTATCATTTCCCAACTACAGGGTGATCCCCAGGACTGGGCGTTCTCTTTACCTGCTGGCGCCAGTTGTTTATCTTCTGTGGAGGGCTTCTTTCAGGCCCTGGGTACCCTCTATGATAAACCAGACAGGGCTAAAGGCACTGGTTCAGGGCAATCTACATGCGGAGGATTATTGCACCCAATTCAGAAGGTGGTGTGTCCCCTCAGGGTGGAACGAACCAGCCCTGAAGAGTCAGTTCAGCCAGAGGCCTATCCCAGAGAGAATGCTGAGGTCTCCACCGAGGAACCCATGCAGGTTGGCATGACCCGAGGGAATCTTCGCTGCAGACGTGGAGAATGCTTTTACTGTGGAGATCCTGACCATTGGATCAACCAGTGTCCTAGGAAGGTTCTCTCTGTCAAGTCTCCTAAGGCAAGGCAACCTAAAGACCAGGTACACCCTGATTTTTCTAAATATAAGTCTTTGGTACCCATTACGATTTCTCTGGGAGTAGATAAATGGCCGGGTAAGGCCTTTATCGATTCTGGCTCAGCGTCCAGCTTTATTGACTCTGAGTATGCTGTAAGATTGGGTATTCCAACGTTTGCTTTACCAACTCCTATCCATGTCATGGCTATTGATGCTACTCCTCTTATTGGTGGTAAGGTGAGCTCATGTACCTCAGAGATTTCTCTAACCGTGGGTGTGTGTCACTCAGAGAGATGTTCCCTTTTTGTCCTGGAGAACCTACCGGCTGAGGTGGTATTAGGGTTGCCTTGGCTCCGACTACATAACCCCACTATAGATTGGTCGAATGGGGAGTTGGTCAGATGGGGGCCTAAGTGTGACTCATGCTTGTCCGTGGTACAGGCTGGGGTCTCAGTAAAGTCAGATACTTTACCCACTGTTGTTAGGGAGTATTCTGATGTATTCTCATCACCAACCCCGGAGGTTCTACCCCCCCATAGACCTTATGATTGTGCAGCACGCCAGACCTGCAGGGTATTAGCGACAGTGAGGTCACGGTATGGGCAATCGAGGGTTAGTCACTTTTCTGAGGAGAACCCTGGGCAGGCATGCAACAGTGAAGGAGAGGCAGACACTAGTTCCTCTGGGGCACACTCTGTAGATATGTGAGGTGCCCTGGATGTTGTAGGTGTTTTGAGTGCCTTAGGTAAGGTCCCTTTAAGGATTGTGATGCCAGTGCCTGTAACAGTGGCACACCGGTTTGCAGGAGCATCAATAGAGTACACAGTTGGTAAACCAAACATTGCTTTACTTGGTGAAACAGTCCAACTTTTTACAATCAATTGCAGTGGTGTATAATGCAGTCCTTTACAGTACAAAATGCACAGCAGGTTTACTTCACAGCAGGTTTCAATCTTGCAAGATACTTGGAGGGTATACAGTTAATGCTTTGCAGTACAATGCTGCTCTATCCCCACAGCTATTCTACCTGGCTGGATCCCAAGGCCCGGATGCCTAATTGCTGGCTTAAATCCTTGGTGTATGAAATCCTTCCTCCAGTATTGGCACTTGCTTGAGGTTACAATACCTTCTTTTCCTAGCTGTCTTCCCTGCTGGATAGGAAAGGTGGCTGCAGGTTTCTCCCAGGAGGTGCTCTCCTACTACTGGGGTATCTCAACTGAGCTAAGCTTAGCCTCAGGAGCTTCAGGCTGACTAGGTGACTCCTCTAGTCCCCTGGAATACACACGGTCTCCAAGCAGGCTGTACTCCTTCTAGCCTCCTGGTGCAGCTAGGAACCAGGACTATCTAGCTGCATGTCAGGAGGAGGCCCTCAGCATATCTTGGGCTGGTGCCTTCTCACTTCTGTCTCCACAGACTCCTGACTATGACCTAACCCCTCCCTGTCTGGGCCTGGACATTTATACTAGGGGCTCTCTATCTCCCTCTAGTGTCTGGAATGTTCAATTACACCCAACTAGGCCTGATAAGCATATGACAGGGAAACCATACATGTAAAAACACACAGAAAATACATTACAATGCATGGATAAATACAATATCACTGTCCCTTGTGAGCAGAAGTAACACGTTACCCAATTGACCCTTGTGTAGTGTCCACTCCTACCTAGTGGGACACTACATAACCCACGCTATGACGTTGCCTGTCCTTGCGCAACATGAAAGAGGCCCTGCCCAGCTGGATACTGCACCTGAATTAGAGAAATAATGCAAAGCAGGAAAATACATCTACATTTGCGAAATACATTATATCTATACATCAGGCAGTTCCACTGGCTAAGGAGCAAGTTCGGTGAAAAGGGGCGTCGTTCTCTTCTCTTAGGATAACGTAAGGGAACAGGGGCGCTGACCTGGTGCAGCGTATCAAGGATACCAGGATTTGTCCATAATAAGCAAATTGTCCATAATGAAACGGTAGCAGTCCATAGAAAAGGTAAAACATTAAATAACAATTCTTGGAGGCTCAAAGAATATAAATGAGTCCGTACCCAGGTTTAAAGTGTTAAGTGAAGCCAAATATAAAGCGGAAACAAAGGTACTAGATCACAGAGGCTCACATACAGCGGAGTCCATCTCTGGGCACATTTATTTAAAATAGTAGCAAGATCTCAGAGGCTCATGTGCATTAGAGTCTATCCCTGGGCGCATTTCCTTTAATATTTACGTTGCATAATAAAAGTGACAGCACATACAAGTAGTCCACATTATTCAAATGGCATATAAAAATAAGTGCTGCAATACCCTTAATCAACCTGAAAAGGGGGTGAAAGGGTTAAAGGTGCAACATACACAAATAGGCACAACTGGGTATTCACTCTGAGAAAGCAGGCAGGGGGTCCTGTAAACAATATGGCCTTGCTGCAATTGGTATTTCAGTGGTTTACCGCCTCCACTGAGCCGTGGGTAACTGGCAGCAGCAACAGAGGGCCAAAACAACAAAGGACTCCTGTCCTGGAAAGGGTTAATCCACTTTATTAGGGTCCCTTGGCAAAAGAAATCAAATCAATGGCCTAGCAGGCCAATTCACAGGGGCAAGTCATATCCACTTGGCATCTCAGTGGCGCTCCCTGGCTCCATTTGTAGATTGGGCCTGTAATGAGAGTCAACAGGCGGATGTGCCCACAACACAGTATTGGGGGGCAACTGCAGCATGAAAGGACCCCTAATAGGTATTGGCCCCATAGGCCTAGGGGTAATCACGGTTGCTGACCGCACTGGTGCAGGCATGACAATAGTGGGCTGCTGCACTGGCCTGGGTACCGCTGCTGCAAGCGGTCCGGTGGGTTCCTGGACAACTGGCTCTGCGCGTCGGTGCACAGCGTAGGAGGACCTCACTGCAGGTGCTGACACTAAAGATGGCCGGCTGGAAGGGACAGGTACTCTCACTTCCGACCCGGAGACATCCGAGTCCTTAAGTCCTTTTTCCTTCAGGTCAGGTGGAGTCCGGATCCTGGCGGAGGCAATCTGGCGCAGCTCATGTAACTGCTTCTCCAGCTGCACAATCTGGTCGTCCAGGCTTTCGGAGTCGGGATCGCTGTCCTCCGCTGTCGCCGCCGGCACTTGTGAAGTAGATGGCGCGTCCTGCGCAGCCGCTGCAGGTTCAGGTGAGGCATCCACTTTCTTTCCTCTTCGGATGTTGTCCAGGGCAGCATGGAATCTTTCCACATCTTATAGTTCGCGGATAGTCTTTTCTCTGTGAGGCAGCTCTGATGAGGGGTGCGGGCTCACCCATTTTTCCAACACGCTCGATCCCTCTCTGGAGAGCGACAGGGCGGCACCGATAATTGCAGACAAGACCTCCCATTGCTCCAGGAGGCCGCCCCCAGGTACTCCAACATAGGGGAGGCGGAGTCCATTTCTGCAGACATGTAAATTTCCAGACAGGGCGGTGGCGTGGACATATAGCCTTTCCCGCACTTTTCAGCAGAAGGCGCCAATTTTTGCCGCCAATTTAATATGAAGATGACGCAGCAAATAAATCCAGTCAGTTTAAGCGGCCATCTTTGAGCAAAATGCTGTCTATTCACTGACAGCAAGCGGTGGCTTACGCAAACGGCAAACAGCCCAGACAATATAATCTTCACACCGCAAATTATTACAGTTCTCTTTGGCCCAGCAATTTTCAAAAAAGCAATTAGGGCTTGGTCACTTTAAGGCAAACAACAGCACACAGTTTTTGTATCCGTAATGGCGCAGGAATGATCGTATCCTGTTCGTGATGCCAATTTATGCAGCACGCCAGACCTGCAGGGTATTAGCGACAGTGAGGTCACGGTATGGGCAATCGAGGGTTACTCACTTTTCTGAGGAGAACCCTGGGCAGGCATGCAGCAGTGAATGAGAGGCAGACACTAGTTCCTCTGGGGCACACTCTGTAGATAGGGACCAGGCCTGATGGTGGATGAGGTGCCCTGGATGTTGTAAGTGTTTTGAGTGCCTTAGGTAAGGTCCCTTTAAGGATCGTGACGCCAGTGCCTGTAACGGTGGCACACCGGTTTGCAGGAGGATCAATAGAGTACACGGTTGGTAAACCAAACGTTGTTTTACTTGGTGAAACAGTCCAACTTTTTACAATCAATTGCAGTGGTGTATAATGCAGTCCTTTACAGTACAAAATGCACAGCAGGTTTACTTCACAGCAGGTTTCAATCTTGCAAGATACTTGGAGGGTATACAGTTAATGCTTTGCAGTACAATGCTGCTCTATCCCCACAGCTATTCTAGCTGGCTGGATCCCAAGGCCCGGATGCCTAATTGCTGGCTTAAATCCTTGGTGTATGAAATCCTTCCTCCAGTATTGGCACTTGCTTGAGGTTACAATACCTTCTTTTCCTAGCTGTCTTCCCTGCTGGATAGGAAAGGTGGCTGCAGGTTTCTCCCAGGAGGTGCTCTCCTACTACTGGAGTATCTCAACTGAGCTAAGCTTAGCCTCAGGAGCTTCAGGCTGACTAGGTGAATCCTCTAGTCCCCTGGAATACACACGGTCTCCAATCAGGCTGTACTCCTTATAGCCGCCTGATACAGCTAGAAACCAGGACTGTCCAGCTGCATGTCAGGAGGAGGCCCTCAGCATATCTTGGGCTGGTGCCTTCTCACTTCTGTCTCCACAGACTCCTGACTATGACCCAACCCCTCCCTGTCTGGGCCTGGACATTTATAGTAGGGGCTCCCTATCTCCCTCTAGTGTCTGGAATGTTTAATTACACCCAACTAGGCCTGATAAGCATATAACAGGGAAACCATACATGTAAGAACACACAGAAAATACATTACAATGCATGGATAAATACAATATCACTGTCCCTTGTGAGCAGAAGTAACACGTTACCCAATTGACCCTTGTGTAGTGTCCACTCCTACCTAGTGGCACACTACAATTGTTCTATACAGCTAGTAGAGGGGGCCAAGTTTCCTAAGGGGCGAATTTATAATCTTTCTAAGCCCGAACGCAAGGCCATGGAAGATTATATTAATATGCCCTTAGTAAAGGGCATATTAGACCTTCTGTCTCTCCTATGGGGGCGGGGTTTTTCTTTGTTAAGAAAAAAGATGGTGGTCTTAGGCCATGTATTGATTACCGGAGATTAAATAAAATCACTGTCCAGAATAGATACTCCCTCCCATTGATTCCGGATTTATTTAACCAGGTTCTGGGGGCAACCTGGTTTTCCAATCTTGACGACATTTTGATATTCTCTCCTGACTTCGAATCCCATGTGTCTCATGTTAAACAAGTATTAGAGGTGTTGAGGGAGAATCAGCTATCCGCTAAGCAAGAGAAATGTGTCTTTGGTGTACAGGAGATTCTGTTTCTAGGGCATGTTCTGACTCCTCACACCTTCAAGATGGATCCTGGTAAGGTGCTAGCAATTAAGGAATGGGTAAGACCTTCATCCTTAAAAGCGTTACAACAATTCTTAGGTTTCGCCAATTATTATCGTAAATTTATTATGAATTTTTCCGTAATTGCTAATCCGTTGACCGATCTTACTAAGAAAGGGGCGGATTTGGAGAATTGGTGTATTGAGGCCATTTCTTCATTTGAAAAATAAAAAAAGGCATTCAGTGGAGCTCCCATTCTGATCCAGACTGATCAAGAGAGACCTTTTATTGTGGAGGTGGATGCGTCCGAGGACGGCGCAGGAGCAGTCCTTTCACAAGGTCCTGCTAGCCTCACTAACCTGAGACCATGTGCTTTCTTCTCCAGGAAATTCTCTCCCATGGAGAGAAACTACGACATAGGGAATAGGGAGCTGCTGGCCATTAAATGGGCATTTGAGGAGTGGAGGCATTTTCTGAAGGGGGCAAGGCATTGTGTAACTGTTGTTACTGACCATAAAAACCTTATGTTTCTCGAGTCTGCTAAGAGGTTGAATCCCAGTCAAGCCAGATGGGCTCTATTTTTTACTCGTACTTTGATTTTTCCATTACGTTCAGGCCGGGAAGTAAATATGTGAAGGCGGACGCATTATCTCGGAGCTTCCATGCTTTTCAACCTACTGAGGTACCACCTGAATCCATCCTACCAGCAAAAATCTTCATAGCAGCTCTAACCCAGGATATCTCAGCTCGCATTAGGTCTGAACAACATCTGGCACCGGTATCCACCCCAACAGATAAGTTGTTTGTTCCCGTACAATTTTGTCTCCAGCTGTTGGGTGGGTGTCATGATTCTGCCTTTTGTGGACATCCGGGTGTTGAGGGCACTAAGGTTCTGGTTTCTAGATCTTATTGGTGGCCAAGTCCTAAGTGTCAGCCTGTGAGGTTTGTGCCAGGTCCAAGACACCTAGGACTCTCCCTGCTGGTAACCTACGACCCCTACCCATTCCCAGTAGACCCTGGTCCCATATCTCGATGGACTTTATAACTGACCTACCGCCGGCAGGGGGTAAGACTGTAGTTTGGGTAGTGGTCTATAGGTTTAGCAAGATGGTCCATTGCATTCCCCTGGCTAAACTTCCAAATGCCAAAACCCTGGCGTCTATTTTTTTAAAATAAATTGTTCGATTGCATGGTATCCCAGAAAATATTGTTTCTGACAGGGGTGTGCAGTTTGTGTCCAAATTCTGGAGGGCCTTCTGTAAAAAATCTCAAATTTCATTGTCTTTTTCTTCTGCCTACCACCCTGAGAGTAATGGGCAGACTGAATGCCTTAATCAGTCTGTGGAACAATTCTTTAGGTTGTATGTGGCTGATGACCAGCAATTATGGGTGAAATTTCTTCCATTGGCTGAATTTGCTTTGAATAACCGTGTCAATTCTTCTGCTGGGGTTTCACCTTTCTTTTGTAACCATGGTTTCCATCCCTGTTTTCATTCTGGGTCATCAGCCTCCTCCTCTAACCCTGAGGCGGATAGGCTCTCCTCTGAACTGTGCACAGTTTGGGCCCGGGTTCAATCAAACAGAAAAGGCTCAAAGTTCTCAGAAACTCAAGGCCGATGTCACCACCAGACATCTGAGAAGCTCTGACAGATACCTTTCAGAACCTCCTCCTTGAGCTTCCTTTGTTTTGCTTTCAGTTCCTCATCTCATTAGCCTTTCTCAGCTGTCATGTAGTTGGACTGATTGCATCCCTTTAAATTCCTCCCCATAGTGCATCAGTGTGCGGTTTATATTACTTCCTGGAGTCTGTGTGCATGCTGATCCTACTTCCCAGTCTTCTACAAGATAAGTGTTGTGCATTAATTTGTGTTTTTCTGTTTGCTGGATCCCAGGTGACCCTGACTCCCTCCGTATCTAGTGTAGGGAGCCGGTGGTCATGTCCCCTCACTATTATAGGGTGTTCAGGTGTTATACAGTCGAGGTATGAGGATATGCGATCATTTACCATTGGGATTTTCGCATAGGCTGAGCAGTCAGGGAGAGTGCCAGGTCTGATGCAGGGGTCTCCCTTTTTGTTCCTTGGTTTTGGATCCAGTGAGTCGTATATTCATTTTGTGTTGTCTTGTTTCCTGTACACCTTCCGTGACAGCCGATAGGAGACGTTCAAGGGGGGTGAATTTTCAGATTGGGGATAAGGTATGGTTGTCCTCCAAGAATCTCTCTCTTAAGGTAGATTCTAAAAGGTTTGGACCATATAAGATCACTGAGGTGATTAACCCGGTATCATTTAGGTTGAAGCTGCCCGAGTCATTCCACATTCATAATGTGTTCCATAAATCTCTACTTAAAAAATATGTTAAACTGGTAGTACCATCGAAAGCCTCGCCTCCACCGGTTCTTGTTAATGATGCTGTCGAGTATGGGGTGTCTAAAATAGTGGATGTCAGGAAGGTGCGTAATTCCTTGCAGTACCTGATTCACTGGAAGAGGTATGGACCTGAAGAGAGATCTTGGGTACCTGCCAGGGAGGTTCATGCTCCTAGACTTGTTAGAAAATTTCATTTAGAACACCCTGAAAGGCCATCGCCTGAAGTCTTGGGTCCGGTGGCCCCTCGTAAAAGGGGGGGTACTGAAGGTGCACTCGGCCTCCCATTAGCCGCAGACCTGCTGCTTAGCTTCAGGAGCGAGGATCTGTGCTTGACCTCGTTCCCAGGGCGGCTTTGCTAGCTGGGAGGTTCCCTGTTCCTAAGTCTGCCTTGAGCGCCGAGCTGATCACTCGGTGCTCGACTGGTTGGTCTGTCGGTCATGTGACGCTGGCCACGTCACATGACCCTCACTCCCCACTATAAATACAGGCACCCTGCTGGCCACAGGTTGCCTGTTAATTTAGGTTCCACCTGTGATGTTGTATTTCCTGGCATACTTACCTCCTGCTGTTTCTTGACGATCCTCTGCCTGCTCCTTGTGTACTTTGCTGCTCTCCTGGTATTCTGACCCGGCCTCCTCCTGACGATCCTCTGCTTACTCCTTTGGTACTTCACAACTCTCCTGGTATTTATGACCCCCGCTTCTCCTGACTATTCTCTGCTTGCTCCATTTGTACTTTGTAGCTTTCCTGGTATTGACTCGGTCCGTTCACGTTCTGTTGTTTGTCTGTCTGTCATCCCTGCACTTAGTTCAAGCTAGGGATTGCCGTCCAGTTGTCCCCTGTCATTAGGACTCGCGAGGCAAGTAGGCATGGCCAGGGGTAAGGGTGGAGTGCAGTGGTCACTTCCCTCCCCCATGTGTGTGTGTGTGTACGTGACCGTTACAGATTAACAGGCCCAATAACCACTGTATTATGAATCCTCTGGTGACCCTGACTGACCATGTCTCTAATCTGACGCAGATGGTGCAGGAGTTAGGGGAAAAACTCAGTTCTTTTGAGTTAGGACAAGGTTCTTCCACTCCGCATTTTGAGCCCCAGATTAAGCTCCCAGAACCCTTTTCTGGAGACCGGAGGAAGTTTTTCTCCTTTAAGGAGAGTTGCAAACTTTACTTCCGTTTGCGCCCCGTGTCCTCTGCCCCCGAGAGTCAACGCGTGGGCATTATCATTTCCCAACTACAGGGTGATCCCCAGGACTGGGCGTTCTCTTTACCTGCTGGCGCCAGTTGTTTATCTTCTGTGGAGGGCTTCTTTCAGGCCCTGGGTACCCTCTATGATAAACCAGACAGGGCTAAAGGCACTGGTTCAGGGCAATCTACCTGCGGAGGATTATTGCACCCAATTCAGAAGGTGGTGTGTCCCCTCAGGGTGGAACGAACCAGCCCTGAAGAGTAGTTCAGCCAGAGGCCTATCCCAGAGACAATGCTGAGGTCTCCACCGAGGAACCCATGCAGGTTGGCATGACCCGAGGGAATCTTCGCCGCAGACGTGGAGAATGCTTTTACTGTGGAGATCCTGACCATTGGATCAACCAGTGTCCTAGGAAGGTTCTCTCTGTCAAGTCTCCTAAGGCAAGGCAACCTAAAGACCAGGTACACCCTGATTTTTCTAAATATAAGTTTTTGGTACCCATTACGATTTCTCTGGGAGTAGATAAATGGCCGGGTAAGGCCTTTATCGATTCTGGCTCAGCGTCCAGCTTTATTGACTCTGAGTATGCTGTAAGATTGGGTATTCCAATGTTTGCTTTACCAACTCCTATCCATGTCATGGCTATTGATGCTACTCCTCTTATTGGTGGTAAGGTGAGCTCATGTACCTCAGAGATTTTTCTAACCGTGGGTGTGTGTCACTCAGAGAGATGTTCCCTTTTTGTCCTGGAGAACCTACCGGCTGAGGTGGTATTAGGGTTGCCTTGGCTCCGACTACATAACCCCACTATAGATTGGTCGAATGGGGAGTTGGTCAGATGGGGGCCTAAGTGTGACTCATGCTTGTCCGTGGTACAGGCTGGGGTCTCAGTAAAGTCAGATACTTTACCCACTGTTAGGGAGTATTCTGATGTATTCTCATCACCAACCCCGGAGGTTCTACCCCCCCATAGACCTTATGATTGTGCAGCACGCCAGACCTGCAGGGTATTAGCGACAGTGAGGTCACGGTATGGGCAATCGAGGGTTAGTCACTTTTCTGAGGAGAACCCTGGGCAGGCATGCAACAGTGAAGGAGAGGCAGACACTAGTTCCTCTGGGGCACACTCTGTAGATATGTGAGGTGCCCTGGATGTTGTAGGTGTTTTGAGTGCCTTAGGTAAGGTCCCTTTAAGGATCGTGATGCCAGTGCCTGTAACAGTGGCACACCGGTTTGCAGGAGCATCAATAGAGTACACAGTTGGTAAACCAAACGTTGCTTTACTTGGTGAAACAGTCCAACTTTTTACAATCAATTGCAGTGGTGTATAATGCAGTCCTTTACAGTACAAAATGCACAGCAGGTTTACTTCACAGCAGGTTTCAATCTTGCAAGATACTTGGAGGGTATACAGTTAATGCTTTGCAGTACAATGCTGCTCTATCCCCACAGCTATTCTAGCTGGCTGGATCCCAAGGCCCGGATGCCTAATTGCTGGCTTAAATCCTTGGTGTATGAAATCCTTCCTCCAGTATTGGCACTTGCTTGAGGTTACAATACCTTCTTTTCCTAGCTGTCTTCCCTGCTGGATAGGAAAGGTGGCTGCAGGTTTCTCCCAGGAGGTGCTCTCCTACTACTGGGGTATCTCAACTGAGCTAAGCTTAGCCTCAGGACCTTCAGGCTGACTAGGTGACTCCTCTAGTCCCCTGGAATACACACGGTCTCCAAGCAGGCTGTACTCCTTCTAGCCTCCTGGTGCAGCTAGGAACCAGGACTATCTAGCTGCATGTCAGGAGGAGGCCCTCAGCATATCTTGGGCTGGTGCCTTCTCACTTCTGTCTCCACAGACTCCTGACTATGACCTAACCCCTCCCTGTCTGGGCCTGGACATTTATACTAGGGGCTCCCTATCTCCCTCTAGTGTCTGGAATGTTCAATTACACCCAACTAGGCATGATAAGCATATGACAGGAAAACCATACATGTAAAAACACACAGAAAATACATTACAATGCATGGATAAATACAATATCACTGTCCCTTGTGAGCAGAAGTAACACGTTACCCAATTGACCCTTGTGTAGTGTCCACTCCTACCTAGTGGGACACTACATAACCCACGCTATGACGTTGCCCGTCCTTGCGCAACATGAAAGGGGCCCTGCCCAGCTGGATACTGCACCTGAATTAGAGAAATAATGCAAAGCAGGAAAATACATCTACATTTGCGAAATACATTATATCTATACATCAGGCAGTTCCACTGGCTAAGGAGCAAGTTCGGTGAAAAGGGGCGTCGTTCTCTTCTCTCAGGATAATGTAAGGGAACAGGGGCGCTGACCTGGTGCAGCGTATCAAGGATACCAGGATTAGTCCATAATAAGCAAATTGTCCATAATAAAACAGTAGTAGTCCATAGAAAATGTAAAACATTAAATAACAATTCTTGGAGGCTCAAAGCATATAAATGAGTCCGTACCCAGGTTTAAAGTGTTAAGTGAAGCCAAATATAAAGCGGAAACAAAGGTACCAGATCACAGAGGCTCACATACAGGTGGAGTCCATCTCTGGGCACATTTCTTTAAAATAGTAGCAAGATCTCAGAGGCTCATGTGCATTAGAGTCTATCCCTGGGCGCATTTCCTTTAATATTTACGTTGCATAATAAAAGTGACAGCACATAAAAGTAGTCCACATTATTCAAATGGCATATAAAAATAAGTGCTGCAATACCCTTAATCAACCTGAAAAGGGGGTGAAAGGGTTAAAGGTGCAACATACACACATAGGCACAACTGGGTATTTCACTCTGAGAAAGCAGGCAGGAGGTCCTGTAAACAATATGGCCTTGCTGCAATTGGTATTTCAGTGGTTTACCGCCTCCACTGAGCCGTGGGTAACTGGCAGCAGCAACAGAGGGCCAAAACAACAAAGGACTCCTGTCCTGGAAAGGGTTAATCCACTTTATTAGGGTCCCTTGGCAAAAGAAATCAAATCAATGGCCTAGCAGGCCAATTCACAGGGGCAAGTCAAATCCACTTGGCATCACAGTGGTGCTCCCTGGCTCCATTTGTAGATTGGGCCTGTAATGAGAGTCAACAGGCGGATGTGCCCACAACACAGTATTGGGGGGCAACTGCAGCATGAAAGGACCCCTAATAGGTATTGGCCCCATAGGCCTAGGGGTAATCACGGTTGCTGACCGCACCGGTGCAGGCATGACAATAGTGGGCTGCTGCACTGGCCTGGGTACCGCTGCTGCAAGCGGTCCGGTGGGTTCCTGGACAACTGGCTCTGCGCGTCGGTGCACAGCGTAGGAGGACCTCACCGCAGGTGCTGACACTAAAGATGGCCGGCTGGAAGGGACAGGTACTCTCACTTCAGACCCGGAGACATCCGAGTCCTTAAGTCCTTTTTCCTTCAGGTCAGGTGGAGTCCGGATCCTGGCGGAGGCAATCTGGCGCAGCTCACGTAACTGCTTCTCCAGCTGCACAATCTGGTCGTCCAGGCTTTCGGAGTCGGGATCGCTGTCCTCCGCTGTCGCCGCCGGCACTTGTGAAGTAGATGGCGCGTCCTGCGCAGCCGCTGCAGGTTCAGGTGAGGCGTCCACTTTCTTTCCTCTTCGGATGTTGTCCAGGGCAGCATGGAATCTTTCCACATCTTATAGTTCGCGGATAGTCTTTTCTCTGTGAGGCAGCTCTGATGAGGGGTGCGGGCTCACCCATTTTTCCAACACGCTCGATCCCTCTCTGGAGAGCGACAGGGCGGCACCGATAATTGCAGACAAGACCTCCCATTGCTCCAGGAGGCCGCCCCCCAGGTACTCCAACATAGGGGAGGCGGAGTCCATTTCTGCAGACATGTAAATTTCCAGACAGGGCGGTGGCGTGGACATATAGCCTTTCCCGCACTTTTCAGCAGAAGGCGCCAATTTTTGCCGCCAATTTAATATGAAGATGACGCAGCAAATAAATCCAGTCAGTTTAAGCGGCCATCTTTGAGCAAAATGCTGTCTATTCACTGACAGCAAGCGGTGGCTTACGCAAACGGCAAACAGCCCAGACAATATAATCTTCACACCGCAAATTATTACAGTTCTCTTTGGCCCAGCAATTTTCAATAAAGCAATTAGGGCTTGGTCACTTTAAGGCAAACAACAGCACACAGTTTTTGTATCCGTAATGGCGCAGGAATGATCGTATCCTGTTCGTGATGCCAATTTATGCAGCATGCCAGACCTGCAGGGTATAGCGAAGTGAGGTCACGGTTATGGGCAATCGAGGGTTACTCACTTTTCTGAGGAGGACCCTGGGCAGGCATGCGACAGTGAAGGAGAGGCAGACACTAGTTCCTCTGGGGCACACTCTGTAGATAGGGACCAGGCCTGATGGTGGATGAGGTGCCCTGGATGTTGTAGGTGTTTTGAGTGCCTTAGGTAAGGTCCCTTTAAGGATCGTGACGCCAGTGCCTGTAACGGTGGCACACCGGTTTGCAGGAGGATCAATAGAGTACACAGTTGGTAAACCAAACGTTGTTTTACTTGGTGAAACAGTCCAACTTTTTACAATCAATTGCAGTGGTGTATAATGCAGTCCTTTACAGTACAAAATGCACAGCAGGTTTACGTCACAGCAGGTTTCAATCTTGCAAGATACTTGGAGGGTATACAGTTAATGCTTTGCAGTACAATGCTGCTCTATCCCCACAGCTATTCTAGCTGGCTGGATCCCAAGGCCCGGATGCCTAATTGCTGGCTTAAATCCTTGGTGTATGAAATCCTTCCTCCAGTATTGGCACTTGCTTGAGGTTACAATACCTTCTTTTCCTAGCTGTCTTCCCTGCTGGATAGGAAAGGTGGCTGCAGGTTTCTCCCAGGAGGTGCTCTCCTACTACTGGGGTATCTCAACTGAGCTAAGCTTAGCCTCAGGAGCTTCAGGCTGACTAGGTGAATCCTCTAGTCCCCTGAAATACACACGGTCTCCAATCAGGCTGTACTCCTTATAGCCTCCTGATACAGCTAGAAACCAGGACTGTCCAGCTGCATGTCAGGAGGAGGCCCTCAGCATATCTTGGGCTGGTGCCTTCTCACTTCTGTCTCCACAGACTCCTGACCAGGGGCGTAGCGTGGGGGGGGCCGGGGGGGCCGTTGCCCCGGGCGCCAAATTCCAGGGGGCGCCCAACAGCAGGCATTTTCTAAAGGAGGAAAGCAGGCTTTTCGATTCTGCCTCTTAGGTTCAGGACAGGTCTAGAATGTATTGGCTTCTTAGAGGGAATGATGTCATAAGATCATGTGACCGCTTCCTCCCGCCCCTTACAGACTGAGCCAGATGCAGGAAAAGGGCTGTAAGGAGAAGCAGAGGAGCGTCCAGAGCAGGGAGAGTGCAGGCCCTTACAGCATGCTGTGCTCAGTGATTTCTGGTGAGGGGTTTGGGGGCTGTAAGGAGAAGCAGAGCAGCGTCCAGAGCAGGGAGAGTGCAGGCCCTTACAGCATGCTGTGCTCAGTGATTTCTGGTGAGGGGTTTGGGGGCTGTAAGGAGAAGCAGAGCAGCGTCCAGAGCAGGGAGAGTGCAGGCACTTACAGCATGCTGTGCTCAGTGATTTCTGGTGAAGGGTTTGGGGGCTGTATTTTTATGTAGTTTGTAGTGGAGTATATGTGGGGCGTGAGAGCTGCTAGAAGCTTTTATAAAGTCACCCACAGTTACATTGCTCACCATACAGTACATCCCCTTACATTAGGTATTTTAAAGGGAGTCTGTCATCAAAGTTTCACCTTTTTAACCCTTCCCATAGCTTTCTAGCAGCCTTACAGTTAATAAAAACGTTACCTTTATGAGCAATCCTGGACTTATAAAACCGGCAAAAAACAACTTAGTAGCATATGCAAATGAGGGCTCGCAAGTGCCCAGGGGCGGCGTTACCCTCGTAGGTGCCCAGCTAGCTCAGCCTTATCGTCGCTTCCCCCCGCCCAGTCTCTGCTCGCCCATCCTTTCCCTCTGACCGCCCATCTACTTACTTCTTGTTTCGCCGAGATCCCGCGCCTGCGCACTAAGTCTGTCGGCCGGCGCATGCGCACTGCAATGCCCATTCCCTGTACAGCATCACAGTAATTAATGGACTAAGTGCGCAGGCGCAGGATCTCGGCGAAGCAAAAAGTAAGTAGATGGGCGGTCAGAGGGAAAGAATGGGTGGGGGGAAGCGACAATAAGGCTGAGTTAGCTGGGCACCTACGAGGGTAACACCGCCCCTGGGCACTTGCGAGCCCTCATTTGCATATACTACTAAGTTGTTTTTTGCCGGTTTTATAAGTCCAGGATTGCTCATAAAAGGCAATGTTTTTATTAACTGCAAGGCTGCCAGAAAGCTATGGGAAGGGTTAAAAAGGTGAAACTTTGATGACAGACTTGCCCTTTAACTCCATAAGGTGCTTTTGCCTCGTCTGTGCGCTCTCCACACTGTGGGTTTTGTCTCTGTGCCCCCTCCACACAGTGGTAGAGATGAGCGAATTTCAGATTTTGAAATTTGTTTACACTTCGTTTGGTGGTAGAAGCAGAGTTGCAATATGGATTCCGTTACCACGGACCATAACGCAATTCTATGACGTAGAATGCATAACGGAATTCCTTTAGAGACATTCCGTTATTCCTTCCGTCATAATAAAAGTCTATGGACTGCATAACGGATCTGTCCCGTTTCCGTCCTCTCCTGCATAACGTAAACGGGACAGATCCGTTATGCAGCCCATAGACTTCTATTATGACGGAAGGAATAACGGAATGTCTCTAAAGGAATTCCGTTATGCATTCTACGTCATAGAATTGCGTTATGGTCTGTGGTAACGGAATCCATAATGCAACTCTGCTTCTACCACCAAACGAAGCACAAACAAATTTTATAACAAATTCGCTCATCCCTACACAGTGGTTTTGCCTCCTCTATGCCCCCTCCACACGGATTAGAATATATAATGGCCGCCTCTGTATTATTAGTATATATAATAGCCCCCTATGTATTATTATAATATATAATGGCCCCTCTGTAATATTAGTATATATGAGTGTGCATCAACTCTGGTCCACCTATCTGTCTGGCTCTACCACAGTATTGGGGGGCAGCAGGATAACAGTGTTGAGGTACAAGGAGGGGAGGATGATAGTAAAGTGAGGAATCTAAAAATGCTTTCTGTGAAACTGTAGAGGCGCAGCTGAAAGAAGGTGTGATGGCGGTCTTATCTCCGAATAAAGACGTTAAGGAAAGTCTACATCACAGGAGACATCACTGGATGCATGAGGTATGTGGTGCTGTATTATACTGTATATTTTGAAGTGATGTATGTAATGTCCAAACACATATTTGTTTCATGGTAGGGTTCAGAGGGTGGATTGAGAATTTGGCCCACCCTGCTGCATCCTGGCCCCAGACTTCAGCTCACACTGTGCGTGTTCTGAATTCTGGGGCCTTATACCCATCTACTACATCATCTGTACTTAGAGAGTTACCACCATGTTATCTGTGGTGTTACATAGGACTGCTACATTATCTGTAAAAGGGGCGTGTCAACAGGTTGGGAGGGGGGGGGGGGGGCGCAATACATGGCTCGCCCCGGGTGCTGGCAACCCACGCTACACCACTGCTCCTGACTATGACCTAACCCCTCCCTGTCTGGGCCTGGACATTTATAGTAGGGGCTCCCTATCTCCCTCTAGTGTCTGGAATGTTTAATTACACCCAACTAGGCCTGATAAGCATATAACAGGGAAACTATACATGTAAGAACACACAGAAAATACATTACAATGCATGGATAAATACAATATCACTGTCCCTTGTGAGCAGAAGTAACACGTTACCCAATTGACCCTTGTGTAGTGTCCACTCCTACCTAGTGGGACACTACAATTGTTCTATAGAGCTAGTAGAGGGGGCCAAGTTTCCTAAGGGGCGAATTTATAATCTTTCTAAGCCCGAACGCAAGGCCATGGAAGATTATATTAATATGCCCTTAGTAAAGGGCATATTAGACCTTCTGTCTCTCCTATGGGGGCGGGGTTTTTCTTTGTTAAGAAAAAAGATGGTGGTCTTAGGCCATGTATTGATTACCGGAGATTAAATAAAATCACTGTCCAGAATAGATACTCCCTCCCATTGATTCCGGATTTATTTAACCAGGTTCTGGGGGCAACCTGGTTTTCCAAAATTGACCTGAAAGGGGCATACAATCTAATCCGAATCAAGGAGGGAGACAAATGGAAGACGGCGTTCAATACTCCGGTAGGACACTTTGAATATCAGGTGATGCCTTTTGGACTCAGCAATGGACTTAATGTTCCAAAACTTCATGAACGACATTCTTAGAGAGTTCTTAGGTAAATTTTTTATTGTCTATCTTGACGACATTTTGATATTCTCTCCTGACTTCGAATCCCATGTGTCTCATGTTAAACAAGTATTAGAGGTGTTGAGGGAGAATCAGCTATCCGCTAAGCAAGAGAAATGTGTCTTTGGTGTACAGGAGATTCTGTTTCTAGGGCATGTTCTGACTCCTCACACCTTCAAGATGGATCCTGGTAAGGTGCTAGCAATTAAGGAATGGGTAAGACCTTCATCCTTAAAAGCGTTACAACAATTCTTAGGTTTCGCCAATTATTATCGTAAATTTATTATGAATTTTTCCGTAATTGCTAATCCGTTGACCGATCTTACTAAGAAAGGGGCGGATTTGGAGAATTGGTGTATTGAGGCCATTTCTTCATTTGAAAAATAAAAAAAGGCATTCAGTGGCGCTCCCATTCTGATCCAGACTGATCAAGAGAGACCTTTTATTGTGGAGGTGGATGCGTCCGAGGACGGCGCAGGAGCAGTCCTTTCACAAGGTCCTGCTAGCCTCACTAACCTGAGACCATGTGCTTTCTTCTCCAGGAAATTCTCTCCCATGGAGAGAAACTACGACATAGGGAATAGGGAGCTGCTGGCCATTAAATGGGCATTTGAGGAGTGGAGGCATTTTCTGAAGGGGGCAAGGCATTGTGTAACTGTTGTCACTGACCATAAAAACCTTATGTTTCTCGAGTCTGCTAAGAGGTTGAATCCCAGTCAAGCCAGATGGGCTCTATTTTTTACTCGTACTTTGATTTTTCCATTACGTTCAGGCCGGGAAGTAAATATGTGAAGGCGGACGCATTATCTCGGAGCTTCCATGCTTTTCAACCTACTGAGGTACCACCTGAATCCATCCTACCAGCAAAAATCTTCATAGCAGCTCTAACCCAGGATATCTCAGCTCGCATTAGGTCTGAACAACATCTGGCACCGGTATCCACCCCAACAGATAAGTTGTTTGTTCCCGTACAATTTTGTCTCCAGCTGTTGGGTGGGTGTCATGATTCTGCCTTTTGTGGACATCCGGGTGTTGAGGGCACTAAGGTTCTGGTTTCTAGATCTTATTGGTGGCCCACTCTAACTAGGGATGTCAAGTCCTAAGTGTCAGCCTGTGAGGTTTGTGCCAGGTCCAAGACACCTAGGACTCTCCCTGCTGGTAACCTACGACCCCTACCCATTCCCAGTAGACCCTGGTCCCCTATCTCAATGGACTTTATAACTGACCTACCGCCGGCAGGGGGTAAGACTGTAGTTTGGGTAGTGGTCTATAGGTTTAGCAAGATGGTCCATTGCATTCCCCTGGCTAAACTTCCGAATGCCAAAACCCTGGCGTCTATTTTTTTTAAAGAAATTGTTCGATTGCATGGTATCCCAGAAAATATTGTTTCTGACAGGGGTGTGCAGTTTGTGTCCAAATTCTGGAGGGCCTTCTGTAAAAAATCTCAAATTTCATTGTCTTTTTCTTCTGCCTACCACCCTGAGAGTAATGGGCAGACTGAATGCCTTAATCAGTCTGTGGAACAATTCTTTAGGTTGTATGTGGCTGATGACCAGCAATTATGGGTGAAATTTCTTCCATTGGCTGAATTTGCTTTGAATAACCGTGTCAATTCTTCTGCTGGGGTTTCACCTTTCTTTTGTAACCATGGTTTCCATCCCTGTTTTCATTCTGGGTCATCAGCCTCCTCCTCTAACCCTGAGGCGGATAGGCTCTCCTCTGAACTGTGCACAGTTTGGGCCCGGGTTCAATCGAACAGAAAAGGCTCAAAGTTCTAAGAAACTCAAGGCCGATGTCACCACCAGACATCTAAGAGATGCCTTTCAGAACCTCCTCCTTGAGCTTCCTTTGTTTTGCTTTCAGTTCCTCATCTCATTAGCCTTTCTCAGCTGTCATGTAGTTGGACTGATTGCATCCCTTTAAATTCCTCCCCATAGTGCATCAGTGTGCGGTTTATATTACTTCCTGGAGTCTGTGTGCATGCTGATCCTACTTCCCAGTCTTCTACAAGATAAGTGTTGTGCATTCATTTGTGTTTTTCTGTTTGCTGGATCCCAGGTGACCCTGACTCCCTCCGTATCTAGTGTAGGGAGCCGGTGGTCATGTCCCCTCACTATTATAGGGTGTTCAGGTGTTATACAGTCGAGGTACGAGGATATGCGATCATCTACCATTGGGATTTTCGCATAGGCTGAGCAGTCAGGGAGAGTGCCAGGTCTGATGCAGGGGTCTCCCTTTTTGTTCCTTGGTTTTGGATCCAGTGAGTCGTATATTCATTTTGTGTTGTCTTGTTTCCTGTACACCTTCCGTGACAGCCGATAGGAGACGTTCAAGGGGGGTGAATTTTCAGATTGGGGATAAGGTATGGTTGTCCTCCAAGAATCTCTCTCTTAAGGTAGATTCTAAAAAGTTTGGACCATATAAGATCACTGAGGTGATTAACCCGGTATCATTTAGGTTGAAGCTGCCCGAGTAAAAGGGGGGGTACTGTAACGGGGTTCCGAAGGTGCACTCGGTCTCCCATTAGCCGCAGACCTGCTGCTTAGCTTCAGGAGCGAGGATCTGTGCTTGACCTCGTTCCCAGGGCAGCTTTGCTAGCTGGGAGGTTCCCTGTTCCTAAGTCTGCCTTGAGCGCCGAGCTGATCACTCGGTGCTCGACTGGTTGGTCTGTCGGTCATGTGACGCTGGCCACGTCACATGACCCTCACTCCCCACTATAAATACAGGCAGCCTGCTGGCCACAGGTTGACTGTTAATTTAGGTTCCACCTGTGATGTTGTATTTCCTGGCGTACTTACCTCCTGCTGTTTCCTGACGATCCTCTGCCTGCTCCTTGTGTACTTTGCTGCTCTCCTGGTATTCTGACCCCGGCCTCCTCCTGACGATCCTCTGCTTACTCCTTTGGTACTTCACGACTCTCCTGGTATTTATGACCCCGGCTTCTCCTGACTATTCTCTGCTTGCTCCATTTGTACTTTGTAGCTTTCCTGGTATTGACTCGGTCCGTTCACGTTCTGTTGTTTGTCTGTCTGTCATCCCTGCACTTAGTTCAAGCTAGGGATTGCCGTCCAGTTGTCCCCTGTCATTAGGACTCGCGAGGCAAGTAGGCAGGGCCAGGGGTAATGGTGGAGCGCAGTGGTCACTTCCCTCCCCCCTGTGTGTGTGTGTTTACGCGACCGTTACATATAGGCAGGAGTCCACTGATAAGTCGCTGTTTTTTGGGGCATATGGGTTCCATCCGCAGTTTGGCACATTTTCTGGTACTGAGACTTCTGGTATACCTGAAGAGGAAATATTTTCCTCGTCTTTGTCATCTATTTGGCGGAAAATTCAAAATAATAAAAAAAAAATGGGCAACAAGTATAAACGGATGGCTGACAAGAGACGTATGAGTGGTCCGGACCTGAGAGGGTGATTCTGTGTGGCAGTCCACAAGAAACATTAAGTTCAAGATACCTTCTTGGAAGTTGGGTCAAAGGTTTATTGATCCATATAAGATCTCTGCCATTATTAACCCGGTAGATTTTCGTCTTGAACGTCCGCAGGCTTTAAAAATTCATAATATTTTCCACAAATCATTGCTGAAGAGATATGTCGAACCTGCTGAACAGTCCTACTTGCCTCCCGCTCCTGTATGGTAATCTTGAATTTCAGATCGCCAGGATAGTGGACTCACGAATTCTCCGTAGATCCCTCCAGTATCTCGTTCACTGGAAGAGTTATGGTCCAGAGGAGAGAACGTGGGTTCCAGCGGCCGACGTTAATGCCAGTCACCTTGTGAAAGCCTTTCACAGGGCTTATCCAGATAAGGTCAGTCCTGGGTGTCCGGAGGTCACCGGTAGAAGGGGGGGTACTGTCACAGTCTGCGCGCCCTTTCCACACGTGCCACGTACAAGATTGTAGCGAGAAAGCTGCAATAAACTGCTACACCAACTCCAACTCTACAATTGAACCAAGACACCGACATGCACCATTTTTAGAAGGAACCAGGCAGTATACACCCAGCTGCACTTAAACTAGGATGACACAGACTTGATAAAAGGGTCGTCGAGACACCGAAATGCGTTGTCTCGTAATAAACTTTGTTATATCCTGCATCGGATTGTGGTAATGCGCCTTATGATCGTCTATTAGCTGGATCACTCCATCGTGACAAGCTGAGATATGTTTTCCAACAGTCCCTCCTGTGACAAAGGTTAGAAGATCTGAGAGACTGGCTGCATGTTAGGTTATCTGACAGCCTATCTGTTTTCACTTGTTGCAGTGTTGTTGGTAATGACCACACCTCTTGTCTCAGGTGTAGCTTGTGGTCATTACTGCTCCTCCATTTAGTCTGGACTCACACTTCATAACATGTGCTTGATATTATCTGCCTGGAGTTGGAAGAGCTGGTGTGAGCTCCTCATCTGTGTCCCTGCTCATCCATTTTCTATTAAAGATAAGTGTACTTCCCTTTGTATTTTGTTCCCATTTGCTAATTGTTTACTAGGCCTCAGGGAGACGCTGGTTCATTTATCTGTGAAGGAACCAGTGGTCTCAGACCCAGTCACTACACCTAGGTATTTCCAGGGTTTCTAGGGCCTAGGTTTATGGTGTATGAATATTCCCACCTTCAGGGTCTATTCATAGTGACAGGAGTCAGGGCTAGGTTTAGGGTTTCCTAGGTGGTGACCTTTCCCTAGCCGTGAGGCCTAGTTTTTGGTCATTTTCCTTCTGTTGTCATTCTGGTGTTCCTCCCCTCCCCCCACTTTATGACACATCCAGCTCTTTCCCTGCAGACACAGATCACTCTGCAGCACTGTGCAGGAAGAGCACAGGCAGATTCCCGGGCTCCAGGCTCCTCCCACACAGGCCAGCAGCATGATCTGTGACTGCAGGCTGAATGGTGAAGCAGGGAGCAGAAAGCTTCCTGCCTCACCATTGTGTATGCCAGCCTGAGGAAAAGAAGGGGTGCGGGGAGCTGACCGGTCAGTGAGAGACAGGACTGCAGCTTCCCTGCACGCCAGCAATGAGCATTTCCATCAGAATTGCTTCTAGAACTCCCCTGAAAGTAGGCCCCAGGGGCAGGCCCAACTGCCGCGCCCCTCCCCCCATCCCCTTTGGCACACCACTGGCCAACTATCTGGTAAAGCCTTGGTAATGTAAGCAACACAAAGAAATAACTTCCATGGAACAAGGTCCCATTTAGGCTTCCGTAGACTGGTGTCCCTCTCCCATGGACCTATGGTTTGGTCTCTTCAGTTGAACTCAACAGGGCCCAACCCTTACTAATGCAGGACATGCCATGCCCACTTATGATTTCATCCTAAACTCTGCTGATATGATTGCACACAGACTATGGGTCCAATTATCTATAACGTCAATAATGCATTTGTGGAATCTAAGATATAAGGTCTTTCCTCCATTTAGGCAAGGAAATAGGGGTTTGAGAGGAAAGACTATAAAGTTGGCTATTGTGTGGAAGTCCAGCCATTGCGTATTAATCTACCATATTTCATCATCCAAAAATTGAGCGTTAATTTTGAGAGTTTTTAGCATGTTTTTGTGGTTCTTCTACTCTATCCAGTAGAACCAAATTCAATAAAGTATACCGCCAAGCCATTATCAAATTTAGAAAACTATTAACTGTTTTAAGATGGATCATCCTTTAAGTTTTTGTCAAGAATCAGCGAGTGTGAACCCACTGTGCCAGTTTAACTTTGGGCTAATTCTAAACCCTAAAATCATAATTGCGGCGCTCCCCTGGTATTTACCCTTTAACCCCTATACAAGGATCCATACATTGATACAGGGAAGCAACTGGACGTCTACCTCATAAGATCCAAGTCCAAGTGTAGTTGGCAGCTGACCCACTGGGGTCAGAGACTCTAGTGCAAGCACCAGAATTTCAGGGTACAGTAAACGCACCAAACGCGCAAGAAAACCACAGGTATAGCCTGCATTTACCAAGACTAGAATGCTGGTTTTAGGAGATCGAAACAGTGCGCAGTTAATGCAATCACAGGAAAGACTTGCAGCAGAGTAGCAATAAGACAAACATGAGGCAGGCAGGCTAGGGCTTAAAGGGGTTGTCCAGGCATTTACTATCGATGACCTATATCCTCTTTGCTATAGACAGCAGCAGCGGACAGGAAGAGAAAAGGGAGACAGCACGTGCACACTGCGTGTGTCATCTCCTCATACAGCTGATCAGCGGGGGGCGGGTGCCTGAGGATAGGTCATCAATAGTAAAAGCCTGGACAACCCCTTTAACTTGAGCACAGAAAAGGTAGACAGACTGGGTTAATTTACCTTAGCTGGTTATCAGGGAACTTAAAAGTCAGGCACCCTCCTGTGCTTTAAATAGGGTGCTTTAAATAGGGATACTTAGCCACTGACACTTTAAGAGGCCAACAGCCAGTGGGCGCGTGTCTTAAGGAAGCATTAGGCAAGAGCATGGAGACAGCTGAATGGAGAGGACATCAGCGACTAGGATGCTGGATGACATGGTAAGATGTCCCTCATTCAAGTAAGGAGACACCAGTATTATAAATTGGTCTTTCATTACATCAACTCAGAGAGTTACAGTGGTGCTTTAAAGTTTGTGAACCTTTCAGAAGTTTCTACATAAGATTTTCACACAAGTTCTAAAATTAGATAAAGTTAACCATATCAAACAAATGAGTCTTAGGCAGGGTGCTGAATCCCCTTAAGGAGAACAGTACTGTATGGAGACTTATTGGCAATGCTCCATGGGAAATTAATATGCAAAGTGGTATCTACAGAGAAAGATACCCATCTCACTAGCGCTACCTAGTGGAAGTTCCTCCGTATAAGTCAAGATCTGACCTTCCAACAAGCCTTGGCATTTGACAAGCAAATATAGCCAGGCCAGATATCCATCTTTGTTTTGGGCATACCATGGAGTACTTCCAGAAAGTCTCCATACAGGACTGGTCTATTTGAGGAGATTCAGCACCCTGCCTAAGCAGCTTCCAAGGTGTCACACTTAGCCAGGCAATCGTACTCTGTACTGATGAGGATCAAGCACCCCAAAACAGCTGTCTATGGATGGATATTTGGTTTGGCCATATTCCCTGGTCATGTTATAAGGCTTATTGAAAAGTCGAAGCTTGACTCATAGGGAGACACTTCCCAAAGGTGATGCTGGTTTTGGAAAATTATTCAATTTCACATGTCGGCGAGTTTTAAAAGTATACAAACCTTTGCTTTCAGTATCTGGTGGGACCCGCTTGTACAGTCAAAACTGCAACTACACGTTGCAGGTGGCAAGGCTCCATAGAATAACAGCAAAGTGATCTGAAGATTGCAAATTAAATTGTAAAAAAAAAAAAAAAATTCTAATTGTCCCCCTTTCCAAATTATTAAAATAAAAATAAACAACAAAAAACAAATATCATAGGCATCACCACATCCCAAAATCATAAGTTAATATAAATTAAAGTGTAAATCAAGATGGCCAATTCGCCGTTTTTTTTTCATATCTTCACTTCCCAAAAAATGTGAATTAAAAGTGATCAAAAAGTCACACTCCAAAATGGTATCAATAAAAACTACAGACCGTCGCACTAAAAACTATCCCTATAAAAAAGTTATGGGGTCAGTGAAAAGAAAAAAGTTATTTTTTTCAAAGTTATTTTTTAAAGTATTAAAACACATGAAAAACTATATAGATGTGATATTGTTGTAGTCATACTAACCCGGAGAATGAAGGACACAAATCAGTTTTACCACATAGGGAACACCTTAAAAACAAAAGCTTGAAAACTATGGCAGAATTGCACTTTTTTTCCCCAATTCTCCAATATGGAATGTTTTTCAGCTTCCCACTACATCATATGCAATATTAAATGGTACAACTTGTGAAAAACGAAAATTCAAAAATGAAAAATCCTCTGGTGTTCTTAAAGGGACACTGACAGGCCCAAAAAGCATATTTAGGTATATATATGACAGTACAGGCCATATAAAGTGTATTAGAATCATCTAAGTATCCCCCCTGTCCACCTCATAAATACAGTAAAAATAAGTTTTATAACCTGCTTTCATCGTGTTCAATCTGCCCAAGGGGCGGTGTTTCATCTCAACTTGCGCCCAGCCAGCCTCGCCACAACTGCCGTTTGAAGCGTCGCCCAGCTAATCAATATTCACTGAGCTGGGCGGCTACTCTGAAGCGCTGCTGTGCCCGGCGCATGCGCATTAAGCAGAGGCTGCATCGGCCTCTGGGAATCAGACTGTGCGCAGGCGCGATGCGATCCTGGCCAGTGAGGGTGCCAGGAGCATGCGCTGAAGATGGCCGGGGACACTAGTAGCCACCCAGCGAAGTGAATATTGATTAGCTGGGCGGCACTTCAAACGGCAATTGTGGCGAGGCTGGCTGGGCGCAAGTTGAGATGAAACACCGCCCCTTGGGAAGATTAAACACGATGAAAGCAGGTTATAAAACTTCTTTTTACTGTATTTATAAGGTGGTCGGGGGGGATACTTAGATGATTCTAATACACTTCATATGACCTGTACTGTGATATATATAACTCAATATGCTTTTTGGGCCTGTCAGTGTCCCTTTAAAACAAAAAAAGTTCTATCTTGGTCTCATCCACCCAGAAAACATTGTTCCAGTATCCTTTAACAAACTGCAGATGGGCAGCAATGTTCTTTTTGGAGAGAAATAGCTTTCTCCTTGCAATCCTGCCATGCACACTATTGTTGTTCAGCGTCCTCCTGATGGTGGACTCATTAACATTAACTTTAATATGAGTAAGGCCTATTACACTCCTTCCTCTTGGCGTGAATTTTCTTCATTTGTACACAATCTGACTGTGTTTTGGTGGAAGCCAAACTCTTTAGAGATGGATTTTTACTCTTTTCAAGCCTAATGAGTATCAACAACTCTTCTTCTGAGGTCTCCAGAAATCTACTTTGTTTGTGCCATGATACACCTCCACGAAGATATGTTGTGAAAATCAGACCTTGATATAGACCTAGGTTATCCCACTTGCATGCAATTGTATGTAATTCAAAATTTAGCCTCACCTACTGTTTGATCTTTTTCAAATTTCTCTGTCCTGATCACTGAGGTGGACCCACATGCTAAGTTCTATCCTTCTACTGCCACCAACTACAACAGAAAGGATACACTCCCTGAGAATGGATACGCCCCCTGAGCTGCCATCTTGAAAAAATCTGCATGTGGAGATGTCTGGTACATGGCTGTTTCTCAGTTTGTTAGAAAGAGATTGTGTAGTGTCCTGGAGCAGGGACACTCTGAAGTCTGGACATTTGCCTATTTTCCCTATGCAAAGTAATAAACCTCTTAATTTATTTTACTTGAATGGGTTAACCCCTTAGTGACCACCCATATGCCTTTTTATGGCGGCCACTAAGGGGCCTTAGGCTGGGCTGCCGCGTCACATGAGAGCCGGGGCCCTGATCTTACAGCCCGGACCGGCAGGAGTGCCGATCCGGGCTGTTTAACCCTTTACATGCTGGGCGCAATGGCGCCCGCTGCATGTAAAGTGGTGACAGAGGGAGCGGACTCCCTGTGTCTCCCATCAGCACCCCGAAAATGCGATCGCGGGGTGCTGATGTGTTGGGAAGCTTACCTTGCTTCCGATCAGGCCCCAAGCTTGTCTGTAGTTATCTCCAGCAGGCTGTGCCTCTCTGGCGCAGCCTGCTGGTCAATGTTTGAATAGCATTGCTATTCAAAAGCAATGCATTATAGAAATAATGCATTACATTTTAAAAGCAATCAAAATACTGTTTATTATAGTCCCCTTGTGGGACTATTAAGTAATAAAAAAATAAAAAAAATACACATTTATTACATTTAAAAAATTCCATAAAATAAAAAAATATGCATTTTTTTTCATTGAAAATACACTTTTCAATAAAAAAAATTGCAAAAAGAAAATATCCCCCATATGTTTGGTATTGCCGCGTCCGTAACGACCCAGACTACATAAATATTACATAAATTATCCCCTATGGTGAACGCCGTAAAAAAATAATACAGAATTTCAAATTTATTCTTAGTTTCCACTGAAAAAAACATAATAACAAGCGTTAAAAAAGCGGCATTTACTCCAAAATGATACCAATGAAAAATACAAGTCGGCCCTCAAAAATCAAGCCCTCACAGAACTCCAAAAAGAAAAAAGTTATGGGTCTTGTGAAGTGGCAATGCAAAATAATTTTATTGGTTAATAAAAGGGGTTTTATTGTAAAAAAAAGTAGTAAAACGTAAAAAAATTATAAGTATTTAGTATCACTGTAATCGTACTGACCTAGAGAATAAAGATATTATGTTATTTGTACCGAAAAATGAACGCCGTAAAACTTATAATGCAAAAACACAGTGGCAGTATTGCTATTTTTCACCATCTCCCTCGCAGAAAGAGTTAATAAAAGTTAATCAGAAAGTTATGTGTTCCCCAAAATGGTGCCATTAAAAACTACAACTTGTCCCGTAAAAAACAAGCCCTCATAAAGCTTTATAGACGAAAGAATAAAAAAGTTATAGCTCTTGGAATGAGACCATGAAAAAAGGAAGAAAAACGCTTGGTCATAAAGACCCAAACAGGCTTGGTCACTAAGGGGTTAACTTAAACTGTGTAATACTGTGTAATTACATTTTATATGTTGTGATATATATCCTGTTCCTTTGCACTGTATTTACAAGGCTATGTGGAAAGGGTTCATGAATACTGAGAGACTTTTGAGACTTTGAATGAGAAGCTGAAACTTTTCCACAGCTATCATAGGGTTTAAAAAAAGCATGTTTTGGTTTACCACCAAAACAAGGCAGTCCGACCTTTTGAATGTCTGGTTTTAGCTATGTTGTTTTGTCTGGAATCTTGGTTTTGTCTGAAAAAACTTCTGTGTCATCGCCATTGAGCATCATTGAAGCTCTAATGTAAGTCTATGAGAGACAGGAGTGGTAACTTTGTAATTGTTTGTGCTAAGTTTCTCCACTCCACCCCTCCCACTAGAAGGTTCCAGTCTTTCTATAAATGGTATATAAGGAGAGCAGTCAAAGCCCCTAGTGTTCTGCAGTTAAGGACCAGTACTTGGAGGGGAAGACTCATGCCAGTCTGCATGAGTGACCAAAAGAAGACCCTGAGATGGGGACGCTGAGCCACAGACCATGGGTCTCCAGCCCTGTGACCAAGGAGCCACCCGGACTACTGAGCTACAGACCGTGGGCCTCCAGCCATTGGCCAGGGTACCAGCCTTCTGATAGAGAATAGAGAGAGGGACAGCTAGCTCAGGCCTTTCCTCAGCATCAAACCCTTCTTCTGCCAGGAAGGAGACTGGAGAACCCAGCCCTATGCCTCGCCTGTATTGTTTTGTACCTGAATCCCTGGTTACTGTAGACCTTGACTCTCTGGACTTATTTCCCATTGGGGTGCTCCAGTCCTTACCATCCATTCCAGAGAGCAGCAACACATGGTGACACCTCAATGGTGTCTGGGGGACCAAGCGTAGCGTTGGTGCCACCCCAAACCCGGCCACTGCAATTGTCATGTACTATATGATTTATTTTCATTTATTACATCCATCATGGGATAACCCCTTTAAATAAAACAGGTCGCCCACCCCTCACCTGTCTTTTTTCATCTTGAAACTATCTGCTAGTCCTTAAGATTCACATACACTCACAGATGTGACATTGGATCATTTTCCTCAATAAATAAGTGACCAAGTCTAGTACTTTTGACTTATTTGTGTGATTTGGTAATATTTATCTACTTTTAGGATTTCTATGAAAATCGGATGTAGTTTAGGTGAAATTCATGCAGAAATATAGAAAATTATGAAGGTTTCACAAACTTTCAAGCATCACTGTATCACAGAAATTTCAAAGAGTCACTTAAAATCAGCTCTGCTACATTTGTATCGGCCAGGGATGTCCCTGATCACAGTAAATGCTGGGAGTTAATTGTGTGTGAGATGTCAGTGTATGCACAAAACAAAGCGTTTTACGCCGCGCTCTCCCAGGAGGAGCCATCGGTGGAGGCAGATGTCTACCACAAGCTTTAATGATGGATAATTACCCCTCCCTCCCCAGCTGCTCCGCACTGCGTCACTGAGGGGGCTCAGGTAATAGTCCTGGGGTAGTGTGTGACGGTAGAAAGACTCATGTGCGTCCACCCAGGAGAAGACCTCCCCATAGACTGAAAGCACTTACAGCAACTCTCAGAACGCTGCTCATTGCAGCCAAATACACTGTCATTATAAGCTCTGAAATCTGGCCCCGAGGGGTTCCCACGGGGGAAAATTATTATTTTCACAGGAAAATTGCTATTTTCATGATTATTATATGTATAAAGAGATATCATACAGAAACATATAATTAATACAAGTATTATTTATGTATGGAGTTTATTAGGATTTTATATGTATTATAGGAAGATATGTATTATCATTTATTATAGAATTGTATATGTATTACTATGTATTATAGGATTATATGTGTATGATTATCATTAGATATGTATTCTTAGGTATTTTATATGTATTATAGTTTTAATGAGATTTTATATGTATTACTATGTATTATAGGATTATATGTGTATGATTATATCACATATGTGTTCTTATGTATTATTAGATTTTATATGTATTATCATTTATTTTAGGATTATATGAGTATGATTGCTGTTAGATATGTATTACTATGTATTGTAAGATTTTATATATATATTATTATTTATTAGAGAAATATATATGTAGGACTATTCATTATAGGATTATATGTGTATGATTGTCATTATATATGTATTTTTATGTATTATTGTATTATATATAGGGATGAGCGAACTCGAACTGTATAGTTCGGGTTCGTACCGAATTTTGGGGTGTCCGTGACACGGACCCGAACCCGGACATTTTCGTAAAAGTCCGGGTTCGGGTTCGGTGTTCATCGCTTTCTTGGCGCTTTTGTGACGCTTTCTTGGCGCTTTTTGAAAGGCTGCAAAGCAGCCAATCAACAAGCGTCATACTACTTGCCCCAAGAGGCCGTCACAGCCATGCCTACTATTGGCATGGCTGTGATTGGCCAGAGCACCATGTGACCCAGCCTCTATTTAAGCTGGAGTCACATAGCGCCGCCCGTCACTCTGCTCTGATTAGCGTAGGGAGAGGTTGCGGCTGCGACAGTAGGGCGAGATTAGGCAGATTAACTTCTCCAAAGGACTTGATTAATCGATCGATCTGCAGCTGTGCATCATTGAGCTGCTGATCCTCAATTGCTCACTGTTTTTAGGCTGCCCAGACCGTTTGTCAGTCACTTTTTTCTGGGGTGATCGGCGGCCATTTTGTGTCTTGTGCGGTGCTGCGACCAAGTGCATCCAAGCTGCGACCAAGTGCATTTAACCCTAAATGGTGTGGTTGTTTTTTGGCTAAAGCCTACATCAGGGTGAAGCTGTCACACCAAGTGCATTTAACCAGCAATAGTCTGTTCATTTTTTGGCCATATACTACATCAGGGGCAAGCTGCGCCCGTCACCAAGTGCATTTAACCCTCAGTAGTGTGGTTGGTCAAGCTGTCACACCAAGTGCATTTAACCAGCAATAGTGTGGTTATTTTTTGGCCATATCCCAGTCTAATTCTGTCACTAAATCCATACCGGTCACCCAGCGCCTAAATACTAGGCCTCAAATTTATATCCCGCTAAATCTCTCGTTACCGCTGTCCTGTTGTGGCTGGGAAAGTTATTTAGTGTCCGTCAAAGCACATTTTTTGTTCTGGGTTGAAATACAATTCCCAATTTAGCAATTTCATAATTTAGTGGTTTCTGCTATATCAGAGCTATTTGAAATCTATCCCTAAAAGGGTATATAATATTCAAGGTGCACATAGGGTCATTCAGAATAACTTCACACACACCCGCTACTGTGTATTTCCAAGTCTAATTCTGTCACTAAATCCATACCGGTCACCCAGCGCCTAAATACTAGGCCTCAAATTTATATCCCGCTGAATTTGAATACAATACATTGGGCCAAATAATATTTTTGTTGTTGTGGTGAACCATAACAATGAGTAAAACATCTAGTAAGGGACGCGGACGTGGACATGGTCGTGGTGGTGTTAGTGGACACTCTGGTGCTGGGAGAGGACGTGGCCGTTCTGCCACATCCACACGTCCTAGTGTACCAACTACCTCAGGTCCCAGTAGCCGCCAGAATTTACAGCGATATATGGTGGGGCCCAATGCCGTTCTAAGGATGGTAAGGCCTGAGCAGGTACAGGCATTAGTCAATTGGGTGGCCGACAGTGGATCCAGCACGTTCACATTATCTCCCACCCAGTCTTCTGCAGAAAGCGCACAGATGGCGCCTGAAAACCAACCCCATCAGTCTGTCACATCACCCCCATGCATACCAGGGAAACTGTCTCAGCCTCAAGTTATGCAGCAGTCTCTTATGCTGTTTGAAGACTCCTCTGCCTGGGTGCTGGGCCTAAATATATGACAATGGACTGTTGCAGTGGTGGCTGACGTGAAGCCTGATTCTCTGCTATGACATGCAGACTGATTCTCTGCTGACATGAAGCCAGATTGTCTGTTACGGGACCTCTCTCCTCTGCCTGGGTGCTGGGCCTAAATTTATGAAAATGGACTCTTTCAGTGGTGGGTGACGTGAAGCCTGATTCTCTGCTATGACATGAAGACTGATTCTCTGCTATGACATGAAGACTGATTCTCTGCTGACATGAAGCCAGATCCTCTGTTACGGGACCTCTCTCCTCTGCCTGGGTGCTGGGCCTAAATTTATGAAAATGGACTGTTGCAGTGGTGGGTGACGTGAAGCCTGATTCTCTGCTATGACATGCAGACTGATTCTCTGCTGACATGAAGCCAGATCCTCTGTTACGGGACCTCTCTCCTCTGCCTGGGTGCTGGGCCTAAATTTATGAAAATGGACTGTTGCAGTGGTGGGTGACGTGAAGCCTGATTCTCTGCTATGATATGAAGACTGATTCTCTGCTGACATGAAGCCAGATTGTCTGTTACGGGACCTCTCTCCTCTGCCTGGGTGCTGGGCCTAAATATATGACAATGGACTGTTGCATTGGTGGCTGACGTGAATCCTGATTCTCTGCTATGACATGCAGACTAATTCTCTGCTGACATGAAGCCAGATTGTCTGTTACGGGACCTCTCTCCTCTGCCTGGGTGCTGGGCCTAAATTTATGAAAATGGACTCTTACAGTGGTGGGTGACATGAAGCCTGATTCTCTGCTATGATATGAAGACTGATTCTCTGCTGACATGAAGCCAGATCCTCTGTTACGGGACCTCTCTCCTCTGCCTGGGTGCTGGGCCTAAATATCTGACAATGGACTGTTGCATTGGTGGCTGACGTGAAGCCTGATTCTCTGCTATGACATGCAGACTAATTCTCTGCTGACATGAAGCCAGATTGTCTGTTACGGGACCTCTCTCCTCTGCCTGGGTGCTGGGCCTAAATTTATGAAAATGGACTCTTTCAGTGGTGGGTGACGTGAAGCCTGATTCTCTGCTATGACATGAAGACTGATTCTCTGCTATGACATGCAGACTGATTCTCTGCTGACATGAAGCCAGATTGTCTGTTACGGGACCTCTCTCCTCTGCCTGGGTGCCGGGGCCTAAATATCTGAGAATGGACTGTTCCAGTGGTGGGTGATGGGAAGCCTGATTCTCTGCTATGACATGAAGACTGATTCTCTGCTGACATGAAGCCAGATTGTCTGTTACGGGACCTCTCTCCTCTGCCTGGGTGCCGGGGCCTAAATATCTGAGAATGGACTGTTCCAGTGGTGGGTGACGGGAAGCCAGATTCTCTGCTATGGGACCTCTCTCCAATTGATTTTGGTTAATTTTTATTTATTTAATTTTTATTTTAATTCATTTCCCTATCCACATTTGTTTGCAGGGGATTTACCTACATGTTGCTGCCTTTTGCAGCCCTCTAGCCCTTTCCTGGGCTGTTTTACAGCCGTTTTAGTGCCGAAAAGTTCGGGTCCCCATTGACTTCAATGGGGTTCGGGTTCGGGACGAAGTTCGGATCGGGTTCGGATCCCGAACCCGAACATTTTCGGGAAGTTCGGCCGAACTTCTCGAACCCGAACATCCAGGTGTTCGCTCAACTCTAATTATATATATTATAATTTTTTATAAGATTTTATATTTATTACTATTATAGGAATATATATGTATGATAGTCATTATATATGTCTTCTTATGTATTATATGTCTGATTATAGTACATATGTATTCTTATTTGTATTATATATTGTAGGCAGACAGCTGGGCGAGATATTAAAAGCCGGATAATGTTGTTTTGTTCAGGAGCAGTGATGGCCAGTTCGCAGTGTTCGCCAGCGAACACATGCGGGCTGCAATCTTAACTCACAAGTCCGGCGATGCACAGGTAAGCCCTTACCTGTGCCTGTGCCGCGAGCTGGTCTGAAACAAATGCGGTCACCGGGATCAGGCAGTTCCGAGAACAGCCCGATGAAGGCCCCCGGCGGCTGTTCTCGGAACTGCCTGCTCCCGGTGACCGCATTTGATTTCAGACCAGCTTGCGGCACAGGCACAGGTAAGGGCTTACCTGTGCATCGCCGGACTTGTGAGTTAAGATGGCAGCCCGCATGTGTTTGCTGGCGAACACTGCGAACTGGCCATCACTCTTCAGGAGCCTAGTTGCTGAACTGTTGGAAAATGGTAAAATCAGGGCCAGCTTGGTTGGAGTGGTGAATAGGTGGTGGTGGGATTTACCACTCCCACTCCATTACAGAGAGTGGGGGAGACTCAGCCAGTTCAGCTGAGGAAAGAGTCCCTCATTACAGGTACATAAAAGTCTGAGGGAACCAACAGTGTCTCTCTGCAAACAACCCAGCTGAGAGACACCAGCAGTCTACAGGCTGGTAACAGAGCCGAGTGTTACCATACCCTGGTAGCGTAAGGCCGAGGCCTCAGTCATTATACCAGCCAGGTGAATGCGTTTTGGCGTTATTTCTGTTTAGCCAAACCAGGCGAATGTGTTTTGGTTTTATTTCTGTTGCCTTGCTGAATCCCTGTGGAGCTGAAATAAACCTCTACGTTACTGCATTGGGACTGTTACGTCTGTGTCACCGCCACGCGGTCCTACCTCGCTTCAGAACATTACAAGTGGTGGAGGATGCAGGCACTGCAGAGCCGCTGCCAATAGCTACTGCGTGACACATATAGACGCTAAACATTTTCCTCAGCGACTACAAGGGAGGCTTTGCCTGTAGATCGGTGGGTCCACGAAACCCTCTGCAACCACTCCCAAGAGCATTGCCTGTGGATCGGCGGATCCAAGAAAACTTTGCAATCACTCCGGAGAGTATTGCCTATGGATCGGAGGGTCTACGAAAACTCTGCAGCTACTCCGAGGAGCACTGCCTGTGGACCGGCGGGTTCACGAAGATTCTGGTAGGAGTTATATGGTGTAATGTTGATGTCCTGGGTAAAGTCCCTATCGACCATGCAGTCACAAACCCACCCTATGGAAGAAGTGCTAAAAACTCTGGTGCAGGCCCAAGAATGGGCCTTAGAGCAGCAGCACCAATCCCAGGAACAAGCCACACGTCTAATGCTGGAACAAATGGCAGTGTTAAAAGAGGTGGTGTTGGCACGTTCTGAGACCCACTTAGGGAGGGGCCCTGCAAGCTGGGGTGCCAGGGAGGCTGTGCAACACTCCCTTCAAAAAATGACTCCCGGGGATGATGTTGAGACTTACCTTACCATCTTTGAGAGGGCAGCCCAAAGGGAGAAACTCCCCAAGGAAGACTGGGTTGCAGTACTGGCACCCTATCTGATTGGGAAACCCCAGAATGCCTATCATGACCTCAGTGAACAAGAGGTCCGAGATTATGCAAAATTGCGAGTAGAAATTGACGCTCGGTTGGGGGTCACAGCAGCAGTACGGGCTAGAAGAGTCAGGGCTTGGGCATACCAGTCAGACCAGCCGCCTCGATCCCAAATATTTGATCTTTTCCATCTGGTAAAAAATGTCTGGAACCAGATGTCTGCACTCCAGCACAGATTGTTGAGAGGGTGGTCGTCGACCTTTTTCCTGGGCCCTCCCCAGTAAGCTGCAGCGGTGGGTTGGCCAAGGAGATCCCCAGGGGGCGGACCAACTAGTGGAGACCGGAGCAGGTCCAGTGTTGAAGGTGCCGGGATTTTGATCACGTCATGGCCCAGTGTCCACTGGCCACGGAGCCTATGGACTGTAACTACAGCCAATCCCTGTTTGCAGCCCCGTCGTGTCTGGCTACCATGGGCCTAGAGACTGAGCCACAAGTGTGCAAACTTGTTGTGAACGGCTGCCCGATCACATCTTTGCTAGACTCGGGTAGTTTAGTGACCTTAGTGCATGCCAGCCTTGTACCCGAAACCTGTGTCCTGGAACGATTTGTGAATGTAATGTGTATTCATGGTGACACCCGAAGGTATCCTGTGGCCCTCGTAAAAAAAAAGACGCCACAGGGAACAGTAAAATATGAAGTTGGGGTGGTAAAAACCCTTATGCATAATGTAATTGTGGGGCGGGATTTCCCTCTGTTTTGGGCATTATGGAAAAATGGGGCTGTAGCAGAGAGAGACCAGGATCCTCCACCGGACGATGATGTTAAGACATATCCACTACAGGTCTTAGCGGGGGAAGATGACGTTGACCCCACCTCCCGAGAAATACCCGAGTTGGAGGTAACAAGTGATAACTTTGGTACCGCCCAACTGAAGGATGATACCCTTAGACATGCCAAGGAAAATGTAGTGGTTGTTAATGGTGTTCCCCAAAGTCCAGAGGCTGATCAGCAATTTCCTCACTTTGCTATGAATAATAATCTCCTGTATAGAGTGGTCAAGAAAGACCTGGAAATCGTTGAGCAGTTACTGGTCCCTCAGTCCTATAGACGCAAAGTACTTGGGATGGCACATAGCCATGTCCTAGGGGGAAACCTTGGAACCGAGAAGACCCAAGAAAGGGTTCTCCGGAGTTTTTTCTGGATGGGGGTCTATCGGGAAGTCGAGGAGTACTGTAAGTCCTGCCCGATATGCCAGATAATGGCACCTGTGAAGCATTTTCGCAGTCCCCTGCTACCCTTCCCTATCATTGAGATACCCTTCGAGAGGTTAGGCATGGATTTAATAGGGCCTATTGTAAAGTTGGGCCGGGGACACCAGTACATCCTCGTGGTTGTAGATTATGCGGTTACCTTGAGAAATACAGCTTCTAAGAGTATTGTACGTGAGTTGTTCTTTATGTTCTCTAGGATGGGAATCCCAAAAGAAATCCTGACCGACCAAGGCACCCGAATTATGTCCAGGGTAATGAAGGAGCTGTGCCGGTTGTTGAAAGTAATGCACATACGTACCTGGGTATATCATCCTCAAACGGATGGGTTAGTGGAGAGATTTAATAAGACCCTGAAGCATATGCTAAAAAAGGTAGTGGAACAAGACGGTCACGACAAGGACTGTCTCCTCCCATACCTGATGCTCTCCATACGGGAGGTGCCGCAGACTTCTACAGGTTTCTCACCTTTCGAGCTGGTTTATGCTCAACACCCAAGGGGATTGTTAGACGTGGCAAAAAAAAACTGGGAAGCTGAGGCCACCCCCTATAAAAGTGTTATTGAACACATGGGGCAAATGCAGGATCGAATGGAAAAGGTTTTGCCCATTGTTAGAGAGCACCTGCAAGAGGCGCAACGTAGAGTATATAACAGGGCATCGAAAATCAGACAGTTCAATCTGGGCGACAGGGTGTGAGTCTTGGTGCCAACAGTCGATAGTAAGTTCTTGGTAAAGTGGCAAGGTCCTTATGAGGTAGTAGAGAAGGTCTTAGAAGTAAATTATAAGGTACATCAACCAGGAAGACATAAATAATACCAAGTGCATCATGTAAACTTAATAAAACATTGGAATGACAGGGAGGCCTTGGTCGCTGCCAGTGCCAAGAGTAGTATGTCACCACATTCAGCTCCCACAATTAAAATAGGAGAAACTCTCTCCGGGACCCAACAGCAGGAAGTAAAACAGTTCCTGCAGAGGAATAAAAGGAAGTTCTCGGACCTGCCCAGTAGGATCCACCTAGTAAAACATGATAGAAGTAAACCTGAAACTGTATAGAATACCAGAAGCCCGTCGAGAAGTCTCGATCTAAGTGAAACGTGTGCTAGAATTGGGGATAATAAAAGAGTTACAAAATGGGTGGTCCAGCCCGATAGTGTTGATTCCCAAACGAAATGGGACGTGGCGATTTTGCAATGACTTTAGGAAGCTAAAAAAAATCTCTGAATTTGATGCATATCCCATGCCCAGAGTCAACGAATTGATCGATAAACTAGGCAGGGCCAGATATATGACGACTCTGGATCTGACCAAAGGGTATTGGCAAATTCCCTTAACAGATAGAGCCAAATAAAAAAATAGCTTTTTCCACCCCAGAAGGTTTGTTCCAGTACAAGAACATGTCGTTTGGGTTACATGGGGTGCCAGCAACATTTAAGAGGTTGATGAATTTGATTTTGAGACCCCATAGCAGCTTACCTAGACGATGTGGTTGTGTTTAGTGCAGATTGGGGAAGTCACCTCCGTGAAGTACAGGCAGTACTAGATGCTATAAGTGACGCAGGTCTTACAATAAATGCAGAAGAGAACTGGAAGAAGCCAAATGTTATAGGCAGGGGTATAATTAAGCCCCAAGTGGAGGCGATACAGAATTGGCCGATGCCAGTAACTAAAAAAAAAGCAGCGGCCTTCATAGGGATCACTGTATACTACCGAAGGTTTGTACCTAATTTTTCAGCAATAACAGCACTCATGACGGACTAGACAAAAGGAACAAAGTCCGTAATGGTGTCTTGGTCCCCAGAAGCTGAGAAATGGTTTCACTGTCTGAAATCGGCTGTGTGAACGACCGGTGTTGGTGGCACCGGACTTCACCAAGGAGTTCTTAGTACAGTCGGACGCCTCTGACACAGGACTGGGGGCAGTGCTATCCCAAACGATAAACGGGGAAGAACAACTGGTATTATATTTAAGCAGGAAGTTGATGCCGGTTGAGCAGAACTATGCAATTGTAGAGCGCGAATGCTTAGTAATAAATGGGCATCAGAATCCTTGAAGTATTACCTGCTAGGTAGGAAATTTAAACTAATGTCAGACCATGCCCCACTAGTTTGGATGAAGCTTAATAGGGAAAAGAATGCTAGGATGCCAGGGTTACAAGTTGGTTTCTCGCGCTACAGAATTAAAATTTTTCCCTAGAACATAGATCAGGCAAGTCACAGGGAAATGCAGACGCGCTGTGAAGAATCCATTGCATGGTGGCTCAAAGGGCCCAGACCTCCGGTCTATAGAGGAGGGGGGATGTGTAGGCAGATAGCAGGAATTGTATTGGAGGGAGCGTATATCTCGTCCGGAAAGCTAAGCTGAGCGAGATATTAAAAGCCGGATAATATTGTTTTGTTCAGGAGCCTTGTTGCTGAACTGTTGGTAAATGGTAAAATCAGGGCCGGTTTGGTTGGAGTGGTGAATAGGTGGTGGTGGGATTCACTCTATTACATAGAGTGGGGGAGACGCAGCCCGTTCAGCTGAGGAAAGAGTCCCTCATTGCAGGTACATAAAAGTCTGAGGGAACCAACAGTGTCTCTCTGCTAACAACCCAGCTGAGAGACACCAGCAGTCTACAGGCTGGTAACAGAGCCGAGTGTTACCATACCCTGGTAGCGTGAGGCCGAGGCCTCAGTCATTATCCCAGCCGAGCCAGGCGAATGCGTTTTGGTGTTATTTCTCTTGTCTTGCTGAATCCCTGTGGAGCTGAAATAAACCTCTACGTTACTGCATTGGGACTGTTACGTCTGTGTCACCACCACGCGGTCCTACCTCGCTTCAGAACAGTACAATATGTATTATTACTTATTATAAAATGATATGTGAGTAGTAAGATGCGGGATGTTTCGTCAAAGTGACAGGTACCACGCCCCTTTTACACGCCCCCTTTTTATATAGCTTGATATCAATTTGATATCAAACTATAGACTTTTTATATCTAGTTTGATATCAAGTCTATATCTCTTGAAATTGCTGTCTTGAAATTGCTGAGCACAAATGTTTGCAAGACACATTGTTCAATTCATGAGTGCCCCAGACCCTGTCATCGACACGCCCGCTTGCAAAGCACATTTACAATATTGAAACTGCTGATCACAAATTTTTCAAATAGCTTGATATCAAGTTTATTTTGCTTCACAATGCTGATCACAAATGTTTGCAAGACACATTGTTCAATTTGTTCAATTCATGAGTGCCTCAGACCCTGTCATCGACACGCCCGCTTGCAAAGCACATTTTCAAACGATACGGGCCTAAATGGCTTATCTACAAACACATTGCACAATTCAAGATTGCCCCAGCCCCTGTCATCGTGTTGCTCTACAAGGCCATAGCCCCCTGTCAGGGACATCAAAAACACATTATATCATTTTATACATTTTATAAGTTTCATTTTAAATAAAAATGCAAAAAATTTATCTACCTATCTATACTTATATCTAACAATTATCTATCTAACTTTCTAACTAACTAGCTATAATCTATCTTTCTAGCTATTTCTATCTATCCATTTTATCTATCAATCCCTATCTATAGTCTATCTATCCATCTAGCTGTTTTATATCTATCTACTTACCTATAGTCTATCTATCATCTATCTGTTTTCTATCTATCTACTTATCTATAGTCTATTTTTTCCATCTATCTATCTATTATCTATCCTTCTATCTATCAATTATCTATATTTCTGTCTATCAATTATCTATATTTCTATCTACCTATCTATAGGCTATCTTTACATCTATCTGCTATCTATCTTTCCATGTATCTATCTACATAGCTATGTATCTATACATCCATATACCCCATCTATCTAAAGTCTATCTATCAATTTATCTACCTATCTATCCTTATATCTAACAATTATCTATCTAACTTTCTATCTACCTAGCTATAGTCTATCTTTCTAGCTATTTCTATCTATCCATTTTATCTATCAATCCCTATCTATAGTCTATCTATCCATCTATCTGTTTTATATCTATCTACTTATCTATAGTCTATTTTTCCATCTATCTATCTATTATCGATCCTTCTATCTATCTATCTATCTATCAATTATCTATATTTCTGTCTATCAATTATCTATATTTCTATCTACTTATCTATAGGCTATCTTTACATCTATCTGCTATCTATCTTTCCATGTAGCTATCTACATAGCTATCTATCTATACAGCCATATACCCCATCTATCTAAAGTCTATCTATCAATTTATCTACCTATCTATCCTTCTATCTAACAATTATCTATCTAACAATTATCTATCTATCTTTATATCTACCTAGCTATAGTCTATCTTTATAGCTATTTCTATCTATCCATTTTATCTATCAATCCCTATCTATAGTCTATCTATCATCTATCTGTTTTCTATCTAGCTACTTATCTATAGTCTATTTTTCCATCTATCTATCTATCAATTATCTATATTTCTGCTATCTATACAGCCATATACCACATCTATCTAAAGTCTATCTATCAATTTATCTACCTATCTATACTTCTATCTAACAATTATCTATCTATCTTTCTAGCTACCTATCTATAGTCTATCTATCATCTATCTGTTTTCTATCTAGCTACTTATCTATAGTCTATTTTTCCATCTATCTATCTATTATCTATCCTTCTATCTATCTATCAATTATCTATATTTCTGTCTATCAATTATCTATATTTCTATCTACTTATCTATAGTCTATCTTTACATCTATCTGCTATCTATCTTTCCATGTAGCTATCTACATAGCTATCTATCGATAGAGCCATATACCACATCTATCTAAAGTCTATCTATCAATTTATCTACCTATCTATCCTTCTATCTAACAATTATCTATCTATCTTTCTAGCTACCTATCTATAGTCTATCTATCCATCTATCTGTTTTCTATCTAGCTACTTATCTTTAGTCTATTTTTCCATCGATTTGTTATCTATCCTTATATCTAGCTATCAATTATCTATATTACTATCGACCTATCTATAGTCTATCCTTACATCTATCTGTTATCTATCTATCTTTCCATTTATCTAGCTATATATCTATCTATCTATCTATCTATGGATCGATACAGCCATATACCCCATCTATCTAAAGTCTATCTATCAATTTATCTACCTATCTATCCTTCTATCTAACAATTATCTATATATCTTTATAGCTACCTAGCTATAGTCTATCTTTCTAGCTATGTCTATCTATCCATTTTATCTATCAATCCCTATCTATAGTCTATCTATCATCTATCTGTTTTCTATCTAGCTACTTATCTATAGTCTATTTTTCCATCTATCTATCTATTATCTATCCTTCTATCTATCTATCAATTATCTATATTTCTGCTATCTATACAGCCATATACCACATCTATCTAAAGTCTATCTATCAATTTATCTACCTATCTATCCTTCTATCTAACAATTATCTATATATCTTTATAGCTACTTAGCTATAGTCTATCTTTCTAGCTATGTCTATCTATCCATTTTATCTATCAATCCATTTTTATCCAGACAACGGTCTATCTATCTATCTATCTATCCAGCTAGCTGTTATCTATACATTTATCTATACAACTATCTATTATCTATGTATATATACATCCATATACCCATCTATCTAAATTCTATCTATCTTTCTGGCTACCTATCTATAGTCTATCTATCCATCTGTTTTCTATCTATCTACTTATCTATAGTCTATTTTTCTATCTATCTATTATCTATCCTTCTATCTATCTATCAATTATCTATATTTCTATCTACCAATTATCTATATTTCTATATACCTATCTATAGTCTATCTTTACATTTATCTGTTATCTATCTTTCCATTTATCTATCTATATATCTATGTATCTATACAGCCATATACTTCATCTATCTAAAGTCTATCGATCAATTTATCTACCTATCTATCCTTCTATCTAACAATTATCTATCTATCTTTCTATCTACCTAGCTATAGTCCATCTTTCTAGCTATTTCTATCTATCCATTTTATCTATTAATCCATTTTTATCCAGACAACAGTCTATCTATCTATCTGTCTATCCAGCTATCTGTTATCTATCCAGTTATCTATCCAACTATCTTATCTATTATCTATCTATCTATCTATCTATCTAGCTATCTAACAAATGTATCTTGCTATCTATCTAACTGGCTGTCTTTCGATCTGTTTTCCCTATTATTCTAGCCATTTTTCTAAAAATGTATCCATTGCTCTGTCTTTCTATCTATCTTTCTATCAATTTTTTCTATCTATCCAGCTATCTAACAATTTATCCATTTATCTATATATGATCAATTTATCCGTATATCGGTGCCAATATAGACAGACAAACCCCACCACGCTGTCAATACACAATTTGAAATGTTTACACAATACAAAATTTCAAAAATGTTGTACAATATGCTGTAAAAAATGTAAAAATGATCATTGTATCCGTATATCTATCTATCCCAATCTAACGTTTCAATAGATAAATATTTTATCTATCTATCTATATACCTATCAATCTATATAACAATTTATCCATTTATCTATCTATCCATCTATCTATTTCTAACCATCTAGCTACTGTAACAGGGCTATCTATCAAACATCTATCTATTTACATTTCTATCTATCAAACATCTATTTATCTATCTATCTAAATGGCTGTCTTTCTATCTTTCTTTCTATCTAGTATCTATCTTTCAATCAATCTATCCATTTATCTAACAATTTATCCATTTATCTATCTATCTATCTATCTATCTATTTCTAAACATCTAGCTACTATAACAGGGCTAGCTATCAAACATTTATTTACATTTCTATCAAACATCTTTTTATCTATCCACATAGATAACTGTCTTTCTATCTATTATATATCTAGCTTTCTTTCTATCTATTATCTATATGTCTTTCTATCTATTTTAGCTATCTATTTATCTAGCTTATAACATCTATCTAACTTCCAATCGTTCTGTCTATTTTCCTATCAATCTATCCATTTATCTAACAATTTATCCATTGATATGTCTGTCTATCTATCTTTCTATCATTTTTATAGCTATCCAGCTATCTAACAATTTATCCATTGATATGTCTGTCTATCTATCTTTCTATCAATTTTTCTAGCTATCCAGCTATCTAACAATTTATCTATTTATCTATATATGGTCATTTTATCCGTATAGCTGTGCCAATATAGACAGACAAACCCCACCACTCTGTCATTACACACAGCAATGTTGCAAAGTTGTATTCATTTGAAATGTTTACACAATTCAAAATTTCAAAGTGTTGGACAATATGCTGTAAAAATGTTAAAATGCTCAATTTATCCGTATAGCTATCAATCTTTCTATTCTTCTATCAATCTATCTATTTATCTTTCTATCAAACATCTATTTATCTTTCTATCTAACCGTCTACCTTGCCACTATCTTTCTAGCTATCACATATCTATTTATCTATCATTTTATCTATCTATCTACATATCTAGCTATCTACCTATTTGACTATTTATCTAACAATTTATCTAGACATCTATCTATCGATCAATTTATCTATGAACAATCTAACTATCTACCTATCTATCTATTTTATCTATCTATCCATTCTATCTATCTTTATATCTATTACCTATCTTTCCATTATCTTTCTATCTATAACATATCTATTTATCTATCAATTTAGCAATCAACAATCTATCTAAATATCTGCCATTTTATTTATTTAGCTTCTAATAGCTATCTAATAGCCTATCTTTCTTTAAATTTTATATAACATTTATAGTGTTTGACATAAAGTTTTAGTTTGATATAGCATTTTTAGTGTTTGATATAAAGTTTATATCGCTTGATATTGTTTGATATAAAGAGTATTCGTCCATTAAGGTCTTACCACGTCTGTCAGCTTCTTACTACAGAGGGCAACATCTTCCCAGACATTCTTCTCAGATTACTGTTAGTGGTAAAACAGGGCGTTTGAGTACAGCTTACTACAGATGGTGAAATCTAATGTCAGGCAGTTACAAATTAAAAAATAAATTTGCTCTTAAATTTATATTGAATATTGCTACATTTGTATTCGTCCATTAAGGTCTTACCACTTCTGTCAGCTTCTTACTACAGAGGGCAACATCCTCCAAGACATTCTTCTCAGATCACTGCTAATGCTAAAACAGGTTGTTAAGTTTCATTTTGATAAAAATCTTTTTGGATATGCCCATTTCTAACACTTTGATAAGTTTTTAATATAAAATTAAGATTTTGACATAAAAAGGCCTATAATAAACATATAAATTCTTATAAAACATAATCTAACTATTTGAAATTTGTAAAGCGTGCCAGAGCCCGAATTGTGCGGAGCAGTCTAATAATACACGTTGCCCGATATGTAGGACGTACAGCCGATCAGCTGCATGTTTTGAAACACATAGAAACCTGTCACTTAGTGATAAAGCTCTTTGTAAGAAAAAAACTTTTTGCGGATTTTGTTACAAATATATAGACAACGGCGATGAGCACAAATGTAACGGTTTAAAATGCACCATCTGCGGCGGCCAGGTTGACAAATTTGACGACCATGTTTGTTACATGCAGCCATACACCCCCCAAAAAAATGACTGACAAGTACATCTTTTACGATTTTGAATGCATGCAAGAAACAGGCTTGCATGTACCCAATTTCATTTACGCAACCACACTATACGGACCCGACTCCTGACTACCCTTCAAAACATGCAGCTGATCGGCTGTACGTCAAAATCCGCAAAAAGTTTTTTTCTTACAAAGAGCTTTATCACTAAGTGACAGGTTTCTATGTGTTTCAAAACATGCAGCTGATCGGCTGTACGTCCTACATATCGGGCAACGTGTATTATTAGACTGCTCCGCACAATTCGGGCTCTGGCACGCTTTACAAATTTCAAATAGTTAGATTATGTTTTATAAGAATTTATATGTTTATTATAGGCCTTTTTATGTCAAAATCTTAATTTTATATTAAAAACTTATCAAAGTGTTAGAAATGGGCATATCCAAAAAGATTTTTATCAAAATGAAACTTAACAACCTGTTTTAGCATTAGCAGTGATCTGAGAAGAATGTCTTGGAGGATGTTGCCCTCTGTAGTAAGAAGCTGACAGAAGTGGTAAGACCTTAATGGACGAATACAAATGTAGCAAGAATCAATATAAATTTAAGAGCAAATTTATTTTTTAATTTGTAACTGCCTGACATTAGATTTCACCATCTGTAGTAAGCTGTACTCAAACGCCCTGTTTTACCACTAACAGTAATCTGAGAAGAATGTCTGGGAAGATGTTGCCCTCTGTAGTAAGAAGCTGACAGACGTGGTAAGACCTTAATGGACGAATACTCTTTATATCAAACAATATCAAGCGATATAAACTTTATATCAAACACTAAAAATGCTATATCAAACTAAAACTTTATGTCAAACACTATAAATGTTATATAAAATTTAAAGAAAGATAGGCTATTAGATAGCTATTAGAAGCTAAATAAATAAAATGGCAGATATTTAGATAGATTGTTGATTGCTAAATTGATAGATAAATAGATATGTTATAGATAGAAAGATAATGGAAAGATAGGTAATAGATATAAAGATAGATAGAATGGATAGATAGATAAAATAGATAGATAGGTAGATAGTTAGATTGTTCATAGATAAATTGATCGATAGATAGATGTCTAGATAAATTGTTAGATAAATAGTCAAATAGGTAGATAGCTAGATATGTAGATAGATAGATAAAATGATAGATAAATAGATATGTGATAGCTAGAAAGATAGTGGCAAGGTAGACGGTTAGATAGAAAGATAAATAGATGTTTGATAGAAAGATAAATAGATAGATTGATAGAAGAATAGAAAGATTGATAGCTATACGGATAAATTGAGCATTTTAACATTTTTACAGCATATTGTCCAACACTTTGAAATTTTGAATTGTGTAAACATTTCAAATGAATACAACTTTGCAACATTGCTGTGTGTAATGACAGAGTGGTGGGGTTTGTCTGTCTATATTGGCACAGCTATACGGATAAAATGACCATATATAGATAAATAGATAAATTGTTAGATAGCTGGATAGCTAGAAAAATTGATAGAAAGATAGATAGACAGACATATCAATGGATAAATTGTTAGATAGCTGGATAGCTATAAAAATGATAGAAAGATAGATAGACAGACATATCAATGGATAAATTGTTAGATAGCTGGATAGCTATAAAAATGATAGAAAGATAGATAGACAGACATATCAATGGATAAATTGTTAGATAAATGGATAGATTGATAGGAAAATAGACAGAACGATTGGAAGTTAGATGTTATAAGCTAGATAAATAGATAGCTAAAATAGATAGAAAGACATATAGATAATAGATAGAAAGAAAGCTAGATATATAATAGATAGAAAGACAGTTATCTATGTGGATAGATAAAAAGATGTTTGATAGAAATGTAAATAAATGTTTGATAGCTAGCCCTGTTATAGTAGCTAGATGTTTAGAAATAGATAGATAGATAGATAGATAAATGGATAAATTGTTAGATAAATGGATAGATTGATTGAAAGATAGATACTAGATAGAAAGAAAGATAGAAAGACAGCCATTTAGATAGATAGATAAATAGATGTTTGATAGATAGAAATGTAAATAGATAGATGTTTGATAGATAGCCCTGTTACAGTAGCTAGATGGTTAGAAATAGATAGATGGATAGATAGATAAATGGATAAATTGTTATATAGATTGATAGGTATATAGATAGATAGATAAAATATTTATCTATTGAAACGTTAGATTGGGATAGATAGATATACGGATACAATGATCATTTTTACATTTTTTACAGCATATTGTACAACATTTTTGAAATTTTGCATTGTGTAAACATTTCAAATTGTGTATTGACAGCGTGGTGGGGTTTGTCTGTCTATATTGGCACCGATATACGGATAAATTGATCATATATAGATAAATGGATAAATTGTTAGATAGCTGGATAGATAGAAAAAATTGTAGAAATAGATAGAAGGATAGATAGATAAATGGATAAATTGTTATATAGATTGATAGGTATATAGATAGATAAAATATTTATCTATTGAAACGTTAGATTGGGATAGATAGATAGATAGATAGATAGATATACGGATACAATGATCATTTTTACATTTTTTACAGCATATTGTACAACATTTTTGAAATTTTGTATTGTGTAAACATTTCAAATTGTGTATTGACAGCGTGGTGGGGTTTGTCTGTCTATATTGGCACCGATATACGGATAAATTGATCATATATAGATAAATGGATAAATTGTTAGATAGCTGGATAGATAGAAAAAATTGATAGAAAGATAGATAGAAAGACAGAGCAATGGATACATTTTTAGAAAAATGGCTAGAATAATAGGGAAAACAGATCGAAAGACAGCCAGTTAGATAGATAGCAAGATACATTTGTTAGATAGCTAGATAGATAGATAGATAGATAGATAGATAATAGATAAGATAGTTGGATAGATAACTGGATAGATAACAGATAGCTGGATAGACAGATAGATAGATAGACTGTTGTCTGGATAAAAATGGATTAATAGATAAAATGGATAGATAGAAATAGCTAGAAAGATGGACTATAGCTAGGTAGATAGAAAGATAGATAGATAATTGTTAGATAGAAGGATAGATAGGTAGATAAATTGATCGATAGACTTTAGATAGATGAAGTATATGGCTGTATAGATACATAGATATATAGATAGATAAATGGAAAGATAGATAACAGATAAATGTAAAGATAGACTATAGATAGGTATATAGAAATATAGATAATTGGTAGATAGAAATATAGATAATTGATAGATAGATAGAAGGATAGATAATAGATAGATAGAAAAATAGACTATAGATAAGTAGATAGATAGAAAACAGATGGATAGATAGACTATAGATAGGTAGCCAGAAAGATAGATAGAATTTAGATAGATGGGTATATGGATGTATATATACATAGATAATAGATAGTTGTATAGATAAATGTATAGATAACAGCTAGCTGGATAGATAGATAGATAGATAGACCGTTGTCTGGATAAAAATGGATTGATAGATAAAATGGATAGATAGACATAGCTAGAAAGATAGACTATAGCTAAGTAGCTATAAAGATATATAGATAATTGTTAGATAGAAGGATAGATAGGTAGATAAATTGATAGATAGACTTTAGATAGATGTGGTATATGGCTGTATAGATAGCAGAAATATAGATAATTGATAGATAGATAGAAGGATAGATAATAGATAGATAGATGGAAAAATAGACTATAGATAAGTAGCTAGATAGAAAACAGATAGATGATAGATAGACTATAGATAGGGATTGATAGATAAAATGGATAGATAGACATAGCTAGAAAGATAGACTATAGCTAGGTAGCTATAAAGATATATAGATAATTGTTAGATAGAAGGATAGATAGGTAGATAAATTGATAGATAGACTTTAGATAGATGGGGTATATGGCTGTATCGATCCATAGATAGATAGATAGATAGATATATAGCTAGATAAATGGAAAGATAGATAGATAACAGATAGATGTAAGGATAGACTATAGATAGGTCGATAGTAATATAGATAATTGATAGCTAGATATAAGGATAGATAACAAATCGATGGAAAAATAGACTAAAGATAAGTAGCTAGATAGAAAACAGATAGATGGATAGATAGACTATAGATAGGTAGCTAGAAAGATAGATAGATAATTGTTAGATAGATAATTGTTAGATAGAAGGATAGATAGGTAGATAAATTGATAGATAGAAATAGCTATAAAGATAGACTATAGCTAGGTAGATATAAAGATAGATAGATAATTGTTAGATAGATAATTGTTAGATAGAAGGATAGATAGGTAGATAAATTGATAGATAGACTTTAGATAGATGGGGTATATGGCTGTATAGATAGATAGCTATGTAGATAGCTACATGGAAAGATAGATAGCAGATAGATGTAAAGATAGCCTATAGATAAGTAGATAGAAATATAGATAATTGATAGACAGAAATATAGATAATTGATAGATAGATAGATAGATAGATAGAAGGATCGATAATAGATAGATAGATGGAAAAATAGACTATAGATAAGTAGCTAGATATAAAACAGATAGATGGATAGATAGACTATAGATAGGGATTGATAGATAAAATGGATAGATAGAAATAGCTAGAAAGATAGACTATAGCTAGGTAGATAGAAAGTTAGATAGATAATTGTTAGATATAAGGATAGATAGGTAGATAAATTGATAGATAGACTTTAGATAGATGGGGTATATGGATGTATAGATACATAGCTATGTAGATAGATACATGGAAAGATAGATAGCAGATAGATGTAAAGATAGCCTATAGATAGGTAGATAGAAATATAGATAATTGATAGACAGAAATATAGATAATTGATAGATAGAAGGATAGATAATAGATAGATAGATGGAAAAAATAGACTATAGATAAGTAGATAGATAGAAAACAGATAGATGATAGATAGACTATAGGTAAGTAGATAGATATAAAACAGCTAGATGGATAGATAGACTATAGATAGGGATTGATAGATAAAATGGATAGATAGAAATAGCTAGAAAGATAGATTATAGCTAGTTAGTTAGAAAGTTAGATAGATAATTGTTAGATATAAGTATAGATAGGTAGATAAATTTTTTGCATTTTTATTTAAAATGAAACTTATAAAATGTATAAAATGATATAATGTGTTTTTGATGTCCCTGACAGGGGGCTATGGCCTTGTAGAGCAACACGATGACAGGGGCTGGGGCAATCTTGAATTGTGCAATGTGTTTGTAGATAAGCCATTTAGGCCCGTATCGTTTGAAAATGTGCTTTGCAAGCGGGCGTGTCGATGACAGGGTCTGAGGCACTCATGAATTGAACAATGTGTCTTGCAAACATTTGTGCTCAGCAATTTCAAGACAGCAATTTCAAGAGATATAGACTTGATATCAAACTAGATATAAAAAGTCTATAGTTTGATATCAAATTGATATCAAGCTATATAAAAAGGGGGCGTGTAAAAGGGGCGTGGTACCTGTCACTTTGACGAAACATCCCGCATCTTACTACTTATGTGTATGATTATATTACATATGTATTCTTATGTATTTTTGTATTTTATATTTATTATTATTTATTTTAGGATTATATAAGTATGTGTAAATATTTTATTTTTAAAGGAATTTTAAGGATATATATTTTGGAGTTACGTCACTCCAAATGAATAGTAATAATAAAGATTTCTCTAAAAATCTGACAAATAAAATACATATATATCCATATACATATCCGGAAAATAAATAAAAAGGTAATGAAATATTTTTTCCAATGTAAATATAACATTATTGATACATGATCAACAAAACAGAAGGAGACTAACAAGGAAAGAATAGGGAAGGAGGGAGATTATATAAGTATGATTGTTGTTAGATATGTATTCCTATGTATTGTAAGATTTTACATATATTATTATTTATTACAGAATTGTATATGTATTATTATTTATTTTAGGATTATATGTGTATGATTGTGTTATTATATTTGTATTCTAGTGCATTATAAGATTTTTTTTTTACAGTATATATTATTTTATTATAGGATTATATTTTTATTACTATGTATTATAGGATAATATGTGTGTCATAATGTATTGTTGGATTATATGTGTATTAGTGCTCATGCACACAAAGGTATGCCGGCCTGGGCCCATGCTGTGGACCAACGAAAATTGTGGTCCACAATGTACCACTGTCTGCGGATCTGGACCCATTTGCTTGAATGTGGTCCGCAATCCGTATCTGAAGGTCTGCCCCGCAAAAAAGTAGTGCATGCACTATTTTTTTGCAGTGCGTGGGCACGGACAGAAAACCCACAGATGCACTCCATAGTGCTTCTGAGGGCTTCCGATCCATGCCTCCGTTCCACACTGCACCTTATCTTCCGGATTGCGGACCCATACAAGTGAATGGGTCCGCATCCGTGATATGGTGAGCACACGGCCAATGCCCGTGTATTGTGGACACGCTGTTTGTGGGCCACAATATGGGCACAGGTTTGCAGCGGCTTCAGCCCCCTTTACTCAGGACATAGGTTTTCAGCCCCTTCACTCAGGACAAAAAGCTTCAGCCCCTTTACTCGGGACATAAGTCTTCAGCCCCTTTACTTGGGACACAAGTCTTCAGCCTCGTTACTCAGGACATAAGTATTCAGCCCCTTTACTGGGGAAGTAAGTCTTCAGCCCTTTTACTTGGGACATAAGTCTTCAGCCCCCTTTACTCAGGACATAGGTTTTCAGACCCTTTACTCAGGACACAAGTCTTCAGCCCCTTTACTCAGGACACAAGTCTTCAGCCCCTTTACTCACGACACAAGTCTTCAGCCCCTTTAATCAGGACTTTGGCTGAGTTCACATCACCATTTAGCTTTTCGATCTTCTGATCCGTCAGAGAAAAAAAAAAAGGATCCTGTAAAAAAAAATAAAGGATCCGGTTGCATCAGTTGTAATCCATTTAAGTAATTTCCATCTGAGATCCATTTTTTTAGATGGGAAAAAAAAGTACTGCCTGAAGGCTTAGTTGAGGCCCCTTTGGCAGCGATTCCAGACTCCTTGGGGATGATGCCACAAGATTTGCACACCTGGATTTAGGTACTTTCTGATATTCTTCTCGGCAGATCCTCTCAAGCTTTGTCAGGTTGGATGGGGACCGTCGATGGACAGCCATTTTCAGGTCTCTCCAGAGATATTCCATTTGGAGAGGAGAGGCTTTTTTTCTGGCCACTCTGCCATAAAGCCTAGATTGGTGGAGTGCTACAGTGATCACTGGCCTTCTGGAAGCTTCTCCAATCTGCACACAGGATCTTTGGAGCCTAGTCAGAGTGACTATTGGTCACCTCTCTTACCAAGGCCCTTCTCCCCTGATTACTTAGTTTTATGGGGAGGGGGGCAGCTTTAAAAAAAAAGTCTTGGTTGTTCCACACTTCTTCCATTTTAGGCTACTTTCACACTAGCGACACGGACCTCGGGCAGGCTGTTCTGTCGGAATATTTATGCTGTCTCCGATTGACAGTCTATATGATTTATGTGAATAAATTAAAATCGGCAATAAAGGAGATTCTAACTTATTATCATAAATATCAAGCTAAAACAAGCTCGTGATCTGCGTTGAATTGAAGACAAAACCCAGTTACAGACAAAATATATATATAATTTATTAATACAATTTATAGTGCAAAATAATATATATAATAAAATTGGCGGTAATAAAATTCAATCAATGATATGCAAAATAGTGGTAAAGACAAAAATAATTGAGAACATATATATATATATATACACACAACTATGCCTTCTTATAATAATACCCCTCACTTATTTTAAAAGTCAATTTAATACTTGATTTCTCTCAGCCGACAAATGTCCGATTAAACCCAAATCTGGTTTATCTTTTATCTATATAAATATATATATATTATCAACCATACTGGCCTAGAACTGAATTCAGTTCCTTGGAGATAATACTGTGTTTTCACTAGTATCTTTTTAATCTCCCTGTATTGGATTAATTTTCAGGATGATGCTGCAGGTACACCCCAATCTTATTCCAAAACAGATACTATACACAAAGTATGGTTAATTGAATATATCTATAGATATGTATTATATTAATTAATTATCCTATAAAATATAGGTAAGGTTATACTATACCAAAATGTCAGCTAGCAGAAATCAGTTTCAATGGTTCTAAGATGGCTGCCTCCAATGACTGGCAAGATGGTCAAGATGATGTCCAGAGAGAGAGCGAGATCGACCCCTTCTGTCAGCCCATACCATCTTTTTATCCTATCTTAGAAAGGGCTTGGCCAAGTTTTATCATTAACTAGTGACCTCACTTTATAATTAATAGAACCATCCTCTAGGGAAAAATATACCCTAGATCTTTGTTACCCTAACACTAGATGGCACTAGTATTCCATACAAAAAAATCGAAGCATTCATTTATTTCTCTTATTCATATATAATAGCACTAACATGTAATCTAAGGTTTCAGACAAACCTTGAGAAGATCTTAAAGAGACAATGAGTTTTATACTTGGTCAACTAACTTGTGTATCCTTAAGTCTTTTGACCAGACTTGATTAAATCAAAACAAATATGGCTATCTCAATTCATTGTTCTTGGATGAGACAGGGTTTGTTCATGATCACCTGTGTCCACATCCATTCCAGGAAAGAAATAATTAATTTGTGTGTTCCACTGAGACAGATTCTAAACATGACAGAGGAGTTTATACCTCATTTCTAATCTTACAATTGAATATATCTATGAGGACTATACTCTTATATATATACTATATATTCAGCACACCTATTAAAATTGATTATATAAAATCAATCTACTCCTATATTGATTAATATAAAAATCACAAAGAAAGATTAGAGTCTTTCTATTTACTAAAATCATCAGAATTCAAATACATTGTCTTATCTAGGCCATCACATTTCATTAGACCTTGGGACATCTCCTTCTCACAAAACAGACTTAGGTAAACACTTTGGTATATATCGTAAACCTTAGGTTAGCAATTTCAGAGTAAAAAAAAAATCCTGAATTCACTCTGCCTTAAAATAAGACAAAATGGTTGTCCCTTAGGCTCATGTCCATTCACTTATATAGGCCTTATAATTATGGACTTTATTCATACTCAATAGTTCTGACAAATCCCCCCCCTTCTTCCCACGTTAGTCAAGGATCCCCTTAAGACCTAACTGGGAGAAGGTCGGAAGAATTTTCATGTTCATCAATATTGTATCTGAGTCTTTTATCGCATCATAACGTCAATCCTGGAAAAGTATATTATCACAGAGATTCTGTGTCCAATGGTTTTAGCATGTGAGAAAAATGCAAAACTTGGCACCAATCATGCCATTATTGCTGTGACTTTGTTCTCATGCATAATGTACCAATTTGGTTCCTTTCCCAAGCTAAAATGGTGATATCCGGTATCTTCATCCAATGAATGTCCTTGGATCCAGTTTCGCAAAGATTCCTGAAATATAATCTTCTTAGCCATCATTCACAATCCTGGGACATCTGAAACACGACTGTAGATTCGGGTTGATGATTAGTTCCGTCTTTAATTGGACCTCTTGAATCAACACCATCTGCACGATATCTGTATCTTTGTTGTCATCATCATCGCCAGGAATCACGTCTGGTTCCGCCCGTCCTTTTTCTATAAAGGAAAATGAAAGTATGAATACAGTATATATATATATTTATTTATTTTTTCTTTTGATATACAGTTTCCCTAGCGTTGCTATGTAAAATGCTTTATATGGAAACCCCAGAATTGGAACATCTGTGAACTGAGAGAAATCAGATTAACGCATCCTTATTCATTCTCTTATTCAGCGTCATCTTCTATGATTCTCAGTTCTGATCTTGGATGACATACTCGCAATTGATTTACATGGACCCATTTCTCGATGAAACCATCTTTGGTATTAATTTTCACCTTATAAACTACAGGTGATATTTTATCAATTACATCATACGGACCTTTCCATGATGGGAGAAATTTTCTTTCTTTTACCCGATCCCGGGCAAAGTTATAGAGATACACTCTATCTCCTACCTCATATTCCTTTTTGGTCGTTTTCAAGTCATAATAAGTTTTGTTACTTACGGCGGCTTTCTCAAGATTCTTCTGCGCGAAAGCAAACGCGTGTTGAAGATACTTACGAAGGTCCTCCACATACTGATGTGTCGTGGCTGCATTGATCAGGTTATGATCTGATGTGCGATACAACAGATGTTGAGGAAGTACCATTCTTCTTCCTGTCATCAGCTCAAAAGGTGACATCTGGGTAGCCGTACTTGGAGTAGCTCTAATGGCCATGAGTACTAATGGTAACCTTATATCCCAGTCTTTACCCGACTCCTTAACATATTTCTTAAGGATGTTGACAATAGACTGGTTATAGCGCTCAACGGATCCGCTAGATGTTGGACGATAAGCAATGTGTAATTTTCTCTTCACACCCAACATCTTCCACATCTTCGCCATTACCTCACTTACAAAGTGTGATCCACGATCTGAATCAATCCTTAATGGTAACCCAAATCTGGAAAATACATGGTTAATCAACAAAAATGCACAGGTCTCGGCTGTGTTATTGCGGGCCGGTAGACACTCTACCCATTTTGTAAACACACAAGTGACGGTTAACATGTATTTATTTCCTCGGGATGACCGGGTAACAGGACCAATAAAATCGATTTGGATGTCAGACCATGGTAATGAAAAACCTTTCTTCTGAAGTGGAGCACGATGTTTAGGACCTTGCGGTTGAAATTGCGCACATACCAAACAACCTTGACAATAACTCTGGACATCCTTTAACATATGAGGCCAGTAGGCATAATCACGTAGTGACTCATATGTAATCTTTTCTCCACGATGACCAGCTGTAGGTGCATCATGGGCATGCTGTAACATTAAACCTCTAAATGTAGTAGGAACTACCCACTGCTGAATACCATTTTTAGAGGTTCTCATTAATAACCCATCCTGAATACTAAATTGGGATTTGGATTTCATAAGTAATCGGAGGTCTTCTTTTTGGGTATAATTATCCTCCGATATGGGATTATTATTAGGATCCTCAATATGTTTATAGAAGATTCCCAATATAACATCTTCCTTCTGGCTTTTAATCAGATCCTCACTAGAAGATTCTTGGCTCCATTGAACTATACTATTTTCAGTTTGGGCCTTAGCCTGTTGTCTAGTGATAGCGTCAATGGGAATCATCTCTAGTAAATGATCTATATTCACATGATCACCACTTATGGCTCCTTGTTTAGCTAGTTTATCAGCTAGGTCATTACCCTCTTTATCTTTATTTTGGGTTTTGGAATGACCTTTAGTCTTTTTCCAATAAATGGTTAGATCATTATGTCGGACTAGCTCATCTATGGCACAAAACAACTTGGCGTGTTTCACTGGTTTGTTATTGGACCGTAACATATGACTCCTCTTCCATGTGGGCATATATTCTACAAAGCTGTTCCGCACATAATTTGAATCAGTAACAATGACGAATTCCTTTATATTGTGCTCTATAGCAATTTTAACGGTTTGGTAGACAGCTGCTAATTCGGCTACCTGGCTACTCTTAGCACCAATACTATAACCTATTGAAATACTCGGGCACCCATCTATCCACGTAATTCCAATTCCTGCCACTAGTTTTCTTTCATCCCCTACAATGGCATGGTAAGCACAACCATCTATGTACGCACAGGGGAGTAGAGAGCAATAGTCGTCTTCATACACTTTGTAAGGGGAAGATTTTTGTTCCTCTAGAAAATCATCTATCAGTTCTTCCGTTTGAGAATTAGCAGCGCAATTATGCAGTTCAGCAAGTCCTTGGGCTACTGGACACTTTTTATTTTGCTTATACTGAACTTCCAACGGCCATCCTTGTAAAGACAAGGTCCAAGCAGTGATCCTGCTGTTAGACAAGTTACCATCCCTAATTTTATCACTCTGTAGATATTGTAGGGGTTGATGGGCCGTTTCAACAATGATTTTCTCACCCTGTACAAAACTTCTAAAGTTTTGAAGCGCCCAGACTGTGGCTAGTAAAGCTTTTTCACAGTTGCTAAACTTTATTTCTACTGGTGACAGTGATTTACTTGCATAAGCTATAACTTTATGCAATTTATCTTGTTTTTGGCATAGGACAGCACTAATACTAAGATTTGTAAAACCAGTTTCCAGATAAAAGGGTTTACCCCCCTCGGGATAAGCTAGACATGGGGCTTGGGTGAGTCTCCTTTTAAGCTCAGACATAGCTTGTTCCTGATCCTCCCCCCATGTCCAGGGTACACCTTTCTTTAACAATGTCAGCAATGGTTTACTAATCTCAGCATAGTTATCAATGAATTTACGGGAGTAATTCATCATACCCAGAAATGATCTTAATTCACTAATGTTGGTAGGCGTTTTAGATTTCATAACAGCCTCCACCTTTTTCTTCTGGGGATTCAGGCCTTCACAGGTAACCTCATGTCCAAGGAAATTTACCTTAGTTCGACACCACTGGGCTTTCTGTAAAGAAATTTTCACACCTGCCTCTTTCAACTGATTCAGTACATGCCTAATTTCTTGAATATGCTGGTCAAATGAAGTACTTTTCATCAAAATGTCATCTACATAAGTTAAATTTCCTCTTTCTGTGGCATCAGGCATAGCCTTATGTAAAAATACAGCAAATTCATGACCTGAATTTATGTACCCAAACGGTAGTCTAGTCCAGGCAAACTGTTCTTTACCAAAAGTAAAGGCTAATTTGTATTGATCTTCAGGGCTCACTTTGATGGTCCAATATCCCTGAGCGCAATCTAAGGTGGTAAAGATCCTAGCGCCTTGCATTTGTACCAAGCATTGGTCTATATATGGCACGGGCCAGCCGGACATATATACACGTTTATTTAGCTGACGAAGATCAGCACATAAACGCCATTGACCATTCGGTTTAAGAATTCCAAGAATAGGATTGTTATAAGAACTGTGCACTGGTCTTATAATACCTCTCTCCTTGAGATTTTGGATTATTTCCGCTAGCGAGTCGTAACAAGCTAGTGGAAGACGATATTGCTTGATATAAACGGGAGGTGCCTCAGGATCAGTCTGGATCCTGGCAATGTGTATGTCAGTCAGACCACAATCAAAGGAATCTTTAGCAAAGATATCCTTGAATTCTAAGAGAACTTCCTTTAGTTGTTGTCGCTCTGGGTCATTGGAGCATCCATCAGCTAATGAGATTTGTTGCTGGACCATTTCCATAAACCCTGGAAAAACTTCTGGTTGACCTATTTCATAGGTTTCCTCCAATCTGTCAGTGAGGTCATGATTTGACTTACCTGCTTTTTCAGCAAACTCATGATATTCCTGGGCTTCCTGCTCATTGATTGTATGATCAAAGGTAAGAGAGGATTCCTCTACCTTACAGGTACCTTCTTCAAGATTAAAAGGATATACTGAACTAATGGTGAACAATCCTTCAGGAGAAGAATAAAATGTTTGTTCAACCAATTGTTCTTCTGTTAGATACGATTCAGGTATTAGGCCAATAATTATATTCTGAAACCCAAAAGTATAATAATCTGAATCTAATGCCATACCAATGATAGTGTCTTTAGACAAATGAACTTCATTTGGCATACCATTATTCACAATTATTTGGGTTTTAAAGGTTTGTAAATTCACCATAGGGGTATGATTTACTGAAATACCTAATTGTTGCATTCTGTTTGATAGGCATATCAATGCATCACCATTCTTTAATTTTTGGCCTTTTGACACCTGAATGGGTAACAGGAAATTATTAGTACCTGGAGGGATGATTATATCTCGTGGCACTAATACACTGACTGCATAAGGCAGTATCTGGGATGACTTGAGTGCTTCATGTTCATCCATAAAACCTTCAGGATTCCCTTTTAATCTTGTCCACAATGTGGAATTCACTATATCCACATGGATAGCAAAACGATGTAAAATATCGTTGCCAATGTACATAGGATATCTGGGTTCATCAAGCACCAGGAATAAATGAGTAGCCGATTTTCCTGCAATAGAAATGGTTAATATACATTTTGCAATTATATTATGATCATCAGAATCATTATCTAAGTCATGTATCCAATTATCTTGTGGATTTGGATATCGAATCACTTTAGAATTGGCCACTTGATTTAGTAGATCCCTACTAATATAACTGTTTTCATGGCGCAAATCCAATTTAGCCCTCTTAGTTCTTCCTAAGTCATTCACCTGTACTGGGAAGAACATCTCATCATCCACCTTTTCCATTCCCACTAGGAATTGTTCGTGACCATTAAACCCAATAGGGTCAGTAGTTTCTGGGTGTAGGTGGATTGTAAGAACATCCCCTTCCAAACAGACATCTTTTACTCGTTCAGGAGACACACATATGGTGTTATCTTCCTGTTCACCTATAGTGGAATTTGGAGTGATTTGCAGGAAAGAGACATCAGGGACTTGGCTATTTCGGAAATGTACCTCAATGGAATCCGGCCTTTCCTCTATCACATGGCAGTTACGCCTATTGTGATAGGATTGTGATTGTTCATAATTAATGGGCATCCTCACTTGAGACCATATCACCTTATTAACAAAATCAATAACTGGACTTAATCTTTTCAGGAAATCGAATGCCAATAATTAATCTATCAATGGGCATATCCACGATCAATGTAGGATGGCTAATTACTTTGTTTCCTACTTTAAAATCCAGCCAAGCTTTACCTAAAACCTTGAGGGCATTGCCTGAGACACTTACCAGGTTAGCATTAAAACTTTTTAACTTATACCTGTTAGAAGATACATCCTGCAATTGTTGGAAGTATTTTACAGATAATAAAGTTGCTTGGCTACCTGTATCTATCAAGGCTATTATTGGCGAGAAATTATCAAATAATTCAACTTTCATATAATATCTATTATCTATTTCCTGTATGGAACAAAGATATTTGGAATGATTATTGAAATGGTTTTCCTGCTCAGCAGTTAGACTTGTCCTCAACTCCTCCTCCTTCCTTTTATGAGCAGGATCGCATGTCTTCTTCTGTGCAGCTGAAGACTTTGTGTGCTGTAAGACAGAACAAACAGGTTTCCCCTCCCCCTTGCCATGTGGCTTTGTAAGGGTTAAATTCCTTTTAAAGGGAAAGACAATTATATTAGATTGCTCCACTTTACATACATTTAAGTCATCAACCTCTGCAACATTTGACATACTTACCTGCTTCTCCCCCTTTATATTTGGGGAGGATTCTCTATAGGAGGGGTTACCCCTAAAAAAGGATTTTTAGGGTTAGCAGTGATTGTTTTAGACAATTCCTCCATCCGCTGCATCAACATACCAAACTGATCTTGGATTTGATCCATTCGATCATATAGGTTACTTCTCTTTCTCCCATAACCTTTGGGAGATTGATTTTGGTACCGATATGATTGTGATCTCCCAGAACCATCTGACTCAGAACCACTTTGAGCCCTTTCTGGCCTACGTTGATATCCCCTATAATAATTATTCTGATATCTTTGAAAAGGAGGGAACCGTCTATTTCTAAACTCCTTCTGGTGGTTTGGGTTCTTTTCAGCAACATTTGGACCCTTATTCCCATCTGGCCTAGGCTGAATTTTATTTGGCTCGGAAGGTCTAGGAGTTTTTAACACATCAGCATAACTTCTTTTAGGGCTTTCAAATTTTCCCTGATCTCTTTTTATGTGAGTTTCTGCTATTTCCTCACTCGCTTTTTTAAATTTTCTATCAGGAGACTCATCACAATTTTGTATTGCAGCGTACAGAGTTGTACTCTCAGTGAGTAACCAATCCAGAGTCTTTCTGGGATGGTAATCCCTGGCCAAAATAAATTTTATTTTATTGGGCAAAGAGTCATAAAATAACTGGATAAATTCACTACCTTCAAAATTGGGATCTTTTTCAGATAAACTATAGGCATTTTTGAGGACTGACAAAAATTCCCTGGGACTTTGATTATGTCTACATTTCAGGGTAAATAAGGCCCTCCTTGCAGCAGTAGCGGACTTATAGGGACCAAATTCAGTTTTTATTTCTGCGACCACATCTGACCAAGAATCCCTACCCATATCTCTAAGGGAATTAAAGAAATACCGGTGTTTTGGTTCGAATACCCAGGTAATAAATTCAAGTTTCTGTATGTCCTTTTCTAAATGTAAAGTTTTCATGGCCTCCTCATATATTTCCAAATGACTTATTATGGAGGGTGAACCCTTTTTTGCAAATTGACCCACAGTTTCCTTGAGAAATTTGATCACTTTAGTAGTGTCTATCATGGGTTGATAAGATCTCTGTACTGAACTTTTAGAGGACCTAGGAGGTGAAATCGGTCTTAATTTAGGAAGAGAATGTTCTCTCAGAGCCAATAATTCTTCTCCATTAAAGGGGTTGTCATATTTACTTTCTGCATCTAATTCCCCCCTGGAATATTTTACCTGCACTCTATTAGAATCCTTAGGCTGTCTGAATTGAAGAGGGTCAAGATCCCGGTTATCTAATTCTGTTTGTAAATTTCTATTGTCCTTATACAACTTTTTACATTCCTCATCTAGATCCACCATAGACAATTGACATTTAGACAATTCATTAGTAGCCTGACTTAATTTCCATTCCAGAGTCCTAATAACTTCTTGCTGTTGACTGTCTCTGTCATTATATTCTGATAATTTAGCAGACCATTGTGCTAATTCACCAGAAACCATGGCCGCCTTATTTTCCATTTCAGATAAATCTTTTTGAAATTTATCAATTTCATATGCCTGTTCAACATTTTTATATTTTGCTTTTTCTAATTGCTTTGCTATTTCAATAACTAAATATACAAATTCAGGCCAAGATTGAAGGATTAATGAATCCTTATCTTTCTTATGTTTAGCTTGGGAAATGTGACAGAGATAATCAGCAAATCGGGATTTATCAGACCAGATATCATCTGCATATTCTACAGCTCTCTTTTCCAATTCAAACCTCCAATCCTTTAACTCTCTCTTAATATCCAACCTGTCATGCATATGACCCAACACAATATATTCAATTAATTCTTGAGTCTTTCTATCATGCATATCAGTCTTTACCACTGCAGCAGCAGCCTGCATGCCTTGGCTAGCCTCGCCATTGTTATCAGACATTTTTTTACTTGTTGCACTACAAGTACCACAATAACTTTATCAAATATATATTTTGCACCCCAAAATTTTGTTTCTATTACAAGCAGATCTCGGTGGGACCTCCAATTTAATGTCGGAATATTTATGCTGTCTCCGATTGACAGTCTATATGATTTATGTGAATAAATTAAAATCGGCAATAAAGGAGATTCTAACTTATTATCATAAATATCAAGCTAAAACAAGCTCGTGATCTGCGTTGAATTGAAGACAAAACCCAGTTACAGACAAAATATATATGTAATTTATTAATACAATTTATAGTGCAAAATAATATATATAATAAAATTGGCGGTAATAAAATTCAATCAATGATATGCAAAATAGTGGTAAAGACAAAAATAATTGAGAACATATATATATATATACACACAATTATGCCTTCTTATAATAATACCCCTCACTTATTTTAAAAGTCAATTTAATACTTGATTTCTCTCAGCCGACAAATGTCCGATTAAACCCAAATCTGGTTTATCTTTTATCTATATAAATATATATATATTATCAACCATACTGGTCTAGAACTGAATTCAGTTCCTTGGAGATAATACCGTGTTTTCACTAGTATATTTTTAATCTCCCTGTATTGGATTAATTTTCAGGATGATGCTGCAGGTACACCCCAATCTTATTCCAAAACAGATACTATACACAAAGTATGGTTAATTGAATATATCTATAGATATGTATTATATTAATTAATTATCCTATAAAATATAGGTAAGGTTATACTATACCAAAATGTCAGCTAGCAGAAATCAGTTTCAATGGTTCTAAGATGGCTGCCTCCAATGACTGGCAAGATGGTCAAGATGATGTTCAGAGAGAGAGCGAGATCGACCCCTTCTGTCAGCCCATACCATCTTTTTATCCTATCTTAGAAAGGGCTTGGCCAAGTTTTATCATTAACTAGTGACCTCACTTTATAATTAATAGAACCATCCTCTAGGGAAAAATATACCCTAGATCTTTGTTACCCTAACACTAGATGGCACTAGTATTCCATACAAAAAAATCGAAGCATTCATTTATTTCTCTTATTCATATATAATAGCACTAACATGTAATCTAAGGTTTCAGACAAACCTTGAGAAGATCTTAAAGAGACAATGAGTTTTATACTTGGTCAACTAACTTGTGTATCCTTAAGTCTTTTGACCAGACTTGATTAAATAAAACAAATATGGCTATCTCAATTCATTGTTCTTGGATGAGACAGGGTTTGTTCATGATCACCTGTGTCCACATCCATTCCAGGAAAGAAATAATTAATTCGTGTGTTCCACTGAGACAGATTCTAAACATGACAGAGGAGTTTATACCTCATTTCTAATCTTACAATTGAATATATCTATGAGGACTATACTCTTATATATATACTATATATTCAGCACACCTATTAAAATTGATTATATAAAATCAATCTACTCCTATATTGATTAATATAAAAATCACAAAGAAAGATTAGAGTCTTTCTATTTACTAAAATCATCAGAATTCAAATACATTGTCTTATCTAGGCCATCACATTTCATTAGACCTTGGGACATCTCCTTCTCACAAAACAGACTTAGGTAAACACTTTGGTATATATCGTAAACCTTAGGTTAGCAATTTCAGAGTAAAAAAAAAATCCTGAATTCACTCTGCCTTAAAATAAGACAAAATGGTTGTCCCTTAGGCTCATGTCCATTCACTTATATAGGCCTTATAATTATGGACTTTATTCATACTCAATAGTTCTGACAGTTCCGTCGGGTGAACAGCCTGTTGGATCCGTCCTGCTGCTAGTAAACATGTGCCCCTGGACTGCCTCTCCGTCCCCATTGACTATAATGGGGACGGAGTTCCGGCAGAGGCTAAGCAGCGCACGGCTAGAGGATACTGGAATAAAACTACGACATGGACATCACATGGAAGTATGGACGTCACTGTGTTCTTAGGAACTTTCAGAGCAGCAGAATATGTTTGTCCCCTTCTCCAGATCTCTGCCTCCACATAATTCTGTCTATGAGCTCTACAGGCAGTTCTTTCCTCCTCACAGCTTGTTTTTTGCTCTGATATGCATTGTCAGCTGTGAGATCTTACATAGAGAGGATTGTATCTTTCCAAATCCTGTCTAATCACCTGAATTTATCACAGGTGACTCCAATTAAGGAGTAGCAACATCTCAAATATGATCCAGAGAACTGGGAGGCCCCCAGAGCTAAATGTCAATCGTCATAACAAAGGGGGTGAATACTTATATCCATGTGACATTTTAATACATTTGCAACAATTTTTAAAGTTCTGTTTTTACTTTCTTATTATGGGGTATTGAGTGCAGATTGATGGGGAAAAACTTGAATATTTTAGCACGAGGCCGCAATGTAACAAAACGTGAATGAAGCGAAAGAATTTGAAGAGTTTCCAAATGCACTGTATATGTCTATGGAATAACAGATGGTAGCCGGCGTCAGCAGCTTGTTTAATAAAGCTGTCAGATTTGCAATGCTTTTTAAAATTAAGAAAGGTCCATAAATGATCCCTTATTGGGTGCAGATGTCTGCCGATGTGTATACACATACGTGGTTATTGGAAGAAGCAATGGCTAGTTTTTAACAAGGGGTCAAAAAATTATCGCTTGGTTTCAGGTTTGTTAAACTCTACAGAGTAGAGTTCCCAAAATTAGCAGTACAGTATTGAACATGATGGACAAGGAGAGAGATGTGTATCTGTGTAGGGGTAGTAGTAGCAGGGCCAGTAGTAGCTGAAGTGGAAGCAGTACAATATGGAGCATGATGGACAAAGCAGGAGATCTATGGCTATATAGGGGTAGTAGTAGTAGCAGCAGAGGTAGTAGTAGCAGCAGAGGCAGCAGTGCAGTATAAAGCATGATGGACAAGGCAGGATATGTGCATATGTGTAGGGGTAGTAGTAGCAGAGGCAGCAGTACAGTATAAAACATGATAGACAAAGCAGGGGATCTATGGCTGTGTAGGGGTAATAGTAGTAGCAGCAGCAGAGGTAGCAGTACAGTATAACACATGATGGACAGGGAAGGAGATCTATGGCTGTGTAGGGGTAGTAGTAGTAGCAGTAACAGAGGTAGTAGTAGCTGCAGAGGCAGCAGTACAATATGGATCATGATGGACAAGGCAGAAGATCTGTAGTAGTAGCTGAAGCAGCAGTACAGTGTGGGACATGATGTCAGTGATGACGATTAATGTGATGTGTAATGATACACAATATAAAAAATTGAGTATTATATCTTTAAATATTTTTGTGAAAGTGTAGCACTCCCTGCAAATGCTAAGCTCAATGACACACTCACTACCAGGGGTAGACTGGCCATAGATCCAGTAGGAAAATTCCTAGTTGGCTGATGCCCAGTGGGCCACCCAAGCCACCCCATCCCTGCACTGCTGACGGACGGGTACACAATGCTCTGACCTCTGTACCCGGCTGGAGGCAGCAGGTCCCCTTCCTCAATGCAACTGTATTGGCATTCTCAGGATGGCGAAGCAGTTGAGTATTGTGGCAGGGCACAGAAGCCAATGGTTTCCTGCGCTGCCTTCTACCCTCGTAGGCTTAAGGCCTAGTTTACCAGGTCTGAGGCTTATGGGGCAGTACATTGGCACAGGCAGTCGGGAAGTCATCACATCCGCCTGTGCCAAGACGTAGGTGGCTCAGGCGGCAGACCAGAAGAGGACTGCGGCCTGCATCCCAGAAGGTGGCAGGGAAGTGGGACTGTGGGTATTAGTCGTTTATTTTTTAACCTAGGCATTAATGGCAGCCTCTAACTCCGCCCAAAACATAACTAAACACCTAAACCTGCCCAGTCCCCTAACTGCCCCCACATAGTACTTATTCCACCTTTATGCCACCGCACAGTAGTTATGCAACATATGTGCCCCTCACAGTAGTGATGCTCAGATTTGTGTCCCCCCACACTAGCGATTCTCAGATATGTGCCCCCTCACAGTAGTTATGTCCAGATATGTGCCCTCTTTACAGTAGTTATGCCCAGTAAAGTTCCCCCTGACAGTAATATGCCCAGTAAAGTGCCCCTGACAGTAATATGCCCAGTAAAGTGCCCCCTTAACAGGCAGTAAAAAATAAATAAAAATAAACTCCACACACTCAACTGACGGACGGGTACACAATGCTCTGACCTCTGTACCCGGCTGGAGGCAGCAGGTCCCCTTCCTCAATGCAACTGTATTGGCATTCTCAGGATGGCGAAGCAGTTGAGTATTGTGGCAGGGCACAGAAGCCAATGGCTTAAGGCCTAGTTTACCAGGTCTGAGGCTTATGGGGCAGTACATTGGCACAGGCAGTCGGGAAGTCATCACATCCGCCTGTGCCAAGACGTAGGTGGCTCAGGCGGCAGACCAGAAGAGGACTGCGGCCTGCATCCCAGAAGGTGGCAGGGAAGTGGGACTGTGGGTATTAGTCGTTTATTTTTTAACCTAGGCATTAATGGCAGCCTCTAACTCCGCCCAAAACATAACTAAACACCTAAACCTGCCCAGTCCCCTAACTGCCCCCACATAGTACTTATTCCACCTTTATGCCACCGCACAGTAGTTATGCAACATATGTGCCCCTCACAGTAGTGATGCTCAGATTTGTGTCCCCCCACACTAGCGATTCTCAGATATGTGCCCCCTCACAGTAGTTATGTCCAGATATGTGCCCTCTTTACAGTAGTTATGCCCAGTAAAGTTCCCCCTGACAGTAATATGCCCAGTAAAGTGCCCCTGACAGTAATATGCCCAGTAAAGTGCCCCCTTAACAGGCAGTAAAAAATAAATAAAAATAAACTCCACACACTCAACTCGTTCCCAGCAGCAGCAGCAGGATAATACACGGAGCTCTCGCCCGGCCTCTGCCCAGACCTGCAGTGTGGAATGCAGACAGGGGGAGGAATCATGGAGCAGATGGACGGCTCTCAGCTTTATCGGACGCATTGACAGCTGGCAGAGAGCGGGACATACCTCCCCTCCTCCCATACCGGGACCGCGGGACAGCCACTGCAATCCAGGACTGTCCCGCCGGATCCAGGACGGTTGGGAGGTATGCTAGACTGGAGTGCTGAGAGTCTGTGTGAGGTAAAGGCAGGCACCTGGTCTCCAATAAAAGCAGAGTTGTCCCACATTGGATAGTCAGGGGACCCTGGTGCAAGAGTTCATCTTGGGCCCCCCTTCACTCAGCACTGGTGCACCTAGCTTTTCCGCTGCCTGAGGCAAATATTGAAACGCCGCTCCCCCCCATGCCAAATTCTCAACCTAACCCCTTCCCTCCATTCCTACTGTTAAAGGGGTTGTCCTCTTTTTACTCCTGATGACCTATCCTCAGAATAGGTCATCAATATTAGATCGGCCGGGGTCCTCTAGCACCCCCGCCGATCAGCTGTTTGAAGAGAGGACAGCGCTCATGTGAGAGCTGCTTTCTCTGCTCTGTTCACCTGCTTCGTCATAGCATTTGCAGTGATGAGCAGGTAAACAGAGCAGAGAAGGCAGCGCTCGTACAAAAAAAAGCGGACAACCCCTCTAAAGACTGGGGAAACATTCCATACAGCGCTACAGAACATACAGGGTCACACAGCGCCACATGTGTACCTCTTACATCCAGTGGCGTCTCCTCTCTGAAGTAGATATTCTCTTTCCTCTTCTTCTCCTGTCAGACCAGACCACCATGGTGACTTCTTTTAGCAGCGCCTCGTCTCTGCAGAGTTTAACCAACAGACATCTTACTTTCCTACTTTTCCATCATCCGTCTCACCTTCTCAACAGCCCATCCTGACACCCCAATACTGTGCCCACTGAGCTCCCCAATACTTTCCTGCAGAAACAGTCCCCCTGAAAATACTCGTACTACACAGAGCGTCAGTACAAAAACACCCCTTTATATTGTGCCCCAGTACAAAAAATACCCCTTTCAGATCAGACCCCCATATAAAATCCTAAATGAGACCCCCATCTTAGACCAAACCCCCTTTAGACCTCTATGTCAGACCCCATATAAGACCCCACTTTTAGACCTCAGATCAGACCCCCATTAGACCTCTATGTAAGACCCCGACCCAATATCAGACCCCATATAAGACCCCCATTAGACATCCATACCCATATATATCAGACCTCCAGACCCCATATCAGACCTCATACCAGACCCCATATCAGACCTCCAGACCCCCATTAGAGCTCCAGACTCCCACTAGACCTCCAAACCCCCAAATCTTACCCCCAGTAGACCTCCAGACTCCCAATCAGACCTCCAGTCAGACCTCCAGACCCCCAGTCAGACCTCCAGACTCTCCAGTCATCCAGACCCCCCAGTCAGACCTCCAGACCCCCATTAGACCACTCGAGACCCCCAGTCAGACCTCCAGATGCCCCAGTCAGACCTCCAGACCCCCCATTAGACCTCCATATCAAACCTCAGATCAGACTGTAAAATAATAAAGTAACTTACCTCTCCTGCCGCCACTCTCCCTGTCCTGGCTGTCTCCTCTTCTCAGGTCCCACGCTGCAGTCACCTGACCTCCTGCAGCATCAGGTTAGAGTAAGCTCTGTACGTCCTGACGCTGCAGGCAGCCAGGACACAGCAATGCGGGCCCTGAGAAGAGCGAGCAGGAGGAGGGGTAAGTACTGGACAGCACTTACAGCGCTTCTCTCCCCCTCCTCCTGCAGACTAGTGAGCGCTTCCATTATGATAGCGCTCACTATTATTCCCGTTATAAGATGCACTGCATCTTATAAAGGGAAAAGTACAGTACCACTGGCAAGGGGGCCCTCTGGGCCCCCCTGGCTTAGGGGCCCGGTCGCAACTGCGACCCATATAGTTACACCAGTGCAGGGAAGAACTGGAGGCTGTGGCTGTAGAGGTGGTGAATCAGAGGTTAGAGACTGTGACGTGGTGAGCGCGGTGACGTCAGCGCAGGTCCTGCTGAATGAAGATAGAAGGATGTCAACGAAGGTCCTTTTGCAGGTCCTTCAAGAAGAACAAAGAAGAGGATTCCGGCTGCGCGATCAAGTGGATGGGGTGAGTAAAGTTTTTACTATATTTTAACCCCTTAGTGACCAAGCCTGTTTGGGCCTTTATGACCAAGCGTTTTTCTTCCTTTTTTCATCGTCGCGTTCCAAGAGCTATAACTTTTTTATTTTTTCGTCTATATAGCTTTATGAGGGCTTGTTTTTTACGGGACAAGTTGTAGTTTTTAATGGAACCATTTTTGGGTACACATAACTTTCTGATTAACTTTTATTAACTCTTTCTGGGAGGGAGATGGGGGAAAATAGCAATACTGCCACTGCGTTTTTACATTATACATTTTACGGCGTTCATTTTTCGGTACAAATAACATAATATCTTTATTCTCTGGGTCAGTACGATTACAGTGATACTAAATACTTATAATTTTTTTTACGTTTTACTACTTTTTTTTTCCAATAAAACCCCTTTTATTAACCAAAAAAATGATTTTGCATTGCCACTTCACAAGACCCATAACTTTTTTTTTTCTTTTTCTATGGAGTTGTGTGAGGGCTTGATTTTTGAGGGACAACTTGTATTTTTCATTGGTATCATTTTGGAGTAAATGGCGCTTTTTGATCGCTTGTTATTACGTTTTTTTCGGTGGAAACTAAGAATAAATTAGAAATTCTTTCTTTTTTAATTTTTATTTTTTACGGCGTTCACCATAGGGGATAATTTATGTAATATTTATGTAGTCCGGGTCGTTACGGACGCGGCAATACCAAACATATGGGGGATATTTTCTTTTTGCAATTTTTTTCATTGAAAAGCGTATTTTCAATGAAAAAAAAAGCATATTTTTTTATTTTATGGAATTTTTTTTATTTAATAAATGTGTATTTATTTATTTATTTTTTTACTACTTAAAAGTCCCACAAAGGGACTATAATATACAGTATTTTGATTGCTTTTAAAATGTAATGCATTATCTCTATAAGGCATTACATTTCAATAGCATTTCAATAGCGATGCTATTCAAACCTTGACCAGCAGGTGGCGCCAGAGAGGCACGGCCTGCTGGAAATAACTGAAGACAGGCTCGGGGCCCTGATCGGAAGTGAGGTAAGCTTCCGAACACATCAGCACCCTGCGATCTTATTTTCGGGGTGCTGATGGGAGACAGAGGGAGTCCGCTCCCTCTGTCACCACTTTACATGCAGCGGGCGCCATTGCGCCTGGCATGTAAAGGGTTAAACAGCCCGGATCGGCACTCCTGCCGGTCCGGGCTGTTAGAGCAGGGTCCCGGCTCTCATGTGAGAGCCGGGTCCGTGCTCCCCGCTGCACGGGGGAGCCGTGCAGCGCTTAGACCGGGCCGCCGTAAAAACGCGGCAGCCCAGCCTAAGGCCCCTTAGTGACCGCCGTAAAAACACGTATGGGTGGTCACTAAGGGGTTAACCATCAATTGACATTTGACTTTGCATTCTGTATTAAAGAATGCTATTATTTTCCCTTATAACCATGTTATAAGGGAAAATCATAAAATCTACAGAACACTGATCCCAAACCCGAACTTCAGTGAAGAAGTCCGGGTTCGGGTCTGGGTACCACATTCAGTTTTTTATCACGTGCATGCAAAACGTATTGCACCCGCGCAATAAAAACGGAACACAAACGCAGGCAAAACTGAATGACTTTGACTGCGAACTTGCTCAGTTTTCACTGAACGCAGACGCAAAGCATCCGGACCTAATCCGGACACGCTGGTCTGCAAGGGGCCTAAGTGTATCGTCAATCTGAGTGGTTAGTTCTGTTGAGTCTGTGAGGGGTATTGTGCATATCAATGCAATTACTGGTGCTCTGCCGCCATCTAGGGGGAAAACGTTGCATCCACGTTCTGATACTAATTGAAGAAAGATTCTGGACGATATAATTTACTGGAAGTGAGAAAGGACTGTCTGAATGAAGGAGAGAGGAGAGACAGCTCAGACAATAACGTCACCATACACTACGTGCAGAATTATTAGGCAAATGAGTATTTTGACCACATCATCCTCTTTATGCATGTTGTCTTACTCCAAGCTGTATAGGCTCGAAAGCCTACTACCAATTAAGCATATTAGGTGATGTGCATCTCTGTAATGAGAAGGGGTGTGGTCTAATGACATCAACACCCTATATCAGGTGTGCATAATTACTAGGCAACTTCCTTTCCTTTGGCAAAATGGGTCAAAAGAAGGACTTGACAGGCTCAGAAAAGTAAAAAAATAGTGAGATATCTTGCAGAGGGATGCAACACTCTTAAAATTGAAAAGCTTCTGAAGCGTGATCATCGAACAATCAAGCGTTTCATTCAAAATAGTCAACAGGGTCGCAAGAAGCGTGTGGAAAAACCAAGGCGCAAAATAACTGCCCATGAACTGAGAAAAGTCAAGCGTGCAGCTGCCAAGATGCCACTTGCCACCAGTTTGGCCATATTTCAGAGCTGCAACATCACTGGAGTGCCCAAAAGCACAAGGTGTGCAATACTCAGAGACATGGCCAAGGTAAGAAAGGCTGAAAGACGACCACCACTGAACAAGACACACAAGCTGAAACATCAAGACTGGGCCAAGAAATATCTCAAGACTGATTTTTTCAAAGGTTTTATGGACTGATGAAATGAGAGTGAGTCTTGATGGGCCAGATGGATGGGCCCATGGCTGGATTGGTAAAGGGCAGAGAGCTCCAGTCCGACTCAGACGCCAGCAAGGTGGAGGTGGAGTGCTGGTTTGGGCTGGTATCATCAAAGATGAGCTTGTGGGGCCTTTTTGGGTTGAGGATGGAGTCAAGCTCAACTCCCAGTCCTACTGCCAGTTTCTGGAAGACACCTTCTTCAAGCAGTGGTACAGGAAGAAGTCTGCAAGGTAAGAAAAACATGATTTTCATGCAGGACAATGCTCCATCACACGCGTCCAAGTACTCCACAACGTGGCTGGCAAGTAAGGGTATAAAAGAAGAAAATCTAAAGACATGGCCTCCTTGTTCACCTGATCTGAACCCCATTGAGAACCTGTGGTCCATCATCAAATGTGAGATTTACAAGGAGGGAAAACAGTACACCTCTCTGAACAGTGTCTGGGAGGCTGTGGTTGCTGCTGCACGCAATGTTGATGGTGAACAGATCAAAACACTGACAGAATCCATGGATGGCAGGCTTTTGAGTGTCCTTGCAAAGAAAGGTGGCTATATTGGTCACTGATTTGTTTTTGTTTTGTTTTTGAATGTCAGAAATGTATATTTGTGAATGTTGAGATGTTATATTGGTTTCACTGGTAAAAATAAATAATTGAAATGGGTATATATTTGTTTTTTGTTAAGTTGCCTAATAATTATGTACAGTAATAGTCACCTGCACACACAGATATCCCCCTAAAATAGCTAAAACTAAAAACAAACTAAAAACTACTTCCAAAAATATTCAGCTTTGATATTAATGAGTTTTTTGGGTTCATTGAGAACATGGTTGTTGTTCAATAATAAAATTAATCCTCAAAAATACAATAATTCTGCACTCCCTGTAAAGTCCTGCAAGGCTACAAATTAGGAGTACATGAGTTAAGAACCTGCCTTGAGAGAGGAGTTTGGAGAGGACTCTGACAGTGGAACGTCCAAGTCACTATAGACCTAGCAGGGGAGAAGCCATGATTGAAGTCTAGGCGAGAGATGCAAAAACACACCCCAGTGAATCTTGCGTACATACATACTGTATGTAAACCACAAAGTCAGCTCAAGAGGGAAAATAAAAATAAGGGACAACCATCATTCACTAAGGGACAAGTCTACGCTACCATTATACAAGCCAAAATATAACCAATAATGATGTGTGTATACTGTGTACTTGAGACCATTACTTTTGGCAACTGCCTGTGGAGTATAGAGACTGTCCCATCGGTGTTGGAAACCACATATGGAGTTGCTCTGGAAAAAGTCCCATTGCTATTAGTAACCACCAAGCCCAGCGCCTCACTCTGTACGTGTGTAACCGCCAAGCTCTGTGCTTGCAATATTGTGTGTAACTATCAAGTGTGTACCCTCTGTAAGAGACTGAAACTATATGCTCACTGCCTCAACCTGAGCAAACTGTTGTTCAAGAGAAACCTTGTAGAGTCCATGTGAGTCAATGCCCCATCCTCAAGTAGGGGACCGTGTACTGGCCATGGTCCACACCTATACATAATGATTAAAGAGGACTTTCCACCTCTCCTGACATGTCTGTTATAGTAAATACTGTATTTTTCATTATAAGACGCAATTGACCATAAGATGCCCCCAGGGGCAGATTAAAAGTGCCCCAAAGGCCTGGGGCTGTTCTCCAAGCTTGGTCTCCTTAAAAAACAGTATACTACACAGTATACCCCTCCCGCCAAGACAAAGCGATAAAGACATATTTAGATGGACATTTTGCACATACAGGAGAATTCAGCGTCACATATCTATTACATCCAGTGACGTCCTCCTCTGATGTAGATGTTCTCTTTTCTCATCTTCTCCACTGGAAGCAGACCACCATGTTATATCAGTTACATCTTGTCTCTGCAGAGTTTCCCACAAAGACATTTCTCTTTACTCAATTTTCCATCATCCACCCCCTGTACTCTCAGCAGTTATAAAGGTATAATGCCCCCTATAGGAACCCCACTAGTGCCTCCAATAGTTATGTGCTTCCAGTAGTTATATGTTCCCCAATAGTGCTTATTGCACCCATTAGAGCCTATTGCCCCCCGTAGTGCCTATATATAAATATTCACCTCGCTCCTGTAATCTGCGATGCAGGCCTCAGGAAGCAGTCACAATACCTGAAGCAGTTTTCAATGGAAGCAGTTGCAATATTGTCATTACGCTTGTCTGCACCCCCCTACAGTCTCATAGGCTTCAGGCCTAGAGGCTTGTTGCCTATGAGAGTGAACGGCGGAAATGGGAGCTACTGTGTAGTATACTGTTTTTATGGAGACCAAGCTTGGAGAACAGCCCCAGGCCTTTAGTATTCATAAGTGGGGCACTGGGCAAAACATTCAAGGCCCAAGCCCCAGATGTTTGCCTAGAAATATTGATAGGCATTGTGGGTGGCCATGAGCTATGATAGAAGTATAGACATCACAATAAACAAGTTACAGTACAATATAGCACACTCTGTGTAGTCTCCTGTTTCATCATCAAAGGTCCTTTAACTACACTAAGTCAAAGCTTTTGTGTATTTTTCTGCTGCCTGAGGACTTTCAGCTCGGGGAGGGCCATGTTTCTCACAGTCCTCCTAATGAGTTGAATGATCATAGGTCCTCCCCTCCTGTCTGCCCTGAGCACATAGTGAGAGAAAGAAGTGTGCAAAGGCACAGCACTCTCATTGATCCAGCAAACTTTCTACATCACCAAGAGCTCTAGAATATGAAAGAGGGGTTGTTTTAAAAGAGGATCTGCATGGCCACAGCGTGAGAGTCAGCAAGGTAACCTAGCTTGATGAGTTCTGGACCCTGCTGCTGGAAAGTGCAATCAAATGCAAAGCTCTTTGCTATGAAAGACCAAAGAACTATCCTTTATTGCTGCCCGGAGAATCTGACATCAAGAAGACTCCAAAGGTCTTTAGAACAGCACCCAGAAATGAACTCTGCAGTTCCAAGTTCCACCACAGGAGGTACACAGATGGAAATTCTACTGGAGGTACAAGCCGCAGAAAACAGCTCTGTGGATCCTACTTTTAAGGATCTAGTTGCTTCAAAAGAAGCTGTGGGTACCAACCAGGCTTAGGGCCTAGACAATGGGGCCTAAAAGAGGTCACCAAAGGGTGAGACAAATTGGCCCATGTTTTGTGTGATGTTGGCCCTACTCTGCCATCCCTAGTCTCTCCAACTTTAAGGGACATCACCTTTATTTTCAGGTTAAGCCAAACCGTCTGAGTTACAGTTATGCAATGTTTGAAGATTGCTACCCAAGAATTGGACCTGAGCTCCTTGTGTCCCCCTATTTGTGTTACCAGGACTGTATGCTGGCAGAGCTGCAAACAAGGGATATCATTGTGTTTCTGTTTCAAGCAATGTTTCAAGTCTGGACCCATCATCAGAGACTCTAACGCATCTAAGCGGTGGTGTGCCTGCGGTTGGTGATTCAGGGACTCTTGCAAGGGCAGCAGGATTTGTTGCATCCCTGATGCACATACCAGGACTGTAATGCAGCTGAGCCCTGCAGTCAGGGATTTAGTTAGAATAAATAGAGAGGCCACTTGCCTCCACCAAGGACTTCCTCGAGACTTTAATTTATTATTTTACTCCCTGGTAGCTAGTATATAGCCTTGTGAATTGTGAATGTATGTATGCCTTTAACATATTTTTCTCCACAGTATTGGGAGGGGGGGGAGCCATCTTGATCTGTATCTTCAGGCATTTGCTGCCATCTACCAGGGAAGACACTAAGCACAACCCGAGGATGGCTTGATTTTCAGCAAGGGGGTGTGTAGTACCCCAATACAATAGGGGTTATCTACAATTGGTTTGCACTGTTTATAATGTTAATGTAATGCACCTTGTACTCAGTATGTCCTAGCATGAGCTAAGCATGGATAGAGTTAATTACCCTGGCCCAGTCCTCTCTGGAGGTTAGGGTGGGGGCTGGCCCCTCCACTGGTTCCATAAGATTCCAGTTAGAGTAGTTGTAAAAGGTGTGAAGGTAGGGAGCAGACATAATTTGCTCCTCTCCTCCCATTTTGAAGGAGAATCTGCATGGCCACAGCATGAGATTCAGCAAGGTAATCCATCTTAATGCATCTAAAATCCTGCTGCTGGAAAGGGAATAACATGTTTAGACACCCTAGGCACCCCAGAAGAGAGGACACCACAGCTACAGTTGCTCGCCAGAGATGCCAGACACAGAGCCTTTAGAGAGAGAAGAAGTAATGAGAGGGCTATTGCTACAAACTGCTTGCTCATCTCATGTTTGGACATCTAGGAGGAATTTATACTGTGTGCAGATAATTGCTGGATGTAATACAACTCCCATTTGTTGCATAGTAAAGAGACGTTTGTTAAGTTCAATCTGGCCTGGTTACTAACTCTCCTAACACAAAACGCTGGCCATTGCATCATTTTCAAGCTCTGCCTTGAACTCACACAGACATTTACATCAATGGCACCCCAAACTACCATCAGGCAGGAGCATTAGCTAATGAAACTGCCCTGAGGGAATATAGAGGGGCCCCTCCACCGCACTGACCCCAGGGATTGACAGCCCGAGGGAGTACATGGTAAAACATCATCATCAGGCCACTACCACTCCCATCCTATGAACCATCTTCTCCAGGGCTCGCTGCAAATGTATGAACAAAAGGTGTCCCTACATTATGGAAGTGTAGCATTTCCCAACTGGAGTTTGGTGGGACCTCATAAAAGGTTCTGCGCATTGTCCATACACCGGACACATGGCCCCTGCCATATTAGGGTCTAAGGATAACATCCTGACACTGGTTAGTTACAGGACTGGTGTGCAGGGCCCTAAAGACAAAAGAAGAAGAAAGAGGAAAGGGAAGTAGATACCTGTTTTATTGCATTTAAGTCGGAAATTGGATATGAATTATTTTGGGGTCTTAAGACCCCCATACAAATTAGTATATTGTCGGCCGAATACGTCAATAACAGAGGGTTTGGACGTAAGTTTAATGGGGAGCTTCTGACTCCTGACAGATGATGTTGGGAGAGAGAAGGATGGGGTGTCTGTGTGCGGCTTTCTCCCCTTTCTGAATTTATTTTGGGGTTTGAAGTAATTTTGGGATCTAAATAAATTTTGCTGCCCAGAGTCTGAATTAATTTTGGGTTCCATGGTCTGAATTAATGGTGAGATAACATTTGTGGTGTATAGTAATTTTGCAGAAAGACGTTTTGCAAGGCGTGCGTATTTTGTTTTAGCTGCTCTATTTCTCATCTGATAAACATTAACCCCTTCCTGACCACCGCCATACGTTGAGTCTTTAAAGATGGTGCCTGCTCGCGAGCACAGCCGGCGCCATAGTCGCTGGGTTTCTGCTGTTTTAAACAGCAGACGCTTGTGGCTAATGTCTGCGATGGGTGATACCGCCAATCACAGTTATTTAACCCCTCAGATGTTGTGTTCAATTGTGACCATGATATCTGAGGCAGCTTTCCCCATGAGTACTGCGCTCCCGGGGCTGAACTGCTCCCCCGCACAGCGATCGGGAGAGCTGTTGGTTGTATGTGAAAGCTGTGAGCTCCATAAGAACATAGCGAATCCACAATAACATTTTAATGCAAGGGAGAAGTAATTTAATAATTGCTTCTTTTAGTCACCTGGGTTATATAATAAAAGTTTTAAAAAAATGTAAAAATATGCTTTAAAAAATAAAAAACTAAGAATTCAAATAACCCCCTTTCCTCACATCCCAAAATGCCCAAACCATTTAAATTTTAATGTTCTCCATCCAGTCCAGACCACCCTGACAACTGATCCTGAAGACTTCAGAGTTTACTGGTGATGAGTCATCTTTGGCACCTCGCTTTTGAGACCCATCCCTTACAACTTTTGCGACAATTTTTTTTTTTAACCTCAGACCAGACCCCTAAAGTAATGCATATTCTAGACCAGACACCAATGAGTGATAGCATCCAACAGGTGAAATAAGAGAGCCTTTAATCCTCCAACATATATACTGCAACATTTTGACCAGCGAATGGAGTCTCTGTAGGACTTTCAGTTAGCTCAAGGGTCCTTAACACACAAGGTTCTAAGGTTGATCAATGTCAAATGCACCCTGTACTGGACATAAAAGGAAACCAGGACCAAGGACGGTAAGTATCTCCAGCTGTTAACCATTCACCGACATGTGGTATTCCAGTAGGAATCTAGTACATTACAGACTCTTTATAACATAGCTAGAACCAGCCCTGTACCTCACATGGATCCATAGATCTCCACATTAATTGCTCCAATACTATGGCAGCCTAGGGGGTCATCTACTTTTTAAGGAGGGGGGTGTCCTTTCTGCTGCAGCTGTTAGGCGTTGAAGGCTGGAAGTGAGCATGTATGTCGACCTCAGTGAGCTGGACTGGAGAATTTTGAAAAAGAATAAACAGCAGGTGGCGCTATACAGATAGATTTCAGTGAATAACTCAGCAGCTATACAAATGTTTTAATTACATGCAATGACAAAAGTATTCAGATCCAGGTGCTGGTTTGAAAAATGTAGAATATTTTTCGTGGGACAATCCTTTTAAGAGTTTACTGCATACTATGCATACATTGAGCTCAAAAATAACACAGTGTGCAGTAGGCTCATAAGCTCCCTCTAGTGGTGGCTGGAGGCAACTAAAACTTATCATTGAGCTTTATTTCTATGCAGTTGCTGTAGGCCTCTGTATCAGAAAAATGGAGCTCTGATCACCTCAAAGAACTGAATCAGTGCAGAATGTTGGACCTATGTCAAGGATGGACACTTCCTTTAAGCGATTGCCTGATGTATATTAGTTACCTAAATTGTTTGCTAATTGCCAGTCTATTGTTGCCTATTATCAGAAATTTCAATTTGCACTATTCCTGTAAGAACTGTAAAATAAATCCATGATCCCCCCCCCCCCCCCCCCCCCCCGAATTGTATCACTACTATACACACTGCCTGTCCAAAAAAATTAAATAAAAAGTCGCCACCTGGATTTAACTAAGCAAATAGTTTCCTTATATAATTACTGCCGGGCGATTATCTTTCGGCAGGCAATAAGTTATTTAACCCCGACTGGTGCAATGAGTTGCTTCTCATTTCTTAAACAACCATGTCGATAGACACATCTCGTGGTCGTGGACAAGATGTAGTCTGTTTGAGAAGGGTCAGATCATTGGCATGCATCAAGCAGAGAAAACATCTAAGGAGATTGCAGAAACTACTAAAATTGGGTTAAGAACTGTCCAACGCATTATTAAAAACCGGAAGGATAGTGGGACCCATCGTATTCGAGGAAGAAATGTGGCGGGGAAAAAATCCTGAATGATCGTAATCGGCGATCTCTTAAACGTTTGGTGAAATTAAATCGAAGAAAAACAACAGTAGAACTCAGGGCTATGTTTAATAGTGAAAGTAAGAGCATTTCCACACGCACAATGCGAAGGGAACTCAAGGGATTAGGACTGATCAGCTGTGTAGCTGTTATAAAACCACTAATCAGTGAGGCAAAGCAGAAAATAAGGCTTCAATTTGCTCGGGAGCATAAAGATTGGACTCTGGAGCAATGGAAGAAGGTGATGTGGTCTGATGAGTCCAGATTTACCCTGTTCCACAGTGATGGGCGCATCAGGGTAAGAAGAGAGGCAGATGAAGTGATGCACCCATCATGCCCAGTGCCACCTGTACCAGCCTGTGGGGGCAGTGCTATGATCTGGGGTTGCTGCAGTTGGTCAGGTCTAGGTTCAGCAACAGTATGTGCTCCAATAATGAGGTCAGCCGACTACCTGAACATACTGAGTGACCAGGTTATTTAATCAATGGATTTTTTCTTCCCTGATGGCACGGGCATATTCCAAGATGACAATGTCAGGATTCATCGGGCTCAAATTGTGAAAGAGCGGTTCAGGGAGCATGAGATATCATTTTCACACATAGATTGGCCACAGCAGAGTCCAGACCTTAACCCTATTAAGAATCTTTGGGATGTGCTGGAGAAGGCTTTGCGCAGCAGTCAGACTATCATCATCAATGCAAGATCTTGATGAAAAATGAATGCAACACTGGATGGAAATAAATCTTGTGACATTGCAGAAGCTTATCAAAACAATGCCACAGCGAATGCGTGCCGTAATCAAAGCTAAAGGCGGTTCAATGAAATATTACAGTGTGTGGCCTTTTTTTATTTTTGGTGGCAACTTTTTTGGGGGACAGGCAGTGTATCTCCAGTGCTGAGAAATATTTATTTTCATATGTGTCACTGCTCCTTTAAGAGAGGTGAGTCTACAGAGATACTTTAATTGATATTTGTCTTTCCTAATCCCTAATGCCCTGAGAATACCCTGGGGTTCTATGAGATCACACACACACACACACATATATATATATATATATATATATATATACATGGAGCCTATCAGTTACATCATTGCTGCTCATGAGGCTTACTATGTGGTAGCCACCAGGATGGACCTTGACTCTGCAGATCTTTAATACAGTCTGTGTTGTTGATGTTCCTGCATTTCTCGCTGCTTTCCCTCTCTGAGACACAGTGGACTAACCTGTCTCATTGTACATATTTGAGGACCATGAAGATTCCTGCTCTAATTCTGTGTCTGGTTCTCTCCGGACCTCTGTCCTCGAAATCAGAGTGTGTCCTACAGCAACAGACGGTAGCCGGCTACATTCAGGAGGGAGATGTTCTCCTGGGTGGAATATTCCCCCTACATCTTAGTCCAGGGACACAGCCAGAGACCTTCACCAATCCACCGAGATCTCATTCCTGCCAACGGTGAGGGCAACAAGGTCCTTGTGCTGGACACCACATCTTCTGGTCCACGTCTTCTCTGCCATTAGTTCATTGTGACTCTTCCCTGTCTCGTTACCTGTCATTTGACTATCTGTAACATCCTGTATTGTCACCCCATGTCAGCGTGTCATTATCCTGTACCCCAAGTGTCAGTGTGTCATTATCCTGTACCCCAAGTGTCAGTGTCATTATCCTGTACCCCAAGTGTCATTATCCTGTACCCCAAGTGTCAGTGTCATTATCCTGTACCCCAAGTGTCAGTGTCATTATCCTGTACCCCAAGTGTCAGTGTCATTATCCTGTACCCCAAGTGTCAGTGTGTCATTATCCTGTACCCCAAGTGTCAGTGTCATGTACCCCAAGTGTCAGTGTCATTATCATTATCCTGTACAAGCGTTCCACAGACCATTATGTCGCTGGCTTTGTCACGCAGGTTGCCCATTTCCTGTACATCTGTAACATACATCTATAGACTGAGTTCTTCTTATATTTATTCCACACCAGGTTCAGCTTTCGTTCCTTCCGCTGGATCCTTGCCTTTCTGTTTGCCGTGGAGGAAGTGAACAGAACTTATGGGGTGTTGCTGAATTTAACACTAGGGGCAGCAGTAATGGACTCATGTAGTGCGGCAAAAGGAGCATTGGGGGGAGCATCATGGCTCCTTTCTGGAGGGTCTGGAGGACCATTAAATTATCATTGCCTATTTCCACCATCAAGACTGGCCGCAGTGCTGGGCGATGCAGGTGGAGATGCAGCTGTGAGTGTAGCCAATATTTTGGGACTCTACAATTACCCACAGGTGAGGATATCACTCAGGGGGTCACAAAATGTCTTCATACAATATTATGATAAAAATATGTACTGCCCGGGGAAGACCCTGCTCCTTCACTACAATACTCATCATGTAATGCAAATGCCCCTACCTAATGTATGCAGTCCTGTATTCAGAAATATAAAAACATGAGTGAACAGGTCGGTTTCCATCGAAGAGTCAACATGGACATCTCCATGACTACTCATTCATCTCACTGTCTACCAGTAAAATTAGTATAAAACTGGGACGTCACATTGTAACGAATATTGACCAGTGAATCAGTAGTGCAGAAATCCGGTTGCTCCAAGATAGTCAAAAACCCACAAGAATACTAATGCTCATAACATCCAATTGTTTGAAAAATGCTTGCACCAAGAAGGTCTCATGGATAGCATCCAAATGTGGAGTCTCAATGGGTTGTCTGGCCTAGGAACCAACAACTACTAGGATACTAATGTGTGCTCCATAAAATAACACACCAGTATGGGATCCCACCATGCTCCATTCCCAGCCGCTTCCAGTGCATGCAGTACCAAAAAGTGGTTTGATCCAGTGATCGCTGCAGTCACCTTAGTGGTCACACCTGCTTTGATGATACGTTACAGCACTAATATACTGTTCAAGCAGATGTGACCACTGAAGCCAGTAAATGTCCACAGCATTCACTGGAACAATCCACTTCTTGATACTGCAGGAATCAGGGCTGTGGTGTGGGCATGGCAGAACCACAGACAGATGAGTGTGTGTGTTTTTTGTTTTGTTTAACTTCCAATACCGTGCCATTGATAACTGGAAGATTTATAACATTGATTCATGCCAATGTTAATTACTACTAATGTCTCAAGTAAAACCTTGAGTAAAAATTGCTCAAAATCACATGTTCTCACCTTTTTTTCCTTGCAGATCAGTTATTTCACACCTCCAGCTGAATTCATCAACAGGTTCTTCTTCCCTTCAGCGCTGAGTGTTGCCCCTATGTTATCTTCACAGGCAAAAGGTATGGCTAGACTGCTCCAAGAGTTTGGCTGGTCTTGGGTGGGTGTCCTGTCCCAAGAAACCAGTTCTTCTCTATTGCGTCAAACTTTTCTTGAAGAGATAGAGGCTTTAAGTGCTTGTCTAGCCTTCTGGGAGAAAATTCCTTCAGAATCTTCACCAAAAGATGTGAAACGGATATCAGAAGTTATCAGACAATCAAAAGCCAATGTGGTGGTTGTCTTCTCACTGGAAGCCTATCTAAATCCTGTTTTGTTGGAACTTGCCCACAATGGGGATAATAAAGATAGAATCTGGTTGACCACTGATGCATGGTCCACATCTCCCCAATTAGTAGCTTCCTCTCTCTCCAAATTATTAAGAGGAACTCTTGGAATTGTTCTTCGTAATGGGGCTGCTCCTGGATTCAGAGAGTTTGTTTTTGGACTTCATCCGAGTCGCTATAATAATCATGCATTTTTTATGGAATTCTGGGAGGAAGCATTCAGTTGTCAATGGTTCAAAGAAATGAACAACACATCATTGTATCAGACTAGAGCTATCTCTAGGTTCTCTGTCCCTTCGTCAACTTTCCCACCTGCTCCTTTAGCATCACCATCTTCAACAAAGTCTTTGTGTACAGGGTTGGAAGACCCAGCTACTCTACAGATATTTTCAGACATAGAGGATCTTCGAGTTACATATAATGTCTATAAGGCAGTGATTATGGTAGCCAAAACTCTCAAAGACATGGCTGCTTGTAGACAAATGGCTGGAAGCCATTGTGTGAAAATGCATGATTTTAGTCCTTGGGAGGTAAGTATGGGAAGACCATACAAATGGAAAATAAGAATATTTAATATGGCTGCCTGTATGGTTACTCACTAATACTGTTGTGTTCCTGCAGCTTTTCTTCTACCTTCGTAGAGTGAGGCTGAAAGGAAACATTGGTGAGAATTTATATTTTGACTCTCTTGGAAATGCACCAGCCATCTACGACTTAATTAACTGGCAAGAGCAACTATCAGGAGGTGCCAACTGGGTGAGGGTAGGAAGCTATGAAAGTGGTGCTCAGTTCGGACAAGACCTATTCATCAACCTAAGTGCAATACAATGGGGAAGGCAGTTCGATAAGGTAAGAGAATGTCCTACATAGTCCTGACAGAAAAGGAAAGCTTTGTCCAGAATAATGACAAAACTATACATTTGTGTATTTAGATCCCCACTTCTGTATGCTCTATGAAATGTCCTCCTGGATTTTGGAAGGCTCCACAAATTGGTCAACCCCATTGCTGCTTTGATTGCATTCCATGTGCCACTGGAGAAATATCCAACCAAACCAGTAAGTACAAACATTAGATTATATCTTACAGAAGAGTAGGTATCCAGTTATCCATGCTAGAGAACATTTTTAACTTTAATATTTTGCTTGCAGATGCTATAGATTGCATCCTTTGCCCTGAAGAAGAGTGGCCAAATTCTGCACATGAAAAATGTCTTCCCCGTGAGGTGGAATTTCTGCACCTTTATGAACCACTAGGAATGTCTCTGGGAAGCACATCTATCTTGGGCTCCTTTTTGCCCGCCTTTGTACTTTTTCTTTTCATCAAAAACAGAGATACTCCTTTGGTACGTGCTAACAATTGCACTCTTAGCTTTATTCTTCTTGTTACTCTTACGCTGTCTTTTCTTTGCCCCCTTCTTCTTATTGCTCCACCAGGAAATCAGATCTGTGTTATTCGACAGGCTGCCTTTGGTGTCCTGTTCACTCTCTGCATTTCCTGCCTATTAGCCAAGACTATTATTGTTGTTCTAGCCTTCCGGGCCAACCAGCCAGGTGGTTGCCTTAAAGTACCTATGGGACCACGGTGGCCCATCTTTTTTGCCATGTTTTTCACTTTTGTCCAGTTTGCTCTTTGTTGCTTCTTATTCTCAGTGGACCCACCATTTGTAGAACATGATGCCTTGTCTCTGTTAGGAAAAATTATTATCCGATGTAACTACGGTTTTGGTTTCTGGTTCGTGCTAGGTTACCTTGGACTTCTGTCTACCATATGTTTCATTGTTGCATTCTTAGCCAGGAAGCTACCTGGGGTTTTTAATGAGGCTACTCATATAACTTTCAGCATGTTGGTGTTCCTGATCGTTTGGATAAGTTTTGTTCCAACCTACCTTAGCATCCAGGGAAAGCTGGCAGTAGCAACAGAAATGTTTGCAATGTTGTCATCCAGTGCCGGCCTACTCTTCTGCATCTTCACACCCAAGGTCTACATTATCCTCTTGAAGCCCCAACTCAACACCCGTGCAATAGTTTCTGGTCAGCAGAGAATACAAACCATTATTAAAGAAAGAACTCAGTCACCATATAGAAGAAGATATACTGGAGGACACTAGTATCAATTTAACTGTTAACTAATCTACTAAAATTGACCACATATTGAAGTAGGCTACCTAGGTTAGCCTATCAATTTCGACCTGTTTATTGTAAATGTTGTATGTTGAGCAAAATTAAGAAAAACTTGAAACCATCTACAAGCTTTTTTTTTTTCTTATTTAACAATTTTTATTGTTTTTTAGGTCAATCACCAAAGAGATAAAAGGCACATTACATCAAGATTGTAGACATTGATTATGCAAAATGAGATAACAATGGTAGGTCAACTTCGGTGGGACCTGAGTTACAAAAAAGCCTGCATAGGCAAAATATGCATGTTGAGGAGCACAAAGGAGAAAATAATACAGAACAATACACAAACATAAAAGCATGATTTATGAGAAGCAAGCCAGGTAGCCACAGATAGGGCATAATATAGTGTGTAGACAGTCAGAGACATGATGATACATAAAGATACAGATATGGGTCAATGGAACCCTCTATATTGTTTCCAAGGGGACCAAATAGCTAGGAAAGAGAATCGGGAACGGAGCTCCCAGTGAGAGAGTTCTTCTAATCTATAAATCTGGTCAACTTTTTGGACCCACTTTGCCACATCTGGGACTTTAGGGGAGAGCCAAGAAGATGCTACCAGAAGTCTGGCTGCAGCTAATAGCATAAGAAAGAGAGATCTTCGCCATTTATTTAAACCTCTAAGTCCCAGGCTGAGGAGAGTTTTGTGGGGTCAAAAAAGCCATAGAAGTCTCTGTAGGAGTCAAAAGACGACCCAGATCTCGCTCCCAAATACCGATTATTGCTGGTTTGATGGGGGATACAGGTGTTTTCAAGCGGCTATATAGAATTGAGATGGCTCTTTTGGGAGGGTGTTTTGCACCAAGTGTTATCTCAAACCAGGAAGACAGGGGGCTGTAAAGGAGATGACTTAAGGAGGGAGATCATTTCTGAGTTAAGGAAATCCTGTAGAAAGGTGAGAGATGTGGAGTTTCCTAAACCATCACTGAAATCTAACAGAGGTCTAACACATCCTTCATTATTTAGTAATTCTGATAAAGATGTAGATGAGAGTCTAATTGAGAGAGGGCAACTCTCCTTCAGAGCATTAGGGGCTAAATCAATTATATCTCCTAGAGTGATAAGAGGTGAGGGCATTGTCAATTGCTTATTGTGTGAGGAGAACCAATCCCAGACTGATAATGTGCTCTGTATCATAGAATTTGGGACCTTCTTTAGTAATGGGAGGGTTTTACCACATAGAAGGAGAGCACAAGGGGAGGAAGGGAGAAAGGTTTTTTCCATGTGGACCCATGCCTTGTGGGGGGGGGATCTGATCCAATCTACTATTTTGGTAGGATGTATAGCTCTCATGCACATTTCTGGATCGGGAAGGCCAATTCCCCCCATTCGCTTAGGTTTGGTCAAAGTGTTGAAGGAGATCCTAGGACGCCTTCCCCACCAGCTAAAATTACAGATTATTTTATTGAAAGAGATGAAAAAGGATTTCGGAATTTTAATTGGCAGAGATTACATTAGGTAGGTCAGTCTGGGCAGTACCAGCGCTGATACCATATTTTTCCTGCTAAACCAGGAGAGGTACGGGAGATCCAACAAGTCCATCTGGGCAACCACAGATTGTAAGAGTGGTAGGTAGTTAAGTTTATATAAGTCTGCAGTGTTAGGGGAGAGCTTCACGCCTAAATATGTTAGCTGTTGTGTGGACCAATTGAACGGAGATTGAGATTGGAAAGACCTAAGAGCTGCCAGGGAGAAACCCCTATGAGGGAGTTTGGATTTAGCGGGGTTGACTTTTAAACTGGAAAATGGAACCAAAGAGGTCTAGTAGGGAAAGGATAGCGGGAAGGGATTTTTTCGGGTTAGTCGTGAGGATCAGGAGGTCGTCAGCAAAGGCCGCCAGTTTAATCTCTTGATCCCCAACACAAAAACCTACAATGTCTTTTGGTTGTCTTAGGGCCTGCAACAACATTTCCATGACCAATACGAAAATAAGGGGAGAGAGGGGACAGCCCTGTCTGGTACCGTTCCTAATGCGGAAGCAGGGAGATAAGATGCCATTTATTGACACACAGACACCGTGGAAGAATGATACATAGCCAAAAATTCATTTGAGAATTGCACTGGGATATTGAACCTGGCTACAGTGAGCCTAATATATGACCAGTGAATTCTGTCAAAACTTTCTCGGCATCTGTGCCAACCATGACCAATGGGATCGCCTTGTGGGATGAAAAATAAAGGGCAATTTTTCATTACATTGTCCTTCCCCTCTCTTCCCTTCACAAATCCCACCTGATCCGGATGGACTAAAAAAAGGGAGTAGCTGCTCCAGCCTGTTAGCCAACATTTTGGGCAATAGCTTGAGGTCGGTGTTTAGTAAAGAGATGGGACAGTAGTTTGAACAGGATGATGGGTCTTTCCCAGGTTTAGGAATGATCATTATGGTGGCTCTAGTCATGTCAGCTGAAACAGGATTGTTATGTAAAGCTCTGTTACAAACAGGGAGAAAATTAGGTAGGAGTGTGTCTGAAAAAGAGCGATAATAAGACAGAGGTAGACCATCCGGTCCTGGGCATTTCCCTGTAGGGGAGGATTTGAGCGCCTCCGTTAGGACTGGCAGGGTAAATGGAGCAGCAAGTGCAGCCTGTTGAACTGATGAAAGAGCTGGTCATGGTCGTGACTCCTATAACCGCATGCAGTTGCCTGCGGTCTATGGTTTTGTTGTCAATCACAGGTGAGGGCTGTAGTATGTTGCCTCACCTGTGGTTGCCGCTGGCAACATTGTGTATGTGGCAGCAGTGCAGCCTGAGCGGTGCTAGGCAGCTTGCTGCAATAGGCATGCGGTTGCATCTGGCAACCTATCTATATAGGTGTGCCTTTTATCGGTGTGCACGGGGTGTTATATGTGTTGCGTGCACTTCCCCTTTAAGTTGATGTCTTCCCTTCCCTGGTGTTGGAAGGGTTAACTTCCTTCCTAGTGTGTGTGTGCACTGGGTGTGTCTGACTGTGGGTGTGGCTACTTGGCCCTATAAAGCCTCAGTGGAAGGCAGTAGTCAGAGAGGGTGCTTCAGCCATGCTTGCTGGAGACATCCTCCTGGTTATTTACCATCTGCCAGTGAGGGCCACTCTGGTGGTCATAAACTTTATGTCTGGTGTTAGTTTATGGTTTATGTGTTATTGCAGCATATGGTTTACTGGGTTCCCGTGTGATGTCTGTTGTGTGCTGTGTCCTTTGTGTTGGTTGTGGATAGCAGCGCTTGCACGTGGGTTCCAGGTTGTGTGTCTGTGGCAGGTAAGTGTGGTACTAGTCTCACTTACCTGTCATTGCCATATGTCTGTTTATGTTTCCCCTTTCTATGTAGCTTGGCCAGTGAGACTCCTGTTCCTCCGTGTCTAGGAGGAACGGGTCGTCTTACCCTGCTCCTAGTCCAGGGCCACCCTAAGGGCGAGCAGGAATATCAGGTTCCGGAGTATGAGCCCTCCTACCTTCAGGGTTGGCTCATACGGATAGGAGACAGGGTAAGTATTAGGGATGTGTAGGAGGTGACCTGCTCCCTAATTCTCTGTCCTGGCCTTGCAGCGACTCCATCTGATGATACCGCACGGCTGAGGGTTTTCCCCATCCTCAGTCGTGACAGTATGACCACCAAGGCTCCTCACGTGGCGTATCCCTCGAAAGAGGGTGAAGCATGCATCGCCATATGCTGATGGGGTGCATGCGCGTTCTCCGGAAGGAGAGAGTTGTGGGGGTTTCGCCGCTGACGGCGCGGTGAGTGGCTTTTCCCCGCCATCCCTTCACCGTGTTCTGTTTTGGCGTCCCCTTATTTTTATTCCCTCACCGTTGTGTTTTTTGGTGTGTGGTTGCACGCCTTCGAAAGAGGGTGCAGCATGCAGCGCCATCTGCTTTCGGCCTGCATGCGCGTTCTCCGGAGGGAGAGCATTTTGGGGATCACCGTTAATGGCGCGGTTGGTGGCTTATTCCCCGCCACCTTACCTTCCGTGTCCGTGTTGGTGATCCCTCGTCCCTCTCTATGTTCCTATCTCTGGTCGTCTGCTGGCAGCATTCCGTTAGTGTTCCGGCTGTGTACTGGGTAGGAGTGTCTGTTGGCAGCGACTGCAGTGGGGACGTTAATAGAGAGTGGGCGCAGGGTCAGTGCGGTCTCCTTGGGCTGTTTCTTTGCTGGTCTCTGGTTCCTGTGTGTTGTTCCAGAGGCTGGCAGTCGGATCCTGGTTCCTGTGTGTTGTTCTAGGGTCCGGCAGCAGTCCTGGGGAGACTCACAGTTACTGACACTGATTCCCTTTCTCCTATCCCCTTGTTGAGTCCCTCACTAGTTTCCTTTTTTTTGGTGGGGGGGCTTTGAGGGGTGGGAGTGTCACGACCATGGTCATGGTCGTGACTCCTATAACCGCATGCAGTTGCCTGCGGTCTATGGTTTTGTTGTCAATCACAGGTGAGGGCTAAAGTATGTTGCCTCACCTGTGGTTGCCGCTGGCAACATTGTGTATGTGGCAGCAGAGCAGCCTGAGCGGTGCTAGGCAGCTTGCTGCAATAGGCATGCGGTTGCATCTGGCAACCTCTCTATAGCTTGGCCAGTGAGACTCCTGTTCCTCTGTGTCTAGGAGGAACAGGTCGTCTTACCCTGCTCCTAGTCCAGGGCCACCCTGAGGGCGAGCAGGAATATCAGGTTCCGGAGTATGAGCCCTCCTACCTTCAGGGTTGGCTCATATGGATAGGAGACAGGGTCAGAATTAGGGATGTGTAGTAGGTGACCTGCTCCCTAATTCTCTGTCCTGGCCTTGCAGCGACTCCATCTGCTGATACCGCACGGCTGAGGGTTTTCCCCATCCTCAGTCGTGACAGATTTAATGTTTTGAGAAAGGAAGAAATGTTGTGTTCTTTATCATAGCAAAGGTCTGGAAGGGGGGAAGGAGGGAGATTGTAGAGGGATTCATAGTAGAGCTCTGCAATATCTTCTGATCTAAATAATGAGGCACCCGAAGGAGCAGTAATGCTTTGGACATAGTTTGCAAGCCTTCTACGCTTTATTCTCTGCATTTGAAATTTAGTGGCTTTGTCTCCATGGGCAAAGAACTTTTGTTGGGAGGATAAATAGAACCTAGCAGAACGTTCATTAAAAAAGGTTCTTCAGTTTCGATTTAAAGGGAAGTCAGTTCGGACAGATGGAGCTGAAGCAGAGAAACTTTGTGGGCTTTTTCTAAAGAGTTAATCTGTGAGAGGAAGGAATTTAGCTTTTTTTTCAGATTCTCTCTTTAGAAAGGAGCAGAGACTGATAATTTGACCCCTGATATAAACTTTGTGTGTGTCCCAAAGTACATTGGGGTGTCATGGTCTTACCTCCTTGCTGTTCTCCTTCGTTTGACATGTGCTGGCGGCCATCTTGATTTCTGGGTTTCTTGTAGCCTCCCACCCTGCGGCTCCTCCTTCCCACTGGGAGGAGCTGGATGCCTAGCTCATATATATAGGAGGTCTGTGGCTTCAGTTCCCTGCTTGGTCCTCCTGTGCTCACATGCTTCTAAGACTGCTGCTGCTTCTGGTTCCTGATCCTGGCTTCATCTGACTACCCTGCTGATTCCTGATCCTGGCTTCGTCTGACTACCCTGTTGGTTCCTGATCCTGGCTTCATCTGACTACCCTTCTGGTTCCTGATCTCTGGTTTCGCAAGACCCTGCTTCGGTTTAGCCATCCGTTTGGACTTTTGCCTTACAGCTTGATTTTCAATAAAGCCTTCTTATTTCCACTCATCTCTTGTTGTACGTCTGGTTCATGGTTCCATGACATTAGGACCAAGCCATGAATTCTGACGGTACAGGGCCACCCTCGCTACCTACGCTGGTTGCCAGACTTGATCAGCAGGATCACCTGTTGGGTCGGTTCGCTGTGGCGTTGCAAACCCTGCTTGAACGCACGGCTCATTTAGCTTCCGTTGCCGATGGGTCGGTTGTCGCTCCTGGGCCCGCTCCTACTGCCGCTCCGGTTGTTGCGCCAGAGTCTACCCCGACACCTGTTGCTGCGCCTGCGGTGTTTCGGGGTATGACCGGTTCTGCCCCCCTTCCACAGCGCTTTGGGGGAGAGCCAACTCAGTGCCGAGGTTTCCTTAACCAGGTGGGCATTTACTTCGAGTTGCTGCCACATGCCTTTCCTACTGAGAGATCAAAGGTGGGCTTCTTGATCTCGCTGCTCTCGGACAAGGCCTTGGTCTGGGCCAGCCCTTTATGGGAGAACAACAATCCGGTGGTTGCCGAGTTTTCCGGTTTTGTTGCTTCTCTTCGGAAGGTATTCGATGTGCCGGCTCGTGCTGCCTCTGCTGCGAAGCTCCTTATGTCCATCAGACAGGGTTCACGATCCGTAGCTGAATACGCCATTGAGTTTCGTACCCTGGCAGCAGAGGTGGGCTGGAATAATGAGGCTCTGGTCGCTGCTTTCTCTCATGGTCTTTCGGATGCCTTGAAGGATGAGGTTGCAGCTAAGGACCTACCTGTGGAGCTCGAGTCTCTTATTTCTTTCCTGATTTTGATTGACACCAGACTCAGGGAGAGACCTTCCTTTCAGGAGAGCCTGCGGAGGCCTTCTAATAGATTGGCGCCTACGTTTGCTGTCCCACCCGTGCCTCCCTCTCCTCCCACGCCTCCTGGGGATGACTTGTCTGGGGGTGAACCCATGCGGCTGGGGTTTGCTCGCCTGTCCGAGGGGGAGAGGGTACTCCGGAGACGCGAGGGCCGATGCATGTACTGTGGTCTCGGTGGGCATTTTCGGTTGGCATGCCCGAACCGTCCGGGAAAACGCTCGCACCTGAGATCCTGTCGGGGGCAGATCTTGGGTGGAGTCTCCTCGTCCCCGGTTTCCCGTGTTGACAAACCACTGATTACTGTTGTCCTCTCCTGGGTCGGGGGCTCGGTGACGACCCAGGCGTTGGTGGACTCTGGTGCTGGTGGTTTGTTCATTGATAGTGTGTTCGCTGCCGCCAATTCCATTCCTCTGCAGCCTCGAGGTTCCCCACTGGCTCTTGAGGCGATAGACGGCAGACCCCTTCTGCCGCCACACGTGACTCATGAGACCCTTCCAGTGGGGATGGCCATTGGTGCCGTTCACAGAGAGTCGGTCTGTCTCCACACTACTCGGTGGTCTTGGGGTACCCCTGGCTCCAGAAGCATAATCCGACTTTCGATTGGAAATCGGCCGAGATCCTCTCGTGGTCACCGCAGTGTGGGGCTAGTTGCATCCATGGGCCTGTCAAGTTGCTGTGTACTTCCTCGGACTCTCTGTTGCCTCCTGAATACGAGGAGTACCGGGATGTATTCGATAAGGTGCGTGCGGTTGCCCTACCTCCGCACCGCCCATACGATTGTGCCATAGAGTTACAATCTGGTGCCGTTCCTCCTCGTGGCAAAGTCTATCCACTGTCGGTAGCGGAGAATGAGGCCATGGAGGAGTACGTGAGGGAGGCGCTTTCACGCGGACACATTCGCAAATCCTCGTCCCCGGCAGGGGCTCGATTTTTCTTTGTGAAAAAGAAGGGCGGTGAGTTGAGGCCTTGCATCGATTACAGGGGTCTCAATCGCATCACGATCAAGAACGTTTACCCGATACCCTTGATTTCCGAGCTGTTCGATCGCCTCAAAGGGGCCACGGTCTTTACCAAACTCGACCTGAGGGCGGCATATAACCTGGTAAGGATCAAGGCGGGCGATGAGTGGAAGACAGCGTTTAACACCAGGACCGGTCATTATGAATCCTTGGTTATGCCCTTTGGGTTGTGCAATGCGCCCGCAGTCTTCCAGGAATTCATCAACGATGTTTTCCGTGACCTGTTGCAGCAGTGTGTGGTGGTCTATTTGGATGACATCTTGGTATATTCTGAATCCATGGAGGCCCACATTCTGGATGTCAGACGAGTGTTGCAACGGTTACGAGAGAACAAGCTGTTCGGTAAGCTTGAGAAATGCGAATTTCACCGATCCCAGGTAACCTTCTTAGGTTACATCATTTCCGCTGAGGGGTTCTCCATGGATCCTGAGAAGGTTTCGGCTGTCTTACAGTGGCCCCAGCCCAGTGGTCTTCGTGCCCTGCAGTGCTTTTTGGGCTTCGCCAATTATTATCGGAAGTTCATCAGGGACTTTTCCATGCTAGCCAAGCCTCTCACGGATCTGACCAGGAAGGGCAGTAATCCCCAGGTCTGGCCGCCCGAGGCCATCCGAGCTTTTGAGGCTCTAAAGTCCGCCTTTGTGTCGGCTCCGATTCTGTCGCATCCCAACCCTGGGTTGCCGTTTGTCCTCGAGGTGGACGCGTCTGAGACGGGAGTAGGCGCCCTCCTGTCTCAGCGTAGAACACCAGAGGGTCCTCTGCTTCCTTGTGGGTTTTACTCCCGGAAACTGTCTTCCGCGGAGTGCAACTATCAGATTGGTGACAGGGAGTTATTGGCCATCGTGCAGGCCCTTAAAGAATGGAGGCACTTGCTCGAGGGCTCGGTGGTTCCGGTTCTCATCCTGACGGACCACAAGAATCTGACCTACCTCTCTGAGGCCAAGAGATTGACACCACGTCAGGCCAGATGGGCTCTGTTCTTGTCACGTTTTAATTACGTGGTCTCCTACCTACCCGGTTCCAAGAACATCAGAGCGGATGCCTTATCACGGCAGTACTCCGAGCTGTCCGGGGAGGAGTCGATTCCGACTTTGGTCATACCTCCGAATCAGATCCTGGCCGCCATTCGCACCAGCCTGACCTCTCCCCTGGGTGAGCAGATTTTGGCGGCTCAATCTGGTGCTCCCTCTGGGAGACCCAACGGCAGGTGTTTTGTGCCTGAGGAGTTGCGCACTCGGTTGTTGCGAACCTACCATAACTCCAAGGCCGCGGGGCATCCTGGAAAGAATCAGCTGTCCTGGGCTGTTTCACGTCTGTTCTGGTGGCCTTCTCTACGTTCCGACATCGCCGCATATGTAGCGGCATGCTCCGTTTGTGCCCAGAGTAAGTCCCCTCGGCACCTTCCGTTGGGCCTTTTGCAACCCATAGCCACCGGGGAGCGTCCATGGTCACACCTGGGGATGGATTTCATTGTGGACCTCCCTGCATCCCGAGGCCATACGGTCATTCTCATGATAGTGGATCGGTTTTCCAAAATGTGCCACTGTGTACCTCTCAAGAAGTTACCCTCTGCACAAGAGTTGGCCTCGATTTTTGCCAGGGAGGTCTTCCGGTTGCACGGTTTGCCCAAGGAGATTGTGTCGGATCGGGGGAGTCAGTTTGTGTCCAGGTTCTGGCGCGCCTTTTGCTCCCAGTTGGGGATTCATCTCTCTTTCTCATCGGCCTACCACCCTCAGTCCAATGGGGCCGCAGAACGATCCAATCAGGCCTTGGAGCAATTCCTTCGTTGCTATGTCTCCGATCACCAAGACAATTGGGTTGACCTCCTGCCTTGGGCTGAGTTTGCCAGGAACACGGCGGTGAACTCTTCCTCTGGGACGTCTCCCTTCATGGCCAATTATGGGTTCCAACCTGCCGTGTTACCGGAGGTATTCTCTCCCCAGGATATTCCGGCTGTGGAGGATCACCTTTCCGTCCTACGTGCTTCTTGGGTACAGATCCAGAGGTCCCTTGAGGTCTCTGCGCAGCGCCAGAGACTCCAGGCTGATCGCAGACGAGCGCCCGCTCCTTCCTACCAGGTCGGAGACCGCGTATGGTTGTCCACCCGCAACCTCAACCTTCGAGTGCCCACTCCCAAGCTGGCGCCTCGCTTTGTTGGTCCCTTCCGAGTGCTTCGCAGGGTAAACCCGGTAGCCTATGCCCTTGCGCTTCCTCCTGGCGTGCGGATCTCCAACGTGTTTCATGTCTCCCTCTTGAAGCCACTGGTGTGTAATCGTTTCACTTCCTCGATTCCTCGGCCTCGTCCGGTCCAAGTGGGCAATCGTGAGGAGTATGAGGTGAGGGTGCAGTTTTTGGTCCATTGGCGTGGTTATGGTCCAGAGGAGCGTTCCTGGGTTCCCTCCGCAGATGTCCATGCTCCTGCCTTGCTCCGAGCCTTCCACGCACGCTTCCCTCAGAAACCGTTCCTTACTCCGCGGAGGAGGGGCCCTTGAGGGGGAGGTACTGTCATGGTCTTACCTCCTTGCTGTTCTCCTTCGTTTGACATGTGCTGGCGGCCATCTTGGTTTCTGGGTTTCTTGTAGCCTCCCACCCTGCGGCTCCTCCTTCCCACTGGGAGGAGCTGGATGCCTAGCTCATATATATAGGAGGTCTGTGGCTTCAGTTCCCTGCTTGGTCCTCCTGTGCTCACATGCTTCTAAGACTGCTGCTGCTTCTGGTTCCTGATCCTGGCTTCGTCTGACTACCCTGCTGATTCCTGATCCTGGCTTCGTCTGACTACCCTGTTGGTTCCTGATCCTGGCTTCATCTGACTACCCTTCTGGTTCCTGATCTCTGGTTTCGCAAGACCCTGCTTCGGTTTAGCCATCCGTTTGGACTTTTGCCTTACAGCTTTATTTTCAATAAAGCCTTCTTATTTCCACTCATCTCTTGTTGTACGTCTGGTTCATGGTTCCATGACATGGGGGAAATGGAGGGGGACTGGTTAAGGGTGAAATACTCTTTCAGGACAGATGATAATCGATTTTTGTGAAGTTCATTACCCAGAATGGACTCATTGAACCTCCAGCAAGACGACCTACCCAGTCCGGGGGGGGGCAGAGGGTGCAAAAGATGGGTGCATGGTCGGAAAGCACCATAACCCAGATTCTAGCTGAGGAACAGAGTTGCAGATGCTTCTTCGACACCAGTATATAGTCAATTCTGCTGTAAGAGTTGTTAGCTGGGGAGTAAAAATAAAATAGTCAATGACATTTGGATTCAAACATCTCTATACATCAATTAACCCAAGATTGAAAAATTTAGCCAGAGTAGCATGGATCGCCCTAGAGCAGTGATGGCGAACCTATGGCACGGGTGCCAGATGCGGCACTCAGAGCCCTCTCTGTGGGCACCCCCACCCTGGAGAAAGTCTATGATGTACCAATATGCCTTAGACTTTTCCTGCCATTCATCAGTGCAGGACATGCTATGAACAGCACAAGCAGTGCACTTAATGTAGGCAGGTTATTATAGCTAAATGATAAAGTACATGGAAGATATATGAAATTGGTGTGGCACTTCGTGATAAATAAGTGGGTTTTTGGTTGCAGTTTGGGCACTCGGTCTCTAAGAGGTTCACCATCACTGCCCTAGAGGATAGGGCAGACTTCTTCGAGGAGGTGTCAGAGGATTAAAGGCTAGGTTTAGATCACCTGCTAAAATAAGAATGCCTTCCTTATATATCTTCACTAAGGAAAGAAGGTCAGCAATCCACCGGGATTGATCAGTATTGGGTGCATAGGCATTGACAAAGGTATAAAGCGTCTCGCCAACCCGACCTTTCAGGATAATATAACGACCATCTGGGTCTTGAATATGGTTCAGATATGTGAAGGGATTGCCCCTATGAAACCCAATACTGACTCCCCGTGAAGCTGCGCCATTTGCACCACAATGGTACCATGTCGGGAATTTTGAGAAGGAAAGGTTGGGGTAATTGTTATGTTTATAGTGGGTCTCCTGGAGGAACACTACTGAGCATTTTTCCTTCCATAGAAGGGAGAATATTTGGCAACGTTTAGAGGGAGACCTTAGACCTTGTCGGAAACTACACTTAAATCAGCCATATCTCATCTGGTCATAGGCAAAAATCTATGCTGAGTACATGTATTGTGGCAAATATAGAAAGCCCAACATTCTAACTAAGAAGAAATCAACCAGAACTAATAACCATATTGGAAGGATCAGTACCATAATGAGTAGTTATACAAGAAGTAATAAAAGATTAGGGGGGGAGGGTGAACCTGCAGTAAGGTGGGGGATTATGAGCACAAAGGACAACAGATCACAGAGGGGGGGTTAGAAGGTAGAAGATAGGTAACGAGAGACAAAATGTGGACATAGGTGGAAAGAAGCAATTAGGGGACAAAAAAAAAAAAGAGGTGGAGGAGAGGGGCTAGGGAGAGCAAGGTATATAAGGTAAGACAGAAAGACAGCCCATTGGTTACCAGTACAAATATGGAAAGGAGGCGAGTTGAGGTAGTATCAGGTCAGAGACCCCTGAGGGGTTCAAATAGTGGATTAGATGAAGAAAAATCAGGAACCATCTTGTGAAGCAGGCGCTTCTTAGGGGTTACAGAGTCCTTGCTTTTCTTGGTCTTTTGTTTCTTTGGGGTAATAGAGAGTTCCCAGGGTTGAAGGACCGGAAGAGATGGTAGTGTGGTGATGTCCTGCACTTTATCCCAGTCCATTAGATCCAGCGGAGCGATTTCCAGTGCGTTGTAGGCTTCTGGGAGATCCGAAAATGAAGAGATGTTGATCCTCTTACCGGAGACAATAAATGAAAGGCCAAATGGAAAGGACCATCTTTAAGCAATCTGTCTTTCCCTGAGGAGGGACGTAAGGGGTCGCAGGGCTCTTCTCTTTTGAAGAGTGGACAGAGATAGGTCCTGGTAGATCTGGATAGGGGCCTCGTCCAAGAGGATGGATGGCGCTGCTCTAGCTGCTTTGAGTATTGCCTCCTTGTCCTGAAAGTTCAGGAAACGACTGATAATGCCTCTTGGTGGGTAGTTATCTTTAGGGCGCGGGTGTAATGCTCGATAGGCCCTTTCTATAATTAGCAAGGAAGGATCAAAGTCCCCTAGCAAAGAGGCGACTATCTTCATGATCGCAGACGAGATGTCTGCGGCTAAGAGCGATTCAGGAACTCCCCTGAACTGGAGATTATTTCGCCTGCCCGGTTCTCCTGGTCTTCCAGGGATGAGTAAAGCTGGTTAATATGCACTTGGCACAGAGTGACCGCTGCACTGTGATCTATGGTAGCGGCTTGTGCGGCTTCCAGTGAGTCCACCCTGTGGCCTATCTGTTGGAAGTCATGGGCCACCTCCTGCAATTTGGAGTATATAGGGTTTAAAGCCTCTTCCAGGGCTTGTTTAATAAAGTGACATGAGATCAGGAGGTTTTGTGACTCACCGGCCTCTCCGGAGTCGTCCTCGCAGTCAGATTGTCCCAAAGTGCGGGAGCCCGCGATGCTGCTGAGAGTCACGGCCATCTTGGGATCTTTAGTTGATCCGGCTGCATGGTGTTTTCTCAGGAATTTAGTCATGTCCAACACAGCAGGGGTCACTTTGGCTTGATGGGCAGGTTCCCCGTGCTTGAGTCCACCGTACTTGACCATTCTGTCAACCGTCAGCTTAAAAATGCTGTCCCCACAGCAGGTTGAAAGCAGGAGCTTCATCCAGACACAGCCATTCAGCACAGGCACTAGCTCTGCCCCCAAACCATCTACAAGCTTTAACAGGATTTTCAGATCTTGTTGATAAATATAAATAATGGACAAATTACTGTATCATCATAAAATGAATCGATGTTCAACTCAAGTTTCGACAATAAACATTGAAAAAAAAAAGTGTGTTTTTCCTAATGGTCCATGTCAGTGTTTTATAAATAAGATAGATATCACACCTCTGCAGTCATCTCATTAGCATCACAGGTAGGAGAGAGAGAGAGAGAGAGAGAGAGAGAGAGAGAGAGAATCTGGGTCCCATAGCAGCTATTAGGTGCTACTAGTTACCTCCATGTTCTTCTGACATAAATACAATTATGATGGTATCTATATTTAGTATAGTTTCAGTATAAAGCTGTGGCCTGCTCTCACTACATTTATTGGAAGCCTTCTGGCACCAGGAGAGGTATGGAGTGGGCTCGGCGAGCATGTTGGTAACTGCATCCCTTGGAAGTAATGGAGGCCATTTTGGCACCAAAAATGGTAAAAGGCAGAGTGGACCCAGCGTGCATGTGGATCCAACACTTCCTGGCGGCCATTATGGCGCATAACAGGTAGTATTTAGTGTTAGGACCCGTCTTACAGACATCGCCTTGACGTTCAGCAGACGGGCTCAAATGGTTTTGTACAAAATGTATTTGCCAAGCATCTCACTTTTTAAATAAGCGTAGCATTAGCAATTATAATATTTTTTGTGACTATGGCATTATTGTACTTTATCAGGTTTGCAGGGTGCTGCTGCATTGTAAATTTTACCTATATTCAAGTAATTTTTCCTGCTAGGGCATAGCAAACATGGTGCAACCTCTCTAACTTAGCCAGGATATTTAGGGCAGCAAAATCATGTAAAGAAAAGCCTACCAGCATGAAACAAGTTGTTGGGGGTCCATGAGATCAGACCACTGCTGATTCCTATAGTCAGTGGCCCATGACATTGAAAGAAAGTCAAACTCATTCAAACCTATTCAGAAATAGTAAATTTTAATCATTTCAGAAGCTAGAAGATGGATAAGCTGACTTGGCAGTACAATTTCTAGGAGTGCCTTAAAGGTGTAAGTTAACTTTGCAAAATACTTACATATATGGCCTTCTAAAACTGCCCTTAACATCCAGAGAGGAAAGTCTTTACAGGGTTCTTCAAAAATGAGCTGATTGCTATCTGTGGTTCCCCAAGGACCACCAGTGATCTGATCTATTCAGGGGCGGACTGGGAACTTAAAGTGGCCCTGGAAAAAATACTAAACGTGGCCCCGTTTTGTAGTCTGGTCCAAAGTGATAGAAGGCAGAGCCAGCAATACCATATTGTGGCACATTATACCACCCCAACAAAGCCAGATACCACAGTCCATCATAAAATACCGTATTTTTCGCCCTATAAGACGCACCTAGGTTTTTAAGGAGGAAAAAATAAAATAAAAAAATTTGAACCAAAAGGTGTGCCTAATGGTGTTATGTGGGATCTGGGGATGGCACTGTTATGGGGGGGTCGGTGGATGGCATTGTTATGGGGGGTCGGTGGATGGCACGGTTATGGGGATCTGTGGATGGCACGGTTATGGGGATCTGTGGATGGCACGGTTATGGGGATCTGTGGATGGCACGGTTATGGGGATCTGTGGATGGCACGGTTATGGGGATCTGTGGATGGCACGGTTATGGGGATCTGTGGATGGCACGGTTATGGGGATCTGTGGATGGCACGGTTATGGGGATCTGTGGATGGCACGGTTATGGGGATTCTGTGGATGGCACGGTTATGGGGATTCTGTGGATGGCACGGTTATGGGGGCACTGTGGATGGCACGGTTATGGGGGCACTGTGGATGGCACGGTTATGGGGGGCACTGTGGATGGCACGGTTATGGGGGGCACTGTGGATGGCACGGTTATGGGGGGCACTGTGGATGGCACTGTTATTGGGGACTGTGGATGGCACTGTTATTGGGGACTGTGGATGGTACTGTTATTGGGGACTGTGGATGGCACTGTTATGGGGGATCTGTTGATGACACATAAATAGCATTTTACGCTATGTGTCCACAGACCCCCATAACAGTGCCATCCATAGAATGACCCCCAATAGGGATGAGGGGCCGGCATCCAGCTCTGTAACTACAGCGGGCCCGGTGCAGTCACTGTATTCTGCTACACCGGGCCCGCTCACTGTAGGAATCCTAACTGCAGGCAATGCTAACAGTCTTTTATCCAGCCTGTACTTACGATACTAACTTTCCGGCAGGCAGCGGGCAGGAGGCTGAACTGGCGGGCGGGCGCTTACAACGTAACTCACTATGTCACGCGCCGGCTCTCCCTTCTTCATTCATAAAGTGGGCGGAGCCGGCGCGTGACATAGTGAGTTACGTTGTAAGCGCCCGCCCGCCAGTTCAGCCTCCTGCCCGCTGCCTGCCGGAAAGTTAGTATCGTAAGTACAGTGACTGCACCGGGCCCGCTGTAGTTACAGAGCTGGATGCCGGCCCCTCCTCCCTCATCCATGCCCACTAATACACCCGCCACCGCGCTGCGCAGCATGCGGTCGGCGGTATACAAAGTCAAGTATTCGCCACAAAAGACGCACTGCCTTTCCCCCCACAATTTTGGGGGGGAAAAAGTGCGTCTTATAGGGCGAAAAATACGGTACTAAAAAAGTATTGTGGAATCGCACTCACCAGAATTCATGGTCATCCGGAATGCAGCAGCCTACCTGGTGTCCAAGATCCATCAGGGCTCCTATGTATACAATCCAATAAATGAAGGTGGAGGCAGCATGTCCGGTACAAAAAGATCCCTTTATTGGGAGCCGCTCAAGTGAACAAACGTGCAGAGAGTAGTTACGTTTCGGCTGACTCACAGCCTTTATCAAAGGCTGTGAGTCAGCCGAAACTTCACTACCCTCTACACGTTTGTTCACTTGAGCGGCTCCCAATAAAGGGATCTTTTTGTACCGGACATGCTGCCTCCACCTTCATTTATTGCATCATAAAATACTGCCAGCAGAAACAAAATACATCCCCAAAAACTTCCACTGGCCGGCTGTGAGGAAGGCCCAGGTGGCTCTCTGGGCATCAGCCCACCGGGACATTTCCCTGTAAGATCTATGGCCAATCCGCCCCTGGATCTGTTCAAGTCAAGTTGGTGATGGAACCTGACAGCAAGGGTTGTATTCCAGCACAGTGCCGCCACAGGTAAAATGCAGCATTACAGGATACTCAATAAAAACAATAGGCTGCTCATGTAAGGCATGGATGTGCCAGGTCCTCGAGAGAGAGAGAGGGACACAAGTTGTAGATGGAGGTCCTGAACGAGCCTCCCAATCTTTAACCTCCCTAATAAGATATTTGTAATGGTCACGTCCACACACACACACACAGGGGCAAGGATAGTGACCACTGCGCTCCACCCTCACCCCTGGCCCTGCCTACTTGCCTCACGAGTCCTGATGACAGGGGACAACTGGACGACAGTCCCTTACTTAGGATATGTGCAGGGAAGACAGACAAGACAAAATACGGAACATGAACGGACCGGGTCAGAACCAAGAGAGCTACACAGTACAAAGGGTTGAGCAAAGAATGGTCAGGAGAAGCCGGGGTCAAATACCAGGAGAGTAGAGACGTACCAGAGGAGTCCGCAAAGAGTAGTCAGGTGGGAGCCGAGGTCACAATACCAGGAGGGATGCGCAGTACAGGAGGAGCAGGCAAATGATCATCAGGGAACAGGAACAGGTGAGTATTCAGTAGTCCAACAAAAAGCCAGGAACCTAGAATTAACAGGCAACCTGTGGCCAGCAGGCTGCCTGTATTTATAGTGGGGAGTGAGGGTCATGTGACGTGGCCAGCGTCACATGACCGACAGACAGACAAGTCGAGCACCGACTCCCAGCTAGCAAAGCCGCCCCGGGAACGAGGCCAAACACAGATCCTCTCTCCCGAAGCTAAGCAGCAGGTCTGCGGCTGATGGGAGACCGAGTGCGCCTTTGGTGCCCTGTGACAATATTTGAAAATTGGTTTCTCAAACAAAGCATTGTATGCTGTTTCAGATGGAGCAGTAGCACCCACCTGACCATCTGGGTGACCAGCATTAGAATAGTTACATGTACATCTGATACATAATCACAGAAGGTCTCATGTCTAGTGTTGAGTGAACTTGTGATTTGCAGGTTCGGGTTATCTAAGAATTCAGTTGTTTGGAAGTCCCATCAAAATGATGTTCTAACTAGAGAGCTATTCAATGATTGCCAGTCACGGAAATCTCTAAGCAGTACCAGTGACTTTTTCATTAATAGGCCAAACATCCATATTATTTCTATGAATGGAGGGAGATACAGCTAGAATACAACTCTGGTGCCACTTATCTCTGAAGAAGCAAAGGATCAGAAACCCAAAAATCCAACCAGTCCAATTCCTGATTCTTCTGCTTCGAAGGGATGGTCAAGCTGCTCCCTTAGACATAAGATGGTTGGTAGCTCCCATTAAATCACCAGGATCTAATGGCCACCACCCAATGTCTATTGTCAGATATTCCACAATGTGGCATTTTCCAACCACCTTTAGATGTTAATAGTTTATTAACAGTTTGATTGACAGGACCCAGGGGCCGTCATTTCTATGCTGGGATTGCTACCAGGTGTACAGCATCTGATTAACCTTCTAATTTTACCCTTGTACACAGACACGTGTCAGTTTTTCCATTTCTTTTGCTATTTTAATAAGAAACCAAATAAGTTTATTTTATCAGATTTTTTTTTTCTCTGATTCTGAGCTGAACTGTGACATTTTATTTTACAGGAATTGAATCTTAAAGGGCATCTCTCTGCAGGATCAGGCACAACACCTTGTAGGGCTTCTCCAGCTGATTAAAACCATACCTTTCTTTTCTCGATCCATTGGAAGGAAATTTTGGTTTAGAAATATGTAAATTAAGCCTTCATTGCACCTTGGCTCCTACACTTTTCTTTACAATACACTCCGTCCTTCACATAATTGACAGGGCCAGACTCTAAAGTGGAGGGGGGAGCATCTTGGAAAGCAGAAGAGTAGAGCTAGATTTCTCCTAAATTGCCACAATGGATCAGGGGAAGGTAGAGACTGTTTTTAATCATCAGAGGAAGCCCTATTGGGTAATAAAGCTTGGTTTAATAAGGTTGCTTACGCTGACATATGACCTTTAAAATCTAGATCAAGACCAAGGTAGAGACCTAGATCTAGACCTACTTAGGGACATATGGAAGTAGAGAAGAAAGCGCTAGAAACTCCATGGGTCTGCAGGAAAAGCAAGAGTACGAATGTGATAGAGACTCTTAATGGACCACAAGTCATCAACCAGAGGAAACCACATTCTAGATTTAGAATTTAAAAATGGGGATCTAGTGAGGTAACAGTGAGAGAAGATTTAGTTTCCATTGACCACCAAGGTTCTCGTATTCTACAATCAAGGTTTAAGAAAGACAAATTTCAATGAAATATGTGAGTATTTAAAAAAATAATTGAGATAGAAGGGTTCTGCTCCAGTATCTAGGGAGTGCATTACCTCTAGTTTCAAGACTTTTGCTCCAGTGTTTGTAGAGGATATTACCTCTAGTTCTGACTGTGTAGTTGGGAAGTGCATTGCTTCTATTTGTGGGGGCACTGCTCCAGTGTGTGGGTATGGCATTACCTCTTGATGTATGGGTTCAGATCCAGCACTTGGAGATTAAATTACCTCTAGTTGTATGGGTTCTGCTCTAGAATTTGGGAAAGGGTATTACCTTTAGTTATAATGGTTCTTCTCCAGTGTTTGGAGACATTCCCTCTATTTGAATGGGTTCTGCGCCAGCATTTGGGGAGGGCATTACCTATGGTGTCATATATTCTGCTCCGGTGCTGGAGGATGACATTGCTTCTAGGTGTAAGCATTCTGCACCGTTTATTGTGGAGGGCATTACATCTAGTTGAATGGGTTCTGCTTCAGTATTTGGGAACAACATTACCTCATGGTATAAGGATTCTCCAGACTAAAATCCATACCATGTTTCTTGAAGGGATGATGAGAAATATTGCTTGCCAGACCCTTACTGGTACTGTGTGATACCAGTGGATGGTAAAATTATCTTAGGGCCTTTAGACTCATTACACTACTTGATTTTCAGGCCAATTATCGCAGACAAGCTTTTCATAAGAACGCTCGTTCCCAATAATTGGCTCGTATAATCGAGCATCCAATGACCTGATTTACGAGCAACCCCTTGGTCATCAGGTACTGGGCTTCTTTCTTCAGAATTGTACGAGCACTGCATTCTTTTCAAACAGCTGATTGGTGGCGGTGCTGGGAAAGGATATTGATGACCTATCCTAAGTCATCAATATGGGAAAACGGACAAGCCCTTCAAAGATACTCTAAGAGTTCCACCTTCCCTAGGCTAGAGTAGTAAAATGTAAAAAGTTTACACACTTTGCCAATCTTATGCCAACGTCAAAACCACAAATCATGCAGCTTTTTTTCCAGTTTACCTCTAGATTTAGCTTGATGTGTTTCAAAAGAAACTTCCCTATAGATTTGGTCAATATTGTGCTATTTTTCAGTGCTCTCCTTTTTCTCTGTACAGAAAACAGAGGGCAGGAGCAGCACGCAGAAGGCTTACCAGAGCTTTAGTTGAAGGAATGCAGCAGCTGAGCTGAAGACTCCAGATCCAGGGAAGTCAAGGTGAAAACAATAGAGATCGTAGGCTACAGCAGCATCTCCAAAAAAGTTACCTCTTTATTCAAAATTCCATGGCACGGTGTACAAAAACATGCAATGTTTCGGCTACATCTAGCCTTTGTCAAGCATACAATACAAGTGATGTTGCCCACATATAAATAGTTAATAACTCTGTGGGAGTGTATGTTTTTAACTATTTATATGTGGGCAACATCACTTGTATTATATGCTTGACAAAGGCTAGATGTAGCCGAAACGTTGCATGTTTTTGTACACCGTGCCATGGAATTTTGAATAAAGAGGTAACTTTTTTGGAGATGCTGCTGTAGCCTACGCTCTCTATCTTTTTCTCTGTACAGTTACTTATAGATATGTGTCTCCAATATGTGAACTATTCTAAACTTCTCTACTCCATACCCCTCTACACCTGTCAATTACCAAAGCCTCCTCCTCCTCAAACTACAGCTTACTCCCCAGGGTGATACTGCTGATAACGACCGGCTTACCTACAAAACAGTGAGAAGCTGACAGGTGACCACAAGAGAGCCGGCACCAGACAGCAGGTACAGTACCCAACTACTACCTACACCTATATATACCATGCCCATAGCCAGTATATACTACTACGACACCATGACATGTATATACACACAGCCCAGATCCGGTATATACACTAATACACCAAGACATGTATATACACATAGCCCAGATCCCATATATACACTACTACACCATGACATGTATATACACACAGCCCAGAACCGGTATATACACTGCTACACCATGACATGTATATACACACAGCCCAGATCCAGTATATACACTACTACACTATGACTTGTATACACACACAGTCCAGATCCAGTATATACACTACTACACCATGACATGTATATACACACAGCCCAGATCCAGTATATACACTACTACACCATGACATGTATATACACACAGCCCAGATCCGGTATATACACTACTACACCATGACATGTATATACACACAGCCCAGATCCAGTATATACACTACTACACCATGACATGTATATACACACAGCCCAGATCCGGTATATACACTACTACACCATGACATGTATATACACACAGTACAGATCCAGTATATACACTACTACACCATGACCTGTATATACACACAGCCCAGATCCGGTATATACACTACTACACCATGACATGTATATACACACAGCCCAGATCCAGTATATACACTACTACACCATGACATGTATATACACACAGCCCAGATCCAGTATATACACTACTACACCATGACATGTATATACACACAGCCCAGATCCAGTATATACACTACTACACCATGACATGTATATACACACAGTCCAGATCCAGTATATACACTACTACACCATGACATGTATATACACACAGCCCAGATCCAGTATATACACTACTACACCATGACCTGTATATACACACAGCCCAGATCCAGTATATACACTACTACACCATGACATGTATATACACACAGCCCAGATCCGGTATATACACTACTACACCATGACCTGTATATACACACAGCCCAGATCCAGTATATACACTACTACACCATGACCTGTATATACACACAGCCCAGATCCAGTATATACACTACTACACCATGACCTGTATATACACACAGCCCAGATCCAGTATATACACTACTACACCATGACCTGTATATACACACAGCCCAGATCCAGTATATACACTACTACACCATGACATGTATATACACACAGCCCAGATCCAGTATATACACTACTACACCGTGACATGTATATACACACAGCCCAGATCCGGTATATACACTACTACACCATGACCTGTATATACACACAGCCCAGATCCAGTATATACACTACTACACCATGACATGTATATACACACAGCCCAGATCCAGTATATATATACACTACTACACCATGACATGTATATACACACAGCCCAGATCCAGTATATACACTACTACACCATGACATGTATATACACACAGCCCAGATCCAGTATATACACTACTACACCATGACCTGTATATACACACAGCCCAGATCTAGTATATACACTACTACACCATGACATGTATATACACACAGCCCAGATCCAGTATATACACTACTACACCATGACATGTATATACACACAGCCCAGATCCAGTATATACACTACTACACCATGACATGTATATACACACAGCCCAGATCCGGTATATACACTACTACACCATAACATGTATATACACACAGTCCAGATCCAGTATATACACTACTACACCATGACCTGTATATACACACAGCCAAGATCCAGTATATACACTACTACACCATGACATGTATATACACACAGCCCAGATCCAGTATATACACTACTACACCATGACATGTATATACACACGGCCCAGATCCAGTATATACACTACTACACCATGACATGTATATACACACGGCCCAGATCCAGTATATACACTACTACACCATGACATGTATATACACACAGCCCAGATACAGTATATACACTACTACACCATGACATGTATATACACACAGCCCAGATCCAGTATATACACTACTACACCATGACATGTATATACACACAGCCCAGATCCAGTATATACACTACTACACCATGACCTGTATATACACACAGCCCAGATCCAGTATATACACTACTACACCATGACATGTATATACACACAGCCCAGATCCAGTATATACACTACTACACCATGACATGTATATACACACAGCCCAGATCCAGTATATACACTACTACACCATGACATGTATATACACACAGCCCAGATCCAGTATATACACTACTACACCATGACATGTATATACACACAGCCCAGATCCGGTATATACACTACTACACCATAACATGTATATACACACAGTCCAGATCCAGTATATACACTACTACACCATGACATGTATATACACACAGCCCAGATCCAGTATATACACTACTACACCATGACATGTATATACACACAGCCCAGATCCAGTATATACACTACTACACCATGACATGTATATACACACAGCCCAGATCCAGTATATACACTACTACACCATGACATGTATACACACAGCCCAGATCCAGTATATACACTACTACACCATGACATGTATATACACACACAGCCCAGATCCAGTATATACACTACTACACCATGACAAGTATATACACACAGCCCAGATCCGGTATATACACTACTACACCATGACCTGTATATACACACAGCCCAGATCCAGTATATACACTACTACACCATGACAAGTATATACACACAGCCCAGATCCGGTATATACACTACTACACCATGACCTGTATATACACACAGCCCAGATCCAGTATATACACTACTACACCATGACATGTATATACACACAGCACAGATCCAGTATATACACTACTACACCATGACATGTATATACACACAGCCCAGATCCGGTATATACACTACTACACCATGACCTGTATATACACACAGCCCAGATCCAGTATATACACTACTACACCATGACATGTATATACACACACAGCCCAGATCCAGTATATACACTACTACACCATGACAAGTATATACACACAGCCCAGATCCGGTATATACACTACTACACCATGACCTGTATATACACACAGCCCAGATCCAGTATATACACTACTACACCATGACAAGTATATACACACAGCCCAGATCCGGTATATACACTACTACACCATGACCTGTATATACACACAGCCCAGATCCAGTATATACACTACTACACCATGACCTGTATATACACACAGCCCAGATCCAGTATATACACTACTACACCATGACCTGTATATACACACAGCCCAGATCCAGTATATACACTACTACACCATGACCTGTATATACACACAGCCCAGATCCAGTATATACACTACTACACCATGACATGTATATACACACAGCCCAGATCCAGTATATACACTACTACACCATGACCTGTATATACACACAGCCCAGATCCAGTATATACACTACTACACCATGACATGTATATACACACAGCACAGATCCAGTATATACACTGCTACACCATGACATGTATATACACACAGCCCAGATCCAGTATATACACTACTACACCATGACATGTATATACACACAGCCCAGATCCAGTATATACACTACTACACCATGACATGTATATACACACAGCCCAGATACAGTATATACACTACTACACCATGACATGTATATACACACAGCCCAGATCCAGTATATACACTACTACACCATGACAAGTATATACACACAGCCCAGATCCGGTATATACACTACTACACCATGACATGTATATACACACAGCCCAGATCCAGTATATACACTACTACACCATGACATGTATATACACACAGCACAGATCCAGTATATACACTACTACACCATGACCTGTATATACACACAGTCCAGATCCAGTATATACACTACTACACCATGACATGTATATACACACAGCCCAGATACAGTATATACACTACTACACCATGACATGTATATACACACAGCCCAGATCCAGTATATACACTACTACACCATGACAAGTATATACACACAGCCCAGATCCGGTATATACACTACTACACCATGACATGTATATACACACAGCCCAGATCCGGTATATACACTACTACACCATGACATGTATATACACACAGCACAGATCCAGTATATACACTACTACACCATGACATGTATATACACACGGCCCAGATCCAGTATATACACTACTACACCATGACATGTATATACACACAGCCCAGATACAGTATATACACTACTACACCATGACATGTATATACACACAGCCCAGATCCAGTATATACACTACTACACCATGACATGTATATACACACAGCCCAGATCCAGTATATACACTACTACACCATGACCTGTATATACACACAGCCCAGATCCAGTATATACACTACTACACCATGACATGTATATACACACAGCCCAGATCCAGTATATACACTACTACACCATGACATGTATATACACACAGCCCAGATCCAGTATATACACTACTACACCATGACATGTATATACACACAGCCCAGATCCAGTATATACACTACTACACCATGACATGTATATACACACAGCCCAGATCCGGTATATACACTACTACACCATAACATGTATATACACACAGTCCAGATCCGGTATATACACTACTACACCATGACATGTATATACACACAGCCCAGATCCAGTATATACACTACTACACCATGACATGTATATACACACAGCCCAGATCCAGTATATACACTACTACACCATGACATGTATATACACACAGCCCAGATCCAGTATATACACTACTACACCATGACATGTATATACACACAGCCCAGATCCAGTATATACACTACTACACCATGACATGTATATACACACACAGCCCAGATCCAGTATATACACTACTACACCATGACATGTATATACACACAGCCCAGATCCAGTATATACACTACTACACCATGACAAGTATATACACACAGCCCAGATCCGGTATATACACTACTACACCATGACATGTATACACACACAGCCCAGATCCAGTATATACACTACTACACCATGACATGTATATACACACAGCACAGATCCAGTATATACACTACTACACCATGACCTGTATATACACACAGTCCAGATCCAGTATATACACTACTACACCATGACATGTATATACACACAGCCCAGATACAGTATATACACTACTACACCATGACATGTATATACACACAGCCCAGATCCAGTATATACACTACTACACCATGACAAGTATATACACACAGCCCAGATCCGGTATATACACTACTACACCATGACATGTATATACACACAGCCCAGATCCAGTATATACACTACTACACCATGACATGTATATACACACAGCACAGATCCAGTATATACACTACTACACCATGACATGTATATACACACGGCCCAGATCCAGTATATACACTACTACACCATGACATGTATATACACACAGCCCAGATACAGTATATACACTACTACACCATGACATGTATATACACACAGCCCAGATCCAGTATATACACTACTACACCATGACCTGTATATACACACAGCCCAGATCCAGTATATACACTACTACACCATGACCTGTATATACACACAGCCCAGATCCAGTATATACACTACTACACCATGACATGTATATACACACAGCCCAGATCCAGTATATACACTACTACACCATGACATGTATATACACACAGCCCAGATCCAGTATATACACTACTACACCATGACATGTATATACACACAGCCCAGATCCAGTATATACACTACTACACCATGACATGTATATACACACAGCCCAGATCCGGTATATACACTACTACACCATAACATGTATATACACACAGTCCAGATCCAGTATATACACTACTACACCATGACATGTATATACACACAGCCCAGATCCAGTATATACACTACTACACCATGACATGTATATACACACAGCCCAGATCCAGTATATACACTACTACACCATGACATGTATATACACACAGCCCAGATCCAGTATATACACTACTACACCATGACATGTATATACACACACAGCCCAGATCCAGTATATACACTACTACACCATGACAAGTATATACACACAGCCCAGATCCGGTATATACACTACTACACCATGACCTGTATATACACACAGCCCAGATCCAGTATATACACTACTACACCATGACAAGTATATACACACAGCCCAGATCCGGTATATACACTACTACACCATGACCTGTATATACACACAGCCCAGATCCAGTATATACACTACTACACCATGACATGTATATACACACAGCACAGATCCAGTATATACACTACTACACCATGACATGTATATACACACAGCCCAGATCCGGTATATACACTACTACACCATGACCTGTATATACACACAGCCCAGATCCAGTATATACACTACTACACCATGACATGTATATACACACACAGCCCAGATCCAGTATATACACTACTACACCATGACAAGTATATACACACAGCCCAGATCCGGTATATACACTACTACACCATGACCTGTATATACACACAGCCCAGATCCAGTATATACACTACTACACCATGACAAGTATATACACACAGCCCAGATCCGGTATATACACTACTACACCATGACCTGTATATACACACAGCACAGATCCAGTATATACACTACTACACCATGACATGTATATACACACAGCCCAGATCCGGTATATACACTACTACACCATGACCTGTATATACACACAGCCCAGATCCAGTATATACACTACTACACCATGACATGTATATACACACACAGCCCAGATCCAGTATATACACTACTACACCATGACATGTATATACACACAGCCCAGATACAGTATATACACTACTACACCATGACATGTATATACACACAGCCCAGATCCAGTATATACACTACTACACCATGACAAGTATATACACACAGCCCAGATCCGGTATATACACTACTACACCATGACATGTATATACACACAGCCCAGATCCAGTATATACACTACTACACCATGACATGTATATACACAGCACAGATCCAGTATATACACTACTACACCATGACCTGTATATACACACAGTCCAGATCCAGTATATACACTACTACACCATGACATGTATATACACACAGCCCAGATACAGTATATACACTACTACACCATGACATGTATATACACACAGCCCAGATCCAGTATATACACTACTACACCATGACAAGTATATACACACAGCCCAGATCCGGTATATACACTACTACACCATGACATGTATATACACACAGCCCAGATCCGGTATATACACTACTACACCATGACATGTATATACACACAGCACAGATCCAGTATATACACTACTACACCATGACATGTATATACACACGGCCCAGATCCAGTATATACACTACTACACCATGACATGTATATACACACGGCCCAGACACAGTATATACACTACTACACCATGACATGTATATACACACAGCCCAGATCCAGTATATACACTACTACACCATGACATGTATATACACACAGCCCAGATCCAGTATATACACTACTACACCATGACCTGTATATACACACAGCCCAGATCCAGTATATACACTACTACACCATGACATGTATATACACACAGCCCAGATCCAGTATATACACTACTACACCATGACATGTATATACACACAGCCCAGATCCAGTATATACACTACTACACCATGACATGTATATACACACAGCCCAGATCCAGTATATACACTACTACACCATGACATGTATATACACACAGCCCAGATCCGGTATATACACTACTACACCATAACATGTATATACACACAGTCCAGATCCGGTATATACACTACTACACCATGACATGTATATACACACAGCCCAGATCCAGTATATACACTACTACACCATGACATGTATATACACACAGCCCAGATCCAGTATATACACTACTACACCATGACATGTATATACACACAGCCCAGATCCAGTATATACACTACTACACCATGACAAGTATATACACACAGCCCAGATCCGGTATATACACTACTACACCATGACATGTATATACACACAGCCCAGATCCAGTATATACACTACTACACCATGACATGTATATACACACAGCACAGATCCAGTATATACACTACTACACCATGACATGTATATACACACGGCCCAGATCCAGTATATACACTACTACACCATGACATGTATATACACACAGCCCAGATCCAGTATATACACTACTACACCATGACATGTATATACACACAGCCCAGATCCAGTATATACACTACTACACCATGACATGTATATACACACAGCCCAGATCCAGTATATACACTACTACACCATGACCTGTATATACACACAGCCCAGATCCAGTATATACACTACTACACCATGACATGTATATACACACACAGCCCAGATCCAGTATATACACTACTACACCATGACATGTATATACACACAGCCCAGATACAGTATATACACTACTACACCATGACATGTATATACACACAGCCCAGATCCAGTATATACACTACTACACCATGACAAGTATATACACACAGCCCAGATCCGGTATATACACTACTACACCATGACATGTATATACACACAGCCCAGATCCGGTATATACACTACTACACCATGACATGTATATACACACAGCACAGATCCAGTATATACACTACTACACCATGACCTGTATATACACACAGTCCAGATCCAGTATATACACTACTACACCATGACATGTATATACACACAGCCCAGATACAGTATATACACTACTACACCATGACATGTATATACACACAGCCCAGATCCAGTATATACACTACTACACCATGACAAGTATATACACACAGCCCAGATCCGGTATATACACTACTACACCATGACATGTATATACACACAGCCCAGATCTGGTATATACACTACTACACCATGACATGTATATACACACAGCACAGATCCAGTATATACACTACTACACCATGACATGTATATACACACAGCCCAGATACAGTATATACACTACTACACCATGACATGTATATACACACAGCCCAGATCCAGTATATACACTACTACACCATGACATGTATATACACACAGCCCAGATCCAGTATATACACTACTACACCATGACCTGTATATACACACAGCCAGATCCAGTATATACACTACTACACCATGACATGTATATACACACAGCCCAGATCCAGTATATACACTACTACACCATGACATGTATATACACACAGCCCAGATCCAGTATATACACTACTACACCATGACATGTATATACACACAGCCCAGATCCAGTATATACACTACTACACCATGACATGTATATACACACAGCCCAGATCCGGTATATACACTACTACACCATAACATGTATATACACACAGTCCAGATCCAGTATATACACTACTACACCATGACATGTATATACACACAGCCCAGATCCAGTATATACACTACTACACCATGACATGTATATACACACAGCCCAGATCCAGTATATACACTACTACACCATGACATGTATATACACACAGCCCAGATCCAGTATATACACTACTACACCATGACATGTATATACACACAGCCCAGATCCAGTATATACACTACTACACCATGACATGTATATACACACACAGCCCAGATCCAGTATATACACTACTACACCATGACAAGTATATACACACAGCCCAGATCCGGTATATACACTACTACACCATGACCTGTATATACACACAGCCCAGATCCAGTATATACACTACTACACCATGACAAGTATATACACACAGCCCAGATCCGGTATATACACTACTACACCATGACCTGTATATACACAGCCCAGATCCAGTATATACACTACTACACCATGACATGTATATACACACAGCACAGATCCAGTATATACACTACTACACCATGACATGTATATACACACAGCTCAGATCCGGTATATACACTACTACACCATGACCTGTATATACACACAGCCCAGATCCAGTATACACTACTACACCATGACATGTATATACACACACAGCCCAGATCCAGTATATACACTACTACACCATAACATGTATATACACACAGCACAGATCCAGTATATACACTACTACACCATGACATGTATATACACACAGCCCAGATCCGGTATATACACTACTACACCATGACCTGTATATACACACAGCCCAGATCCAGTATATACACTACTACACCATGACAAGTATATACACACAGCCCAGATCCGGTATATACACTACTACACCATGACCTGTATATACACACAGCACAGATCCAGTATATACACTACTACACCATGACCTGTATATACACACAGCCCAGATCCAGTATATACACTACTACACCATGACATGTATATACACACAGCACAGATCCAGTATATACACTACTACACCATGACATGTATATACACACAGCACAGATCCAGTATATACACTGCTACACCATGACATGTATATACACACAGCCCAGATCCAGTATATACACTACTACACCATGACATGTATATACACACAGCCCAGATCCAGTATATACACTACTACACCATGACATGTATATACACACAGCCCAGATACAGTATATACACTACTACACCATGACATGTATATACACACAGCCCAGATCCAGTATATACACTACTACACCATGACAAGTATATACACACAGCCCAGATCCGGTATATACACTACTACACCATGACATGTATATACACACAGCCCAGATCCAGTATATACACTACTACACCATGACATGTATATACACACAGCACAGATCCAGTATATACACTACTACACCATGACATGTATATACACACAGCTCAGATCCGGTATATACACTACTACACCATGACCTGTATATACACACAGCCCAGATCCAGTATATACACTACTACACCATGACATGTATATACACACACAGCCCAGATCCAGTATATACACTACTACACCATAACATGTATATACACACAGCACAGATCCAGTATATACACTACTACACCATGACATGTATATACACACAGCCCAGATCCGGTATATACACTACTACACCATGACCTGTATATACACACAGCCCAGATCCAGTATATACACTACTACACCATGACAAGTATATACACACAGCCCAGATCCGGTATATACACTACTACACCATGACCTGTATATACACACAGCACAGATCCAGTATATACACTACTACACCATGACCTGTATATACACACAGCCCAGATCCAGTATATACACTACTACACCATGACATGTATATACACACAGCACAGATCCAGTATATACACTACTACACCATGACATGTATATACACACAGCACAGATCCAGTATATACACTGCTACACCATGACATGTATATACACACAGCCCAGATCCAGTATATACACTACTACACCATGACATGTATATACACACAGCCCAGATCCAGTATATACACTACTACACCATGACATGTATATACACACAGCCCAGATACAGTATATACACTACTACACCATGACATGTATATACACACAGCCCAGATCCAGTATATACACTACTACACCATGACAAGTATATACACACAGCCCAGATCCGGTATATACACTACTACACCATGACATGTATATACACACAGCCCAGATCCAGTATATACACTACTACACCATGACATGTATATACACACAGCACAGATCCAGTATATACACTACTACACCATGACATGTATATAAAACTTAAGCTTTCAGTCATACTTTCCTTGGTAATTACAGATACGTTTGGCAGTCATGGATCGCACTGTAATATTGCTGCTGTATGCTTTGGTGAGTCAAATCAAAATTAGAGGTATTATATTCTGTTTTATAATAATTAAAGGGGTATTTCAGTTTTTTGTTTTTCTTTATATAATCGAAAATCATACAGTTTTTAAAAAAAATCTGCATACATGCGTTTGTGATAACAGGCAGACCACTATATGCAGTAGAATTGTATATAGCCCATGCATTAGTCCTATGTAATGTATGCATGGCACAACTGAAACATGGCATCAGACATGTGACACTCCACATCATATAATGCTTGACATTTAGGAGTCAGCAGTGTTACACAACATACATGTGTTGGGTCAGCACATAGGACACATCCATGTGATAAGTAAATAGGACTAGTGATTCAATCATCATTTTCCATGTTGTTTATTGCAGTAACTACATTACTGGGTGTATTTACATGGCTTTATGTCTGTAAGTGGTTTGCAAAATGGCAGCCTGTCTCTAGGTGATGGTATAAAATGGCAGCCTGTCTCTAGGTGATGGTATAAAATGGCAGCCTGTCTCTAGGTGATGGTATAAAATGGCAGCCTGTCTCTAGGTGATGGTATAAAATGGCAGCCTGTCTCTAGGTGATGGTATAAAATGGCAGCCTGTCTCTAGGTGATGGTATAAAATGGCAGCCTGTCTCTAGGTGATGGTATAAAATGGCAGCCTGTCTCTAGGTGATGGTATAAAATGGCAGCCTGTCTCTAGGTGATGGTATAAAATGGCAGCCTGTCTCTAGGTGATGGTATAAAATGGCAGCCTGTCTCTAGGTGATGGTATAAAATGGCAGCCTGTCTCTAGGTGATGGTCATGTTTTTAATAAAGTTTAGTGTAAAATAAAACACACACAGATCAGTTTGTGCGCAGACACTGACATACATGATGAGATACTGCTGCAGGTAGTAATGCTGTATATACTGTATATATTCTGCTCCTCAATACTCTACTATTCACCTGTTAGACTCCTAGGCAGTTAACTGTAAGCCAGGTCACATGATACTTGTGAGGGTCACATGACTGATCACATGACTGGCGCCATGTTTAGTCCTATCCAGCTCTTCTATAACCGCATTGTACAGGACTAAAATTGGCAATGCTACAGATGAGCGAATCAGTTTGTAACAATAATTTGTCCGCAAGACGAACTCAAAGATTTTCAGGTTTGCTTCAGATAAATCCAGTAAAACGACATGTAGCGCTATTTTACTGGACAAGCGGGCAGGAAAAAGCACTAAGGGAGAAGGAGGATGATGTTGCTCACATGACCCAGAGAGGAAGTGGGAGGGGACAGCTTACCCTGATTGGCTCACAGGCTGACAGACAGCGTGGATGAGCCCATCAGTGCTGGAGCGGGCAGGGAGGTGCCCCTGCAGAATATCAGTCTGTGTAAGGCTCTAAATAAGGGCGGTTGAGTCTTGCAATGTCTGACAAAAAACGATCTTAGGGACAGTGTGCAGACCAGACCAAAAGTTTGGACACACCTTCTCATTCAAAGAGTTTTCTTTATTTCCATGACTATGAAAATTGTAGATTCACACTGAAGGCATCAAAACTATGAATTAACACATGTGGAATTATATACATAACAAAAAAGTGTGAAACAACTGAAAATATGTCATATTCTAGGTTCTTCAAAGTAGCCACCTTTTGCTTTGATTACTGCTTTGCACACTCTTGGCATTATCTTGATGAGCTTCAAGAGGTAGTCACCTGAAATGGTCTTCACTTCACAGGTGTGCCCTGTCAGGTTTAATAAGTGGGATTTCTTGCCTTATAAATGGGGTTGGGACCATCAGTTGCGTTGTGGAGAAGTCAGGTGGATACACAGCCGATAGTCCTACTGAATAGTCCTACTAGTATCGGACACTTACTCTTGTTGCATACGAATTTGGCTAACTGTGACATAACCTGCATTTCAAATGGTGGAGGAATACATACAAAAGCTAACACACAGATCATCCCATTCCAGCAACATCATAAAAAAACAAATCTTCCCTCCCTATCTATCATCTGTCCCATTGGTTCATATTCTATCTTCTTATGTATATTGTGGGGACTCGCTCTGGTAGACAGGATTAGCGGACGCAGTATAGAGGCAACAACAAGTTCTTTGAATCAAAAACAGTTCAGTGTTTTATTCACACTTTAGGCAAGTGACAAAACAAACAGTCATATTCAAACAAAAAGTCACCTTTGCGGTGTTGGTGGTAATCCACACCATGCGGCAATTCTGCCTCAAAGAGTCCTTGCTGACAGCAGCACCAACCTGTTTTCACGCCAAACAGGTAGTAAGCCTCCATCCAGACACCAGGCTCCCAGATCCCAACACAGAGACCTCGCTTCTGAGCCCAGCTGCCTATTCAAGGACAGCCAGGTGCTGCCAAAACCTGGACCGGCATTTAAAATCCGGTCCGGTATTTGACCTCACCTGGCTGTAAATCAGCCCAGCAGCACATGCTGGGAGGAAAATACCAGTTTTCCCAGACCAAACCTCTCACTTTGTCACAATATATACACTAACACCATGTGAGTATGTTGAAAGGCATGAATTATATTCATACTGAGCCCATTTATTTTTCATATAATCCATTTTCTCTAATATCAAATGAGTTTCAACTAAACCTACAAATTGCAGGAAGATGTTTAGTTACTAGATCAAAAACTGCTCTCCTTTTTATCTTATCCGCCAACCCTCTCACATTCCACATCAATACCCTATGTGCCATAACCCTATATTATAATATACAGTCATACAAACCAGTCCCGAGTAGAACACCCTTTTCTACCATCTTTACCCTCAGTGGCTCCTGCGATAACTCCCTCCCTCCCCTCTCCCCCTCTGCTCAACCCATCTTTATGGTTCACGAGGAAATACCACCTCATAAACCTCTTACCATCTACCTATCCTCCCCCACCAAAGGCAATGTCTTAGTAGTTAAAACAGAAAAAGATTAAGACAATTGTCAACAACGCAATAATCACCCCAATCCAGAATCTGTCTAGCTTACCAATCGATGGTTGGATTGTGCTTCTGAACCACCGGAGCAGGGAGACCCTCCAACACAAAAACACAAGATAAATTCCTGATGAAAGTCACCCACTCTTAATCGGATGTCATGCACCATCTGAGATAACCACTTCTAAGCTAGAGGTGCAGAATCAATAGCAAAAACGGAAATGTTTTTCTCTAATGCACTTGGTGACAACCCGTGCATAAGGACGAACTGAGCATCAATCAGGTTCACCCCTTCCCCGCTGTCGATAAACACCTCAATCCCTACAGTTTTTTACTTTAGCACCACCTCAGCAGTCAGGAGAAATTTCTTACTACCAGTAAAAGACAAATGCTAATTTTCAGACTCTCCTTCCACCCCTCCAAGAGTCAGATGGGAATTAAACGTCCCTTTTCTTTTTTTTTTTTACACTGACTGTATGGACATACTCCGATAAAATGTCCCTTCTGTCCACAGAAAAAACACACTCCCTTCCTATTAGCAGTATGCGTAAAAGCGGATCCAGGAGTAGCTCCCGCTAACTGCATGGGTTCATCCCCAGACCTGAACTCAGGAGTATCTTTACCCAAAGTGTCAGAGGAGGACGATACGTTATGTGATAGTACGTCCTGAGAGTGGGGGCCCCTGGATCCCTCTCTCAGGCGTCTATCAATGCGTACTGCAAGAGACATAGCAGCTCCTAGAGACTCAGGAGTTTCATGAAAGGCCAAAGTGTCCTTCAGCCTCCTTGATAAACCCTGACAAAACTGACTGACTATGGAGAGTCAGATCGTTCCACTCAGTATCCGTAGCCCACCTCCTAAACTCAGAGCAATAAATCTCAGCAGAACGATCTCCCTGACGAATGCAACGCAGCTTGGTATCGGCCAGGGATGTCCGACGCAGATCGTCATAGATAAGACCCAAAACTTCGAAAAATTCATCCACCGACCGGAGAGACTGTGATCCGGTCGGCAGACAAAAAGCCCATGACTGCGCATCCCCCTTAAGCAATGAAAAAAACCACACCGACTTACTGTTTCTCATGCCCAGACTCATCATGCCCAGATGAGTGTGGATGTACCCTAAAATATAGTTTGCACGCCTCCCTAAACAAAATTTTATTATCACGTCCCCCAGAGAATCTCATTCAGATATGCTATACTATTACTGTCATTGTATTTAAGAGCCGGGGGGGAATTCATAAATTACGAGTCCTAGGAGACTAGAGGGTGTTATATACTAATTTTCAGGCAATTTGAGCCACTTTGGTTCAGGCCGAAATGATTGAGGTCCGAACCAAACTGAATCTCAAAAGGTTCGTACCATTTATTTTCTTTAGGGAGAGGCTACTGTATAGATATAATAAAAAAAAATATGCAAGCAAAATTTTAACTAGATGTATATTGCAGAAAATTGTTTAAATAAAGAAATGTAATTAGTTACTGAGTATATACCATTGATTGGATTACTCTATTTGTCATCAGGTTATTGGGGTTTTAGGAGACCAGACTCCAGCCTTTGATCGTACAGAAGCACCATCAGTCACCTGGCCAAACTGGATGTCTCATCTTCCTGACCACCTGCCACTATCAGCCTTAGCCATACCAGGAACCCATGACACAATGGCTTTTTTTGGAGGTCCCCTTGCTGAATGTCAAAGCTGGAGTCTAAAAAACCAATATGATTCTGGAATTAGATTTTTGGACATCAGATGTCGTCATTACCAAGATGGGTTGCCTATTTTTCATGGTGTGTCCTACCAGCGTACCGATTTCTTCCAGGTTCTCTTGGATACTGTTAACTTTCTAACAGAGCACCCAAGTGAGACAATTTTGATGAGAGTGAAGGAAGAGTATGAACCATATCAAAACACCAGGAGTTTTTACCAGAGTGTTTCCGAGGTTTTGAACCAGATTGGAGCGCACTGGTTCCTTCAGTCAAATAGCCTTCCAACATTAGGCGAAGCCAGAGGGAAAGTGGTAATCCTACAAGATTTCTCATCGAAAGGTGAAGGTCCAGATTTTGGTCCTCCATACCCTGGACCAATGAGCATTTCAGATGCTTATCAAGTTAGTGATGACTCCGTGAAATGGGCTGAAGTTGAGAGGCATCTAACAGTTGCTCAAAATGGGGATCCTGAAAGAGCTTACTTGACATACTGCTCAGGAGTCCACTGGCTTCTTTACACCCCAGAGTCTCTGGCTCGTAAGATCAACCCAAGAGTTCTTGACTATCTTAACCTTAAGACACCATTGGGCAGCAGAAGGAGATCAGTTGGTGTGGTTATTATGGATTTTCCGGGAGCTGAACTGGCGAAACAAATTGTTTTAGATAATTGGGTGTAAAGCAAGTAGTCAGGTTTGGACCAAGGTTTCATGAATAAAACATAATGAAGATCATCACTAACAGTGTGTCTTCTTGGTGTTCTCCTTACAATGTTTGAGGATATTTTAAAGCATCTTTACTAGTTGACCACAACTGGTGGAGTTGGCCTCATCGCTACACATCAAATTTTTTCACCTGTATAAATTAATATGGGTTGTCCAACTCCATTTAAAAATAGCTTACAATGCTGCAAAAGAAAATAAGTAATGCTTATGTTCCAAATTCCCTGCTGTTACAATATAGAAACTTCCCCAGGCACCTTTCTGCTTCAGCGATGGTGTCCATACACCATATGACCACCGCAGCCAATTGCTGGCCACAACAGTGAACCCAGCATTGTTTAAGAGGTTTTACGAGATTTTTATACTGATGACCTATCCTAATGCGTGCTGTGAGCAACGCAGCCTCCTCTCTTATTTTCCTAGGCCGAGTGACATGGCCTAGGAGCAGCTCAGCTCCATTCAAGTAAATAGGGCAGAGCGTGATACCAAGCACAGCAGCTATACAATGTACAGCACTGTGCCTGGTAAGCTACAAGAAGGCAGCTTCACTCACAGGTGCCTTCTCAAGAGCTGATCGGCGGGGGGTGCCAGGTGTCGGCCCCCACTAATTAGATACTGATGACCTATCTGGAGGATACGTCATCAGTATAAAAATCTCAGAAAACCCTTTCAACAAAACACTGTAACGGTCATCAATTGAGCAAGAAGAACGGAGACCAACGTCATTGTGTTAAAAACCTTTAAAGGGGTATTCCCATGGCGCCTTTTCATACTTACCTGCTGCCAGTGCGCTGTTCACTTCCTGGATTCTGGCTGGGGGCGGGCTTCATCTTGATTGACGTCTTCTTCCAGGCCGGGCCGCGTGTGGACTGAATGCGCACGCCGCCGCGCATGCGCCATGGTGACTTATTCCTGGCCAGTATAGTTCGCGCCACTGTACTATTCTGGCCAGGAAGAAGTCACCATGGCGCATGTACTGTGGCGTGCGCGTTCACGACAGCGAGCGGCCCGGCCGGGAGAAAAGGAGGAGTCCTCTGCACAAGTGTGGCCACAGGGATTCTGGAGAAGAGCGCTGGCCGTAACCAGGGGAGACCGAATGACAACAAGGAGGTAAATGGGGATACATTTTCTCCTAAAGGGTGGGAATTGGTTAATTAAATATATTTACAAAAATGATCACTGTCAAATGATTAACAGATTTAACAGTGGTCATTATGATGGAAATACCCCTTTAATGGTGAAGACTTCGCCATTCTATCGAAGATACCAGCTAATCACTAAACACAATATATGGAGATACAATATGGCTCCAAAGAGTGCCACTAGTGCCATACTATGGCTTTTACAAAGCCTACGCAAGAGAATTAAGAATAGGGGCTGTAGATACCAAACAGGAGATTTTAGGCAAGAGTCCAAAACATCTTCACTTTATTTTATTTTTTAAATATTGAAGGTATGACTTTAGTAAATATACGGTACGTCCAGTGACAAAAAAAATACCACCCCAAGATAAACTCAGCCCACAGTTATATCTCATGCAGATGTGTAAATGATTAATGGTGTGGTCTGAGCAGACACTGGGTCTTGCCACAAGAGGGTGCAAAAGTGCTTCCCTCTCTGCCCTATAAAAAGGCTCTCAGAGGCTACATTTGGGTAGTGTATCTCTTGGTAAGAGATCATTGACTGCTAGACATGCCTCTACAATGCACTTGAAGACATTTTGCCCAGTTAAGAGGGGTGTGTTATTGGAAGCAGGATGGTCATTTTGATGGATTGCCTGCCATCTAAGCCATTCCGACCTAGGATTTAGGAGGCTTGAAAGTAGTGGTTACATGAGGGCATGTGGACTTGGCAAACAGGCTCTGAGTGGCCCAGACAGACTATCAGAAGTGAGGATCGTTTAATCTTTCAACAAGCATGAGCAGATCCTATGGTTTCGTTGTCCACCATTCAGACACAGGTGGCCCCTTCATTACCCTATCATGGAGCCCTTTACCTGCCCTTCCATTGTCAGTCACCGATGACTTTGTTTGCAGTGGTGTAGTGAGTGAGAAATCTGGACTGCAATGGACTGGAACCATATCAGCTTTAGAAAAGGATCTGACAATGGTCGGATTCAAGTATGGAGGCCTGGTGGTGAGAGCTTCAATCCTGCCTTTGCTGTTGAACGACACTGCCCCAGCTGCTGGTGTGATGACCTGGCAGCCATCGCATACGTCAGTCGGTCACCCCTAGCAGTGATACGAGGGACGCTAACAGCTCAGCGATATGGGCAGGACATCCTGCGGCCACATGTGTTTCTCTCATAGCAGGACTGACAACTGCTGGACTGATGACCTAGGGAGCCGTCACATACAACAGTCAGTCACCCCTAGTAAAGATACGGCTATGCAGAACAATCTACGATCACATGTGTTCCTCTCATGGCAGGGCTTCCAACTGGCATTTTCCGCAGAATTATTTTCGCCCGCACAAAGCAAGAGTTTCCCAGAAATGTCTCCACCAGATTACAATACTTCCTTGCCTGCCCACTCACCAGATGTATTACCAATCGAGCATTTATGGGACCAGCTGGAATGCCAGCTTTACCAGCCTACAAGTGTGCAGGATCTACAAGACCAGTTGCAACATATTTGGGCAAAAGGTGCCGCATGATATTATATAGAACCAGTACGCCTCTATGCCCAACCATCTTGTAGCCAGGCTAGAGGGCGTATCTCACCTTGTAGACAGGCTAGAGGCCATATCTCACCAGTTGGCCAGGCTAGAGGCCATATCTCACCTAGTGGCCAGGCTAGAGGCCTAATTTCACCTTGTATCCAGGCTAGAGGCCGTATCTCACCTTTATATACAGGCTAGAGGCCGTATCTAACCTTTGTATCCAGACTAGAGGCCGCATCTAACTTTTGTATCCAGGCTAGAGGACGTATCTCATCTTGTATTCAAGCTAGAAGACATATCTCACCTTGTAGCCAGGTTAGAGACCATATCTCATCTTGTATCCAGGCTAGAGCAGTGTTTCCCAACCAGTGTGCCTCCAGCTGTTGCAAAACTACAACTCCCAGCATGCCCGGACAGTCTTTGGTTGTGCGGGCATGCTGGGAGTTGCAGTTTTGCAACAGCTGGAGGCACACTGGTTGGGAAACACTGGGCTAGAGGACGTATCTCACTTTGTAGCCAGGCTAGAGGCCGTATTTCATCTTGTATCCAAGCTAGAAGTAATATATCACCTTGTAGCCAGGCTAGAGACCATATCTCATCTTGTAGCCAGGCTAGAGACCGTATCTCATCTTGTAGCCAGGCTAGAGGCCGTATCTCATCTTGTAGCCAGGCTAGAGGCTGTATCTCATCTTGTAGCCAGGCTAGAGGCCGTATCTCATCTTGTAGCCAGGCTAGAGGCCGTATCTCATCTTGTAGCCAGGCTAGAGGCCGTATCTCATCTTGTAGCCAGGCTAGAGGCCGTATCTCATCTTGTAGCCAGGCTAGAGGCCGTATCTCATCTTGTAGCCAGGCTAAAGGCCGTATCTCACCTTGTAGCCAGGCTAGAGGCCGTATCTCACCTTGTAGCCAGGCTAGAGGCCGTATCTCACCTTGTAGCCAGGCTAGAGGCCGTATCTCATCTTGTAGCCAGGCTAGAGGCCGTATCTCATCTTGTAGCCAGGCTAGAGGCCGTATCTCATCTTGTAGCCAGGCTAGAGACCGTATCTCATCTTGTAGCCAGGCTAGAGACCGTATCTCATCTTGTAGCCAGGCTAGAGACCGTATCTCATCTTGTAGCCAGGCTAGAGGCCGTATCTCATCTTGTAGCCAGGCTAGATGCAGTCCAGCAGGGTCCTAGAGTCTGTTTTCAATTGCACAGTTGTCCCTAATAAACCTCTCTTTTTGCTCTAACGGTGCAATCACACAACCGCAATTCTGGGTCAGCATGCGTTCCGCAAGGTGTGAACCCATTCATTTCAATGTGCTGTGTGCTGTCCGCATCCATAGTTCCGTAGCCCCGCAAAAATATAGAGCATGTCATATTCTTGTCCGCAATCACGGACAAAAATAGGCATTTTCTAAATAGTGCTGGCCATGTGCGGTCCGCAAAAAGCGGAACGCACGCGTCATCTGTGTTTTGCGGCTCTGCTATTTGCAGACCAGAGAGCACTTGCGGTCGTGTGAATGTAGCCTTATATTGTAATCACTTACATATTTCATCATTACATTTTTCAATGTTTGCCATTTACAGCCAAATTATCTTCCAACGCTCTTCATGCTAAGGGGGGAAGCTGAATTTTAATTCATAGGGGAGAGGCCTTCCCTTGATCCTGTGCCTCTCCTGCCCTGACTTACTGCCTGTTTAGCGTATTGCATGAACTCTGCCTGTCCTGATCTTGGCTTGACCTCCGACTAGGCTTCACTTTGGTGACTCTTGACTTCCTCCTTGCCCAGATCATCAGCCTCTGAACAGAGATTAGTCCTAGGGGCAGCGATTTGGTGGCCCCTGCAGTGAAGTTCAGATTCCCATACAGGGGTGAAAGGGTAAAGATCAAGTGACAGGTGACCACCACCTTCAAAACGCAGTCCGAAGTCAAATGAAAATTATGCCCTTTTTTCTACTCCACCCACTTATAAAACATATACATTATAGAGAAAATAAATAGTCGAGTACTCCAGGAGGCTGAAATAAAAAGTATAATTTATATGTACATCAGAAGACAAAAGCGGACCATGAAATAAAAACAACCACGTGTGGCGTTGCAAGGCCAGGCAGAGGTATACTGAAAGCAATGTGTGTATGTCTGTATATATACATGGTATACATCATTAGCAAGAACAGAGGACACCAGAGGGTGATGGCCAAGAGGACACAGGGATAGAGAGACTGACGACAGACTCAAAGTGTTGTTGGAGACCACTGCCCATTTTCACTTGGGTCACCCGAAGAACGGTGGGGGCAAGGTCACTGTTGCCTGTGTTACCCTTGGAGGGATAGGGAAGGGGCGGGCAGGGGGACGCAGATCCAATTTCACCTTGCTCACATAACTGGCACTCATTGAAGAAAGAGACCCATCGTCCATGCCACCCTGCGGGGTTGGATTCATTGTAGGCTTCTTTTTATGAAGGAAATCTGGGCCACGACCCTGCAGAGCTGTCACACCTGGCCGGTCATATCTGTCACTGCTTCCCGTCAAGAACTGCACAATGCTTTCCCATGTAATAGCAAACACCAGGCGGGGAAAGCGGTCAGTCGTCAATACAAATCACCTCACCAGATCTTCCGTCTTTCCTTTCCATTAGGTCCATCTCTCTCTCTTTCTTTACCAGGATGGGAGGACCATTAGAAGCTGGGGAAAATAAAAAATAAATATCACATCCAGAGCAGCATTCATAAATCTGTCTGGTTTCTGTTGACTTTGTGGGAAGCTCTGATACATGGTTACAGCTCAGCTGTTAGGTCATACGGTATGTCTGACAGCGGGGCGGGGTTAAACTGCTGTCTGTTTCCACGGGCAACTGGCAGAATTTTGAAAGAAACGACTAAGCTACGAAAGTAACAAAACAGCAAAGGCAATAAATCGCTCTTACCCAACATAAGAGAAGATAAAAGAAACCTCCTCCTGCATCCAAGAGTCTAAAAGACCATGGAGTCTTTACCTTTACTAGTACATACACACACAGCAAGCTGAACACGAAGCAGCTGCCCCTGCCTCCTTCACAGTGGGAAATCCCAGCACTGGTTTGCCATTTACAGCCAAATTATCTTCCAACGCTCTTCATGCTAAGGGGGGGAAGCTGAATTTTAATTCATAGGGGAGAGGCTCCAATCTTTGGGCTAAAAGGAGGAGGGGCATAAAAATTTTTCGCATATATTTGTCGCAGATTGCGGCGCAAAGGTTTTCTGCAACTCTTACCCAGGTTCTCAATGACATCCTTCTATATTCTGGCCGACATAGCATAATATAATAAAGAACTGATAAAACAGCAAGTGATACATGGAGTCATGGGGGTGGAGCCACTTCTTGGGAGAGTCACGCTGGAAAGTCCTCTTCTGGACTTGATTGACGTCCCACAAGACAGGCACGTCATCGCAGGCTACCTAAGGCAAGTGCACCCCACTTCACCGCGTGGGTCTCCGAAGCCGCTTTTCCGTTATGCTGCATCGGCCACAATATAAAAGGAGATCACTTCAACCTTCGACCGGTTACCGTCGTAGAGAACAGGTTGGTGGCGGTTTAGGGGCCTAAATGCTTCTGACATTTCATTTAAAGAGGTTTTCTCACTTCAGCAAATAGCATTTATCATGTAAAGAAAGTAAATACAAGGCACTTACTAATGTATTATGATTATCCATATTGCCGCTTCCTTTGCTGGCTTTATTCAATTTTTCCATTACATTATACACTGCTGGTTTCTATGGTTATGACCACCCTGTAATCCAGCTGCAGTGGTCGTGCTTGAACACTATAGGAAAAAGCACCAGCCTATGTGCGCTCCCATGGTCCTGGTCATCAGAGGCCGGTGATTTTTCCCTATCGTGTACAAGCACGGTCACCGCCGATGGACTGCAGGGTGGTCGTAACCATGGAAACAAGCAAAGTATAATGTGATGGAAAAATTAATCCATTTTGGACAATCACAATACATTCGGAAGTGCCTTTTGCCATTTGCTGAAGTGAGAAAACCCCTTAAAGGACGGGAATATTTTCAGCTTTAATGTAGAAATTTTCAGGGCAACATAGATTTAATTTTATTTCTATTGTTTTATCTTTTTAGTAGCTTTTTGTACTGATTTACTATTAACCTTAGTAGTAAACTATCCAAAAAGCTCCTTTTAACCTGATTAGTATCCCTTTATTTGGACCCCCGTTGCCAGTGAAAACCATGTTATTGTCATAGTCATCACTATTAGGGCTCATTCTCACACACGTAAGGGCTCCGCGCCCGTGTTGCCGACAGCAATGCACGGGCACCGGCTCCGTGAATCCCATATTGCGTACTCACTGACTTGAATGGGTCCGCGGTCTGCATGGACCTAAAAGCCCAAAGAAGCGCTTTGTAGTGTTTCCACGGGCTTTCGATCCACGGCTCCACTCCAGAAAAGATAGAATGTATCCCATCCGTTTGTGGTCCACAATACGGGCACGGAGCCCTTATGGTCGTATGAATGAGCCCTTAGGGCGCACACTCTCACCCGAAATATCTCGTCACTATCAGCCCAGCGACCCCATGATCAGTCACAGACGACACTAAACCGGCATCGCACGTCTTATATGGTGCAGACTTCACTTTTAACAGTGCCTTAAAGGCTATGCACACCTTCGGACGCAATTTTTTTTTTATGATTGCATGTTACTCATTTTTGTCTAAAAATAATTTTTTCAATTGGCCTTTATTAAAAATATTGAGCCGTTCTATCACAAAAGGTGAACTGTTTTTCTAACTGTGTGACTGGTACTGTGCCGGTCATCTAATAAACCTTATCTCTGAATTACCAAAAGGTCATAAACACTTATTTAAGCCACATTCTTATCAGCAAGATAAGAACTGAGGTGTAATGAGCGTTCATAATGTCAGAGAGCAGAGATAAGGAGCCCGTCAGCTCCTGGTCTGACGGAAAAGACAGAAAATCCAAAGGGTGCTTGTAGAGCATCTCAGCTCTGTACAGAATAAAGGAAGCCATATTTTTAATAAAGACCAATTCGGCATCAGGAAACCTGAACGTGCGGCAGTATCTTAAGCTGCAGGCCAAAATACGCAAAACAACAATAAAAACAAGACATCCATTATGCCGGAGAATACAACACACACATAACAAACAACACGAGAATGGAAATGGAAAGAAGAGAGAGACTGAAAGGAGAGAACGAAGATCACCGACGTCTTACCTGACAAAAAAGACCCCAGGGGCATTTGATTATAATTTGTCCCAGTATGTGGTGCTGTGGGTGGGTTGCCTGGAAAATGGCCCCCGAAGAGAGGAGGCGTGATGTAAGGACCAGGGGGGAAAACCTGGGGGGGCAGAGAGAATTCAGTCTGATTGTTTCACAAACACGGATGACGTCCTGTCCCTACAACTGTCTTATATATACAGAACCACTACCCCCATCTCACTTCACTGTAATACAATCATTATACAATGGGTGGGGCATGACAGAGACTGTGAGACATGCTCCGCCCACTCAAGCAGAGCACTAGGAATAATGTAGAATATCAGGTTTTGCTCGATATAAAGAGGACCCGCCATGGGTGATGGAAACTTGTATTGCTGGCACCAAAGCTGAACTAAACTATAGCAACAGCTTCTGACAATCTACATGTAAAAAGGCAACTACACTCAATAGGTTGTCAGCAAACTGGATCCAGAAGTAACCCTCCTTCCAACACCATTTTACAGTTTATATACGAATAAAATAATGAAAAAGGCGGAGTCACTGTACATACATTATATTATCCTGTACTGATCCTATGTTATACTCTACAGCTGCACTCGCTATTCCGTTATATCAGTAATAAGTAATGTAATGTATGTACACAGTGACTCCACCAGCAGAATAGTGAGTGCAGCTCTGGGGTATAATACAGGATGTAACTCGGGATCAGTACAGGATAAGTAATGTATGTACACAGTGACTGCACCAGCAGAATAGTGAGTGCAGCTCTGGAGTATAATACAGGATGTAACTGAGGATCAGTACAGGATAAGTAATGTATGTGCACAGTGACTGCACCAGCAGAATAGTGAGTGCAGCTCTGGAGTATAATACAGGATGTAACTCAGGATCAGTACAGGATAAGTAATGTATGTACACAGTGACTGCACCAGCAGAATAGTGAGTGCAGCTCTGGAGTATAATACAGGATGTAACTCAGGATCAGTACAGGATAAGTAATGTATGTACACAGTGACTCCACCAGCAGAATAGTGAGTGCAGCTCTGGGGTATAATACAGGATGTAACTCGGGATCAGTACAGGATAAGTAATGTATGTACACAGTGACTGCACCAGCAGAATAGTGAGTGCAGCTCTGGAGTATAATACAGGATGTAACTGAGGATCAGTACAGGATAAGTAATGTATGTGCACAGTGACTGCACCAGCAGAATAGTGAGTGCAGCTCTGGAGTATAATACAGGATGTAACTCAGGATCAGTACAGGATAAGTAATGTATGTACACAGTGACTGCACCAGCAGAATAGTGAGTGCAGCTCTGGAGTATAATACAGAATATAACTCAGGATCAGTACAGGATAAGTAATGTAATGTATGTACACAGTGACTGCACCAGCAGAATAGTGAGTGCAGCTCCGGAGTATAATACAGGATGTAACTCAGGATCAGTACAGGATAAGTAATGTATGTACACAGTGACTCCACCAGCAGAATATTGAGTGCAGCTCCGGAGTATAATACAGGATGTAACTCAGGATCAGTACAGGATAAGTAATGTATGTACACAGTGACTGCACCAGCAGAATAGTGAGTGCAGCTCTGGAGTATAATACAGGATGTAACTCAGGATCAGTACAGGATAAGTAATGTAATGTATGTACACAGTGACTCCACCAGCAGAATAGTGAGTGCAGCTCTGGGGTATAATACAGGCTGTAACTCAGGATCAGTACAGGATAAGTAATGTAATGTATGTACACAGTGACTGCACCAGCAGAATAGTGAGTGCAGCTCTGGGGTATAATACAGGCTGTAACTCAGGATCAGTACAGGATAAGTAATGTAATGTATGTACACAGTGACTCCACCAGCAGAATAGTGAGTGCAGCTCTGGGGTATAATACAGGCTGTAACTCAGGATCAGTACAGGATAAGTAATGTATGTACACAGTGACTGCACCAGCAGAATATTGAGTGCAGCTCCGGAGTATAATACAGGATGTAACTCAGGATCAGTACAGGATAAGTAATGTATGTACACAGTGACTGCACCAGCAGAATAGTGAGTGCAGCTCTGGAGTATAATACAGGATGTAACTCAGGATCAGTAATGTATGTACACAGTGACTGCACCTTTCTCATAATTACATTCATACTGGATCAGTGCTGTGACAATTTTACATATAAACTGTAAAATGAAGTCGGGGCTCGGGATCTGTGTAAGTTAGCACTTCTTGTGCAGGGTGATGTAAAGGATATTATTTATACAGAATATGGGGTTTCAGTAACACCGAGGACCTCAGGTAAGTATGGGAGTCGGTGTTATCACTGGGTAAACGCTGGGCGTCTGGTATTTGCCCGGAGTAATGCCATCTTTGAGCTACTTTGTATTACCCCTGAGGAAACCTCCAGGATTATATAAAGAGTCTTAAGCTGCAAATGACAGCATTGCTTCAACCAGAGGGTTCTCCTGCTGTTAATAAACTACAACTCCCAGCATGCCCTGCAACAGCTAGAGTGCCACAAGTTAAGAAGACTATGGATGGACTTTGACCACCACCCCCACCCTTCCTTACCGCTTACCCAGAGCATTGCTGCCCACAAATCTGCTGACAACCCCAGCCTGGTCTCTCACCGGAGGAGCTGCGCTCTCGCTCCCTTTGCTTGCCAGTCGGCTCAAGATACTGCGCTCGGACATCTGCAGTCTGGCGGCGATGGGTGGGATGCGTGCGAGGGAGGCAGGCAGGCGCGTTACGTCGGCTTTCATGTCGCTCAACAGCTCCTCCAGCTGGTTCAACACTGAATAGAGGGAGAGCTCAGACAAGGCACCGGACCACTACCCCACAACCCCGACCCCGCTCAGCAGCTCCAACCGCCGGCTCTCCAGCTGTTGGAAAACTACAACTCACAGCATGCCCCGACATCCGCTGGCTTCCAGGGCATGCTGGGAGTTGTAGTTTCTCAGCTTCTGAAGAGCCACAGGTTGGAGACCACTGGTCTTGGATGAGAGGTTCACTTCTTTACTCTTCTGCCTGCCAGCTCATGGTCAGAGGAGAGGTGGATGAACATGGCAGACGCCTGCATTCACTGCAGAAAGTCTAACTGTTACCTGTACTCCGCATACAGGAGACTAATCACGGTTTATACTCCAGTCACATCCAAATCTGCATTCACTAGAAAACTGCTGACGGCCACATCCCAGACATCTCGGCTAGGATCCCATTCCGATGTATGTCCTGGAGCAAAGGGTACGTCTCACGCAATGCAATCCAGCAGGGCGTGCAACTTCCTGACACGTGGCAGCAAGATGTGAGGCCTAGCAGATGACTGGGACCAGCAAAATTCAGAATGCTGCTCTGGATGTGACTGAAGTACAAGATCAAATGGTTGGGAACATGCTCCATGACAAGAAGAGCTTGGTGGATGCAGTAATCTCTCTCACGCTCCACGTACATGGATACATGGACACGGCCCCCACCCGCTCTTCCTTCTCTCCTTTCCTCTCTTACTCCTACGTCCCATTTACCTTTATGGAGGACGGCATTGGCCGGTTTGTTCCCTGCCAGGGATTCCTTGGACAGGTGTTGGTGGCTCTCCGCCAGACATTCCACCTCTGAGAAACGGGCATTCAGGGCCATGGCTGGATGGGACGGATCCTGTGTCATGTTCAGGTAGGCCGCGCGGCGCAGCTGCTCCTCGATCACTAGCGCTTGTTCCAGGAGCTGAGAAAAGAAAATGGGACAATGGTTTCTTACAGGAAGAGCTCAACTTTTTGGATCGGTCATGGGTGCAGTAAAGTATGTCCACCTTATAACATCATGTTACAGATTATACATAGAAATATACATCTCTGATCCTGAGTTACATCCTGTATTATACTCCAGAGCTGCACTCACTATTCGGCTGGTGCAGTCACTGTGTAAATACATTACTTATCCTGTACTGATCCTGAGTTACATCTTGTATTATACTCCAGAGCTGCACTCACTATTCTGCTGGTCCAGTCACTGTGTACATACATTACTTATCCTGTACTGATCCTGAGTTGCATCCTGTATTATACTCCAGAGCTGCACTCACTATTCTGCTGGTGCAGTCACTGTGTATATACATTACCTTACTTATCCTGTACTGATCCTGAGTTACATCCTGTATTATACTCCAGAGCTGCACTCACTATTCTGCTGGTGGAGTCACTGTGTACATACATTACTTATCCTGTACTGATCCTGAGTTACATCTTGTATTATACTCCAGAGCTGCATTCACTATTCTGCTGGTAGAGTCATTGTGTACATACATTACTTATCCTGTACTGATCCTGAGTTACAGCCTGTATTATACTCCAGAGCTGCACTCACTATTCTGTTGGTGCAGTCACTGTGTAAATACATTACTTATCTTGTACTGATCCTGAGTTACATTCTGCATTATACTCCAGAGCTGCACTCACTATTCTGCTGGTGCAGTCACTGCGTACATACATTACATTACTTATCCTGTACTGATCCTGAGTTACATCCTGTGTTATACTAGAGCTGCACTCACTATGTACATACATTACTTATCCTGAGTTACATCCTGTATTATACTCCAGAGCTGCACTCACTATTCTGCTGGTGCAGTCACTGTGTACATACATTACTTATCCTGAGTTACATCCTGTATTATACTCCAGAGCTGCACTCACTATTCTGCTGGTGGAGTCACTGTGTACATAGGTTACTTATCATGTACTGATTCTGATTCACATCCTGTATTATACTCCAGAGCTGCACTCACTATTCTGCTGGTGGAGTCACTATGTACATACATTACTTATCCTGTACTGATCCTGAGTTACATCCTGTATTATACTCCAGAGCTGCACTCACTATTCTGCTGGTGGAGTCACTGTGTACATACATTACTTATCCTGTACTGATCCTGAGTTACATCCTGTATTATACTCCAGAGCTGCACTCACTATTCTGCTGGTGGAGTCACTGTGTACATACATTACTTATCCTGAGTTACATCCTGTATTATACTCCAGAGCTGCACTCACTATTCTGCTGGTGGAGTCACTGTGTACATACGTTACTTATCATGTACTGATCCTGATTCACATCCTGTATTATACTCCAGAGCTGCACTCACTATTCTGCTGGTGGAGTCACTGTGTACATACATTACTTATCCTGAGTTACATCCTGTATTATACTCCAGAGCTGCACTCACTATTCTGCTGGTGGAGTCACTGTGTACATACGTTACTTATCATGTACTGATCCTGATTCACATCCTGTATTATACTCCAGAGCTGCACTCACTATTCTGCTGGTGGAGTCACTGTGTACATATATTACTTATCCTGTACTGATCCTGAGCTACAGTGTGTTACTGGAGACAGTCAGCAAGCTTGTGTACAGACACCACAGGTGAACCTTTCATTTCTCCTACATGGGCTTTCTGTACAGTGTCTGGTGGACGATGACCCTCCCTAAAAAAGCAAAGTCCCAGACAAGCTCTGTGCAGACATAACAGAAGCAGAGGATGCTGTGTGATTAATGTCTGCAGAACTGTGAATGCAGCTCTGGAGTAAAATATAAGATATTAGATGGATGGACAGTGGTAGCTCCCTGAGGTCTCGTACCTTAAATCGTCTGGCCAGGAACTTGTTCTTCATCTCCAAGAAGTTCCCCTTGTTGGTCTCGGATTTGAATGGCTCGTTAATTATGGCAAAGGGCGGGTCATTCTGGAGGTCCTGCCAACGGGCATATCCATGTCTGGGAGAGGGTTAAGGAAGACTGACCGCGCCTAAAAGACAATAAGGATCTCTGGTGGGACGTCCAGGCTTCTGTCCCTATGACAACACTTCCTGTTTTGAACATTGGTGGCGGAACTGTAAGAAATTTCTGCAATATATCTGACTTGATTAGATTTAAAGGGGGGGGGGGGGGGGTTCCAAGGAAAATACTTTACATTTTTAAAACCAGCAGCGGGATCTGAGCACTTTTGTAACTGCATGTATTAAAGCCATGGAGCTATTCAATAAAATGTATCTCTACAGCGCCACCTGCTGTTTGTTCTTTGCCTTATTTCTCTGTCCACCTTGCAATGGGACGTGGCATACTGGTTTGTTATCAGTTGTATCTAGTGATGAGCGAAACGCACTTCAGATCCAAGATCCGAAGTTGCTTCGCTCAAAACTTCATTTGAATACTGTACGGGGATTCGTCTCTGTGCAGTATTCAAATGTATGGGCTCCAGCGAGGGGAAATCATTGTCTCCAAAGTCTCGCCAGACTTCGGTGAATAACTTCAGCATTCGATTTTTACAATGGAACCGACTGGTACCTCGAAACCAAAGCCGAATTCGGATCCATGTTTGCAAATGGTTTTCAAGTTGAAAAATCAAATCCCGAAGTTATTCACCGGAGTCCGGGGCGAGAATTTCCATCTCCAGAGCCCATACATTTTAATCTCCGTACAGCATTCAAATAAAGTTTGGAGCTAATCAACGTTGGACCTTGGATCAGTCGCTCGCTTTGCTCAACCCTAGTTGTGTCCATTCTAGACTAGACATTTCACCGCAGGGTAGGGGAGGCCCCACCTTCTGTCCAACCACCCAGATGCTGCACTCGCTACCGACTGAGGCGTTAAATGACTGGGATCTGAGTTATCTCTGATCCTGGTCACCGCCGGTGGGTGTCAATTGTAATACACAGCCAATACTCGCCATGTGTGGACTGGAATCGGCTCGTGAGCTAGCTCCATACTCCACATACAAATAATGTACATGTCCGTCATTCTGTGTTAAGGGGTCAAAAACATGAAAGAACCGATACTTCATGACTCCCTCGCTGCCGCCCAGATCCATACTGGTCTATACTTCCTGCTCAGCAGTAAGGAGCGGGGACCCAGGCAGTGGCAGAATGATGGCGGTGGAGGATCTGTGAGGAAAGTATCAGTACTTTCCTGTGTTTTAGCCACCGCCTTTACACACAACATCAGAACAGTCCTGACAGTTTTGCTACAATGTGTCAGTGCAGGTCAAATACATCAGCCTGGAGTCCAGAGAGGATTGCTTAGATTGGCTACATCTGTAGCAAACATCTGTGAAAAGTTTGAGATATTCATTCACTGAGAGCAAGCAGAGGTCTTGAACGAGCGAGGGGAGGGATTGAAATGCAAAGTCTATTAGATAGTGGCAAAGATTTTCATCATCGTTGACTTAAAAAGAGCAATAATAGTGTAAGAGAACAAGGATACATAACGACTCCGGCCAGTAACCAGTAATCATGGCGACGGTGCCAGATCTCGTTCAGCCTGCCAGAGCAGATGGCCGCCCGCTCCTCGTTCTGCCACAAGGTGTGAAGTTCTGAAAACACATTTTAATCTCTCTCAATGGGTATAAAAACTTGATTATTTTAGCGCATCCAAAACAAAGACTGAAGCGGCTTTACGAGCAGCCTTGTTTAGAAGTCTACTGCTCCTGTGCAGAGCCGTTTCCATGGTTACAGACTACAAACAAACCCAGTGTAGTCTGATCCTGCAGTCACACTCTCTTCCAAGTGCAGTAGATGGAAAGGAGTGAAACATGACCAGACTGCAATTCTGAGACACATGGGGGAAGATTTATCAAAGACCGGCGTTTTACTCCAATCTGCGCCGCCGGACAATGCGCCTAATTTATGACAAGGCATATATAAGTGCATTGTCCGGCGGGCCGTGTGCCTGAATAAAATCCGAGCCGCAGTAGATTTCTGTCTTCATATGCGCCTGAAAACGGCACAAATGAAGAGAAATGTGTCGGGCATGGTGGGCCCCTTTCCCCCCCCCCCCACCTGCACCATGCCCCCTTTTCAGAAAGACAGGGGGCGTGGGGGGCGCAGAAATGCCACTCACAACAAATTTTATTGTAACTGACGATTAAAAAGTCACAAACATGAGGTCTGCACATTTTTTATTTTACTATGCAAAAGTGGCGCAGAAAGACGATGAATCTCCCCCATGGTTCTGCAGAGGAGCTGTATACACAGAATGGCATCAAGACCTTGTGCAAATTACTTTAGACGCACTGGGCCGATAACATTGGGTTTCAGAAGTGGACATATTCCCTTCCCGGTACCTGTGAATCCCCCATCCGCAATATTAAACATGAAGCGCGGCCTCTCGGGCCGGCTCTCCTCCTTCCTGCCATTACTGCTCCTCGTCTCGTCGCGCTGATTGCTGGTCTTCAGCTCTTTCAGAGTCTCTCTCTCAAACTTGACTTCCTCTGGTCCTGAAAGATAGCAGAACAATTGGCATGACTCACTGTGGCTACGCCACCATGTGGGTAGATGACATGTCTACCGATGCTACATCCCATCAGAATGTGCCATTATGCGTATGTGTTTAGAACATGGCTTCTCCACACACGTGGTCTACAACCCGTGGGTCTCCAGCTGTGTTCATACTGTAAATTATAGCATCTCTTAACTGCTAGGCTCTCAAAGCATGCAAGGAGTTGTGGTTTCAGCACAGCTGGAGACCCCTAGATGCCAGCAGAAGTACCAGTGTCATTATGTAGTCCATTACATGTCACTGTACACTGCAAACATAAAAATCCAATTTTCAGATATCTTACTTCTATGCTGACATATGACTACTTAAAGAGGTTGTTCCATCTCAACATTCAAGTAATCTCACCTATCTGGCATATGTGACATTAAAGTGTACCTGAGTTTTCAAAAAAAGTTTGTATAATGACTGTGCTTCTTTGTACAATCAAAACTGTGAAGAAACAGGTCTTTTTTGGGCTTCCCTAAAGTCTCTTTCAGCCACATTATTCTTTGATTTAGCTGCACAGCTAGATGCCTTTCACTCAGAAGCAGGGGGTGCATCCCTTGTGTGGAATCTGCCAGCACTGTACTGCTGTGACGTCCTTTCCCTTACTTCCCACTATGTTTCTTTTTGGTCGAATTTTAGCTCAGACGACAGCTATCTCTCCTAATCTTCCCATACGGGTGCATGCTCACCAGAGCTCCCCAAGAACAAAAGCATTGGACATGTTGAAGGCCAACATCTGGCACTGGGAAAAAGTCAGGAGGAGCCCTCATACACATTAGATCACGGGTGCACAACCTGTGGCCAAGGGGCCACATGCAGCCCTCAATGCCACTCTGTGTGGCCCCCAACCACCTGGCCATAGACAAGCTTGCCTGTGTCTGGTGGCTGCTCAGAGAATTATGTATGCCTGGGCGCAGGGAAAGGTAAGCACTAATGCACAATGTGGCCACGGAGACCTCACATAAACTACAACGGAGTCAGAGGTATGTATGCCTGGTCTCCTCCTTTCTGGAGTGCAAATGAGAGAGAAGGGGATCCCCAATCTCTTGGTAACTGGGACTTCTGGAAGTGGAACCAGCACCTATTAGACATTTATGGAAGGTACTTTTGATCTACCATAAAATATCTCAGATGGTATTAGTGCTTTAAATTTTATTGTGGCCCTTGGCAGTGGTTCAATCTGACAACAGGGCCCTCAGACCAGAAAACAATGGGCATTCTTGCATAAGATGGTCAGCCGATGCCAGTAAAATAAGCGTAGAAAAACAGAGAGCCCCTTTAAGACTCACCCTTTGGCGTCTCCCCCTGTCCGGCGTCCAGTCTCTCAGCTGTAAGATCCTTCTCAGTGGCGCCATCTTGTGTTTTCTCTGGCTGAGGTGCTAAAAAATGAACATAGTCTATGTTAATAATTAGAAATCATCTAGAAGTAATGGAAAATTTTGAGCAAAAAAAAAAAAAACAAGGCATTTCAGCAAAATGCAAGTTTCTGTTATGGTGGCGTATATTGATCATATAAGACTATGGGGATAAAATACTGTAATACAGAGCGGTACAGCAGCTTCCATAGTCTCACACTAGGGGAACACAGCACCGCTGCGTCAGCTCGTTACATACACAATGTACAGTATACAGACCGTTCCGGTTGTCCACCACCGATGCTTGAGATCCAGGATCTTGTATCCCATGTGGCTGATTTGATGTTTCTGGTATCGGCTTCTCATCACTCTTATCAGGTGCAATGCTGGAAGATGGACTCGCTGTATCCTGAGGAGTAGGGGTCTACAAAACAGATATGATGGAATAACTTCACATTACTTACCTGTATTGATCCTGAGTTACATCCTGTATTATACTCCAGAGCTGCACTCACCATTCTGCTGGTGAAGTCACTATACATACATTACTTATCCTGTACTGATCCTGAGTTACATCCTGTTTTATACTCCAGAGCGGATTATCTATCACGACTAGAACACCCTGCTTATCACTATTTATAGTATATGGACAGGAGAAAACACAGGAGAGGTGAGAACCGATTATTATCTATTACCACTAGAACACCCTGCTTATCACTAGTATAAGGGACTGAAGAGAACACAGGAGATGTGAATACGGATTATCGATCACCACTAGAACACCCTGCTTATCACTGTGTATAGTATAAGGGCAGGGAGAAACCCAGGAGAGGTGAGAACTGATTATCTGTCACCATTAGAACATCCTGCTTATCACTGTTTATAGTATGACAGGGGAGAAACCAGGAGAGGTGAGAACCGATTATTATCTATTACCACTAGAACACCCTGCTTATCACTAGTATAAGGGACAGAAGAGAACACAGGGGAGGTAAAAACTGATTATCTATCACCATTAGAACACCCTGCTTGCAGGGATCAGCAACCTCCGGCACTCCAGATGTTCTGAAACTACAACTCCCAGAATGCTCCATTAACTTCTATGGGAGTTGTGAGTACAGCTGAGCATGTTTGCATGCTGGGAGGTGTAGTTTCACAGCAGCTGGAGTGCCGAGGGTTGCTGATCCCTGGTGTATAGTATAAAAAAGGAGAGAACACATGAGAGGTGAGAACTGATTATGTATCACCACCAGAACACACTGCTTATTACTGTTTATAGTACAAGGGCAGGGGAGAACACAGGAGAGGTGAGAACTGATTATCTGTCACCACTAGAACATCCTGCGTATCACTGTTTATAGTATAACAGGGGAGAAACCAGGAGAGATGGGAACTGATTACCTATTACCACTAGAACACACATCTTATCACTGTTTATAGTATAAGGACAGGGGAGAACCCAGGAGAGATGGGAACTGATTATCTGTCACCACTAGAACATCCTGCGTATCACTGTTTATAGTATAACAGGGGAGAAACCAGGAGAGATGGGAACTGATTATCTATCACCTCTAGAACACACTGCTTATCACTGTTTATAGTATAAGGACAGGGGAGAACCCAGGAGAGATGGGAACTGATTATCTATCTCCACTAGAACACACTGCTTATCACTGTTTTTGATAAATAGGGAACATAAAATAGATTTATGATTAACACTTCTAAACTTTTCTGAATTCATATGAAAGTTAATGAATTAGTTACACAATTGACTATTCTTTTTAAGTCGAAGTAGATAAATTTTTCAGACTCCAACTCCACCCTAACAATACCGACTCCCTGATTCTGACTCCGCAGCCCTGTTCATAGTGTCATTCCAGTTCGGCGCCTACTATTACCATGAGGATTACCCTGCAGATAATATCTTCCCCTCATAGCAGCAAACTGATAATGGATTACCCATCTACATAGGAGGTCTTATCGTAATTTTCAGTCATATAGCAAAAAAAGAACTGCCAAAAATGTAAAAAAAAAAAATTAGTTTCTATGATTTTTTTAAAAAAATACGCCTTTCTGATGGAAGTATCCCTTTACATAAAATCTGAATGATTTCTGCTTAAAATTCAATGCCTGTCTTGTGACAGCATAAAGTGGGAATTAGTCTCTATGTCCTCAGGCCTGATGGGCATTGCCGTTCTTACCCGCACAGTCGCAGTGACATCTCCTTCCATCTCTCTCTTCTCTACCCCCTTTACATCCTTCTCTTTCTGTTCTCGGTTTTCTGCATCCTCTCTGTCGACCGGAGTCCCCCCATTTTCGGCACGCTCACTGGGTGCTGGAGTGGCTACAGAATAATACAAACGCAGCTGTAGAGGAACAGTAGGTGGGATACCCGGCCCCCTCCTCTATAGTACATACTGTCACGCTCAAGGCAATAACAGTCAATAAGTGCAACCCATTCAAATGGTTCAACTCTATCCCCATATAGCAGCACATTAGAGAGCCCCCTTGTACCTGGTTTAGAAGTGCACGGGGTGTTGGTGAGGCTGGGCTCTGGAGTGGTGGTGCTGGTCTTTATAGTGGGTGAGGAGGCCCGTGATGACAGCTTGGAGTCCAGGCTGGGATCGGGCATTAGTTCGGGCATGCTCCAGCGTCCATTAATGTGTTCAAACTCCTGCACCTGTGACAGTAAATGCAGATGAAATGTGTGAGATTCCCACGACCATGCACGGTCCAGGAAATATAGTCCATGTGTCAGCCACATCTCCCAGACCGAACGCGGCTCCCCAGACCCAAACTGACTGCATTGTGTTTTATGATACAGTCGTCTCCTATCTGAGTGCAGGTCTAATGTACTGTACTCATATTATTATGTGAGTACAGTACAATAGACCTGCAATCAGATAGGAGCTGACTGTACCATAAATTACAGGAGATGTGGCTGACACTAGGGCAGTATTTCCCGCACCGATCATGGTCATGTGAATCAGCCCTTAACCCGTGTTTTCTTGTGGAGTTCATCTTGTAAGGTAAGCTTACCTTTTTCTTCACCAGGGACATGACACCGATACGGGTCAACACCTGCTGGCGGGACAGCCCTTCTCGGGGGACACCATCAGCAAAGGTCTCAGAGCCGTCTGCGCCCGGTTCACAAAGATGTCTCATGAACAGAGATACGTAGGCTCTAGGATACAAGAGAGACACAGCTGAGGACAGAACCTGCTATGACTATGAGGGGGTATGACAAGCAAAATTACATCCACTGCTATGACTGCGAGGGGTATCACTAGCAAGATTATCTCCACTGCTATGACTGCGAGGGGTATCGTTACCAAGTTTATCTCCACTGCTATGACACCGAGGGGTATCACAGCCAAAATTACCTCCATTGCTATGACTGAGAGGTAGTATCACAACAAAAATGATGTCCATTGTTATCACTACGAGGGGATAACACAACCAAATTTACACATTGACATTACTGTGAAGGAGTCTTACAACCATAGCTTTTCCCACTGCTACAACTGCAAGGGGGTATCCCAAACAAAATTATCTCCACTGCTATGACTATGAGGAGTTAACGCAACCAAAATTATATCTTCATGGCGATGACTGCGAGGGGGTATCACTACCCATATTAGCTCCACTGCTATGACTGCATGGGGTTAACACTACCATAAGTATCTATACTGTTGGGACTACCATAAGTATCTATATGGCTATGACTGTAAGGGGGTATCACAAACAAAATTACCTCCACTGCTATGACTATGACGGGATATAACTACCAAAACTATATCCACTGCTATGACTGTGAGGGGGTTTCACAACCAAAATGATCTCCACTGATGTGATTGCTTTGCTCGCTTCCTATAGTGATCAGCTGTAGGGGGCAGGGAGATCCGGGAGCTCACGAGCAGGCAGGCAGTGTCACGGGGCACTGCTGGGCTAACATGGCGAGCCAGTCTCCTGTGTACAACCACTTAGGTGTCCGGGTCATGGGGTGTCGGTTAGGTAGTACAAACAGCACCAGCAAATGATGGCGTGGGCACAGCACCTGTACCTGCACCGGAAGGGGTTAATCTAATAGCAATACAGGGATATGCCTTTATCCCAGCACCTGATCTGCATCACAGCGCTGCAGTATATTGCGGCATTATACAAGCAGATGCAGACAGAACCGTCCCGCCGGATCTCCAATGCGCACAGTTCAGCTGTCACGTTTATGGCAGCAGGTAAGGAATTGATGTATAAGTGAGGCGGCGCTGCCCCCTGCTGGCCACTGACAGGATACCTTTACATTTCATGATCCACAGGTTAGCAGTACAATGGCTCCACACAGAGGAGCCCCATCAGACGTGCCACAGCATCCTGGCCCGCTCAGCCTCTGGGATTTCTGTCCTGCATCGGGCGGTGGGTATGAGGACACAGCTCTGTCCACCCCGGTGTCGCCAGGTGCAGGTTATAATGTCTGTCTGTGTGAGGGAGGAGGTGAGGGTCTCTGTCACCACCACCAGGAAACAGACGTCACCAAGCGGCATCAGATGAGTAAGGACATCATCACATGGGAAACGGCTCTATGTAGTGAGCACACAGCCAGTGCAACTATGCTGCGTGTGTCATACATACGTGTAGTGAAGCATATACAGCAGTGTGCATGAAATGTCTGGTGAGTATACATGAATGTAGTGAGCACACGGCAATGTATGAGGTGTGTATATACAGGTATGTGGAGAGTATACAGTCATGTAGCAGTATGTATGTAGTGTGAGGTGTGTGTACATGTATGGGGAGAGTATACAGTCATGTAGCAGTATGTATGTAGTGTGAGGTGTATATACAGGTATGTGGAGAGTATACAGTCATGTAGTGTGAGGTGTGTGTACATGTATGTGGAGAGTATACAGTCATGTAGCAGTATGTATGTAGTGTGAGGTGTATATACAGGTATGTGGAGAGTATACAGTCATGTAGCAGTATGTAGTGTGAGGTGTATATACAGGTATGTGGAGAGTATACAGTCATGTAGCAGTATGTAGTGTGAGGTGTATATACAGGTATGTGGAGAGTATACAGTCATGTAGCAGTATGCAGTGTGAGGTGTATATACAGGTATGGGGAGAGTATTCAGTCATGTAGCAGTATGTAGTGTGAGGTGTATATACATGTATGTGGAGAGTATACAGTCATGTAGCAGTATGTATGTAGTGTGAGGTGTATATACAGGTATGTGGAGAGTATACAGTCATGTAGCAGTATGCAGTGTGAGGTGTATATACAGGTATGGGGAGAGTATTCAGTCATGTAGCAGTATGTAGTGTGAGGTGTATATACATGTATGTGGAGAGTATACAGTCATGTAGCAGTATGTATGTAGTGTGAGGTGTATATACATGTATAGGGAGAGTATACAGTCATGTAGCAGTATGTATGTAGTGTGAGGTGTATATACATGTATGGGGAGAGTATACAGTCATGTAGCAGTATGTATGTAGTGTGAGGTGTATATACAGGTATGTGGAGAGTATACAGTCATGTAGCAGTATGCAGTGTGAGGTGTATATACATGTATAGGGAGAGTATACAGTCATGTAGCAGTATGTAGTGTGAGGTGTATATACATGTATGGGGAGAGTATACAGTCATGTAGCAGTATGTATGTAGTGTGAGGTGTATATACAGGTATGTGGAGAGTATACAGTCATGTAGCAGTATGCAGTGTGAGGTGTATATACAGGTATGGGGAGAGTATTCAGTCATGTAGCAGTATGTAGTGTGAGGTGTATATACATGTATGTGGAGAGTATACAGTCATGTAGCAGTATGTATGTAGTGTGAGGTGTATATACAGGTATGGGGAGAGTATACAGTCATGTAGCAGTATGTATGTAGTGTGAGGTGTATATACATGTATAGGGAGAGTATACAGTCATGTAGCAGTATGTATGTAGTGTGAGGTGTATATACATGTATGGGGAGAGTATACAGTCATGTAGCAGTATGTATGTAGTGTGAGGTGTATATACAGGTATGTGGAGAGTATACAGTCATGTAGCAGTATGTAGTGTGAGGTGTATATACAGGTATGTGGAGAGTATACAGTCATGTAGCAGTATGCAGTGTGAGGTGTATATACATGTATAGGGAGAGTATACAGTCATGTAGCAGTATGTATGTAGTGTGAGGTGTATATACATGTATGGGGAGAGTATACAGTCATGTAGCAGTATGTATGTAGTGTGAGGTGTATATACATGTATGGGGAGAGTATACAGTCATGTAGCAGTATGTATGTAGTGTGAGGTGTATATACAGGTATGTGGAGAGTATACAGTCATGTAGCAGTATGTATGTAGTGTGAGGTGTGTACATGTATGGGGAGAGTATACAGTCATGTAGCAGTATGTATGTAGTGTGAGGTGTATATACATGTATGGGGAGAGTATACAGTCATGTAGCAGTATGTATGTAGTGTGAGGTGTATATACAGGTATGTGGAGAGTATACAGTCATGTAGCAGTATGTAGTGTGAGGTGTATATACAGGTATGTGGAGAGTATACAGTCATGTAGCAGTATGCAGTGTGAGGTGTATATACATGTATAGGGAGAGTATACAGTCATGTAGCAGTATGTATGTAGTGTGAGGTGTATATACATGTATGGGGAGAGTATACAGTCATGTAGCAGTATGTATGTAGTGTGAGGTGTATATACATGTATGGGGAGAGTATACAGTCATGTAGCAGTATGTATGTAGTGTGAGGTGTGTATGAATTGTATACATAGTGATGAAGCAGATCGGCAGATACGGGGGGGGGGGGGGGTAACTTACTTAAACTCCTTCTCTGACTTGCCCCGCAAGTCTCTCACCAGCCAGTGTGTGGTGAAGGCGTCCTGAGGTGGCATCCCCCAGCGCATCACCGCGTTCAGGAAGGCCTTCCGCTGCCGCGTGTTGAACCCCAGAACCTGGGAGAACATACAGAGGAACATACAGAGTCATGTACACAACATGCGTCTGTGGGGAGGAATTTACTCTATGAACAGAACCTCCAAGGTCCTAGTGTAGGGCCCTGGAGCAGGGGGTACTTTGAAGTCTGGACATTTGTGGACATTTGCCCAGTTTCCCCAATGCAAAGTTATAAACTTCTTACTTTATTTTTTCTTGAAAGGGTTGACACGCACTGTTTAATACTGTGTAACTGCATTTTATATGTATGTTGTGATATACATCTTTTTCATTATCGCTGTATTTTTAAGGCTCTGTGGAAAGGGTTAATGAATACTGAGAGACTGTTAGGACTTTGAATTAGACACTGGTAATTTCCACAGCTGCCATAGGGTTTAATAGAGACCATGCGTTGATGGGAAAAAGCCAGACTTGTTTATCACCAAAACCAGACAGCCTGACCTTGTGAATGTCTGGTTTTAGCTATGTTATTATATCTGGAAATTTGTTTTTGTCTGGAAAAACTGCTGTGTCATCGCCATTGAGCATCATTGAAGCTGTAATGTAAGTCTATGGGAGACGGAAAGTGTTAGGGCTCATGCACACAACCGTTGTTGTTTTGCGGTCTGTTTTTCACTAACCCGTTGTTCCGTATCTGAGGGGTTTTTTTCTCTGATTTAAGTCCTCTTCCGTTCCATTATTGCACAAAACATATCCGTAGAGTTTCCGTATTTGATCCGTTTTTTGCGGATCGTATACAGAAACAGTAACTTATTAATCACCAAACACATGAGCAATATGGGCTGGGCATAGCATTTCTACATACGGATGTGTTCTGTGTGCATTCCGTATTTTTTGCAGACCCATTGACTTTAAAAGGGCCTTGGACCGTGATTTGCGGACAATAATAGGACATGCATTAATGTTTTGCGGAACGGCCATGCGGACAAACGCAATGCACACAGAGTAACTTCTGTATTTTCTACAGCCCCATTGAAGTGAATGGTTCCGCATACGGTCCTCAAAAAAACCAGAATGAAAACGGAAAGAAAATACGCTCGAGTGCATGAACCCTTACAATGTATCTGTTTGTGCTGAGCTTCTCTACTCCACCCCTCCCACTAGAAGGTTCTAGTCTAGATAAAACTGTATATAAGGAGAGCAGTCAGAGCCCCTAGTGTTCTGCAGTTAGGGACCATTGCTTGGAGGGGAAGACTCATGTCAGCCTTCATGAGTGACCAGAAGAAGACACTAAGATGGGGACGCTGAGCAACAGACCATGGGTCACGAGACCAGTGACCAAGGAGCCAGCCAGACTACTGAGCTACAGACCGTGGGCCCTTGACCAGGATGCCAGCCTTCTGAAGAGAAAGAAGGACAGCTAGCTCAGGCCTTTCCTCAGCATCAAACCCTTCTTTGCCCGGGCGGAGACTGGAGAAGCCAGCCCTATGCCTCACCTGTACTGTTTTGTACCTGATTTCGTCCAGTACAGAAGCAGACTGGTTACTGCAGACCCCGACTCTCTGGACATATTTCCCATTGAGGTGCACCACGCCTTACCAACCCTTTAGGTGGGCAGCAACACATGGAGACACCTTGACTGTGTCTGGGGGACCCAGCGTAGCGTTGGCGCCACCCCAAACCTGGCAACTGCACTAGAAACTTGTCCATCTTAAAGGGGTTTTCTCATCTCAGACAATAGGGGCATATCGATAGGATATGCCCCCATGGTCTTATAGAGCCCCGAAAGTGAAGGAGAGCGCACTGTGCATGCGCAGCCGCCCTCCATTCATTTCTATGGGGCAGCCGAAAATAGCCGAGCGCTGGCTCGGCTATTGCTGTCTGCCCCATAGAAATGAATGGGAGCATGGGCCGCGCATGCGCGGCACGCTCTCATTCACTTCTAGGGGAGAGGCGGGGATTAGCGCTTGGTGGTGGACGGACCGCGGGAAATCTGGGGTCCTCCAGCCACAGCACTCTCCGCTCAGTTTTCGATATAGGTGCGGGTCCCAGCGGTGCCCCCATTGTCTAAGATGGGAATACCCCTTTAACCATTTCTCGAAGCAGCGATTTTCCGCTTTTGTGTTTTCGCTCCCTGCCTTCCCGGAGCCATAACTTTCTTATTTTTCCGTTCACAGCCATATGAGGGCTTGTTTTTTTGCAAGATAAGATGTACTTTCTAATATCACCATTTAATATTTTATACAATGTAGTGGGAAGCAGGAAAATAATTCCAAATAGGGTGGAATTTGAAAAAATAAAAGGCAATTTTGCCAGTTTTACAGGTTTTATTTTTACGGCGTTCATTATGCGGTAAAACTGACTTGTGCTCTTCATTCTCCAGGTCAGTAGGACTACGGCGATACTATGTATATAAAGCTTTTCTTGCGTTTTAATACTGAAAAAAAAATTTGATCTTTTGAAATAATGATATCACTGTTCAGTGCTGCCACCTGCTGGCATGAACTGTGAAATACAAATGAGCCTGTAAGACTAGTAGAGGTTCAGCCTCATTATTACTATAGAACGTCTTCCCTGATCTCCGCTGGGGGAAATCGCGCCTGACCCAGCAGCGCGCGCTGTTTCAGATGCCGTGGTCACGTTTGTCCACAGCATCTGAGGGGTTAAAGGCTATGTACACCTTTAGGGGGCTTTTTTTTATTATTATTATTGCATTGTACTCATTTTGAGCTGAAAATATTTTTTTGAATTGGTCTTTATTAAAAATAGGTCATCCTTTTTTCTGTAGAGAGCGTTGGATTTTCTGTCTATTCCGTCAGAGCAGGAGCTGACGGGCTCCTTATCTCTGCTCTCTGACATTATGAACGCTCAGTACAGCTCAGTTCTCATCTTACTAATAAGAATGTGGCTCAAAGGAAATGTGTCACCAAAAATGTTATCTGCCAGTTAAAACCAAATAGTAACACACATCCTTTTTTTAAATCTGCTTCTATTTTCTGTTTGCAGATTTTTATTTATTTTATTTTATGAACATGATTATGGGGGCGGCCATTCTGCCTGAGCTGTTCTTAACAGCATTTACACAGCATTAAAAATTGCTTTACGGCAGCCCCATGGTCCATAGACACAACGGTTAGGAGGGGACTGACCAGAGAGTTTTCTAGGCATGCTCTGTGACCTGTGGACCTCTCGTGAATGGTGGATCTTGTCTTATCTACACACAGAGGTGGTATCATTACAGGCAGGATTAGACTGATAGATAAGTAGATAACTGCAGTAAAGTGATCTGTGCAGATGAAGTAGTGATGCCTATTATTAGACATGGTGGCCAATGTGAAAACTGCAGGATTTTTTAGTTTAAATTATAAAAAGTGACATGGAAAATTAAAAATAACATCAAAAATGATTTACATACATGCTAAACATAAAAAAGTGATTTAAACAGCAGGTCATTTTCTGATGAAACATTCCCTTCAACTAAGTGTTCATGTCCTCTTAGTAGTTTAGAGACGAGGTTTATTATGATGAGCGGCACAAAGTGAAAGTACCAGTCACACAGTTAGAAAAACTGTTACCCCTTTGTGACAGAACAGCTCAATATTTTTAATAAAGGCCAATTGAAAAAAATATATATTTTTAGACAAAAATGAGTAACATGCAATCATAAACAAAAATTGCCTCCGAAGGAGTATATAGCCTTTAAATGTCCACGATTGGCATTACCGTCAATCGCGGACATTAGCCGCAGGTGTCTGCTGTATGAAACAGCAGGAAACCGGCGGCCATGGTGCTTGTTCCGCTCCGCGCGCCATCTTTAAAGACCCGACATCTGCCATACATGGATAGCGGATGTCGGGAAGAGGTTAAAGGGGAGGTCTACCACTGCAATAATACTTCTTTTCATGCAATATCAAACATACAAAAAGCTATGCAAGCAGTCTCAATAGATAGGTGTGACTTACCTCTATATTCCCACCGACCCGGGCCAGTAGAGGCGGCAGTGGCTTGTCCTTCTCGTTGCGCAGTTGTCGGCGAGACTGCCTGCGTCCTGTGACGGCACAACAAAAGATGTCAGCAATGATACCACCGATATATGGCTTCCAATGGTCCCTCTGCCGCCCTCACCTTCGGCTCTCTCATCAAAATCTTCATCCTCTTCCTCAGAGCCCACGGAGTATTCAGACTGGTTATCTGTAAAGAGGGATCGGGGACAACGCTATCAGAGGCCTAGGAAAATTTCACTCTCCTGTCCTGATGGTTTGTTACAATGTATCAGTGCAGGTAACATGCATCAGGCTGCTTAGGCAGTCGCTTAAACTATAACAAACCCTCAGATGTGAGAAGTATTGGATCTACAGGGGTGTTTTAGCCTCTGAGTGTCAAGGAAAATGTTCTCACTCACTAGCAGCAAGCAGAGATCTTGAAACAACTATAGAACAACTGATGGAAGTGAGACTCTGTGAGGGGGTTCTTACCCTGATCCTCCTGCGCGGCGTCAGTTGTAGTTCACTTGCTTCCTCACCCTCTTGCCCTTGCCCAGGTTGCGTGCCAGGTCCTCCTGCTGCTGCTCGTAGTGATGGCGGAGCAGCTTCTCCCAGTAATCGGGATCCACGTTCTCCTCCTGTTTGATCACCTCCCGTTCCAGCTCCTCCAACTGAAAGGTAAAGTAAAACGTGGAGAATGTCCACCCTTGACCGGCAGATAAGCAGCAAACATGGAGGCCGGTGCTCACCTTCTCCTCCTCTCGCACCACGTACTGAGCGACTTTGAAGGAGCTGAGGTACTCGTTCATGTTCTGCACTTCGGTGTCCTCCGTCTCGTCCTGGTTGCGATCCAGGAGCCGCGCGATGGCCCCGTTGTCGTAGTGGATGACGCTGCTGTCCTCCTCTTTGTTATCACCTGGAAGGGAGACAACTGGTTAGAAGTCAGTGATTTACCGAGGGGGTGTGTATACTTTTGCAAAGGTTATTTCTGTGGATCCAATGCATTTAAAGGGGTTATCCAACCCCTATAATGTCCCCCCTAATGCCCGGGCCCCTCATATAGGTTATACTTACCCCGCTCCCCGGCACCCGCGCCACTCCTGATGCTCGCATGACTGCTGCTGTATCTCCCTGTCGCGCGGATCAAAACATCCGGTTATGGGGGGGAGCAGCCAATAGCAGGCCATGACGGGAACGAGTCTCCCTAGAAGTGTGAATGATGCTAGGTAGGCTCGTCCCTGTCGTGGCCTGCTATAGGCTGCCAGCCCCCACATAGCGCCCCACCACCCTACCATCGCCAGATGTCTTGTTCCGGCCGACGAGGAGATGCAGCGCTTGATGCGCTGAAGCTATGTAGAGGCCGGCACCAGCGCAGGGACTTATTAAGAACGGTGTCTAAAACGGCGGTCTTGATAAATGACCCCCAAAATGTCAGACACCCCCTGTAACTGTTCTAGGAAGACAGGAGAGGACTGACCTAGTAAGGCTACCTGCAAAGATTACGCACGTTTTTTGCGGGTAGATTATCGTGCGGAAAAACTGCAGTGTAAGGGTTCCCGCACACGGCCGTGAGTTGCGGTCCGCAAATAGTGGATTCGCAAAACACAGATCCCAGCTGAACGCATGCCGCCATTTATTTTTTAACTTCTGTAGAAATGTCCAAAACAAGGATAGGACGTGTCCTTGTTTTTTTGCGGGGGCCGCGGAACAGGCGTCCGGATGCAGCCCCTCTGAAATGAATGGGTCCACATCGAATGCGGACAGAAACTACAGCCGTGTGCCTGAGCCCAAATACAGCAGCAGCAAAGTGTCCGAGATGCCACACATCTCATGTACACTTCTGCGGTCATTTATTAAGTTTGGCAATTTAGACGCCGCTCTTAATAACCGTGCGCTGACGTTTGGACATGCCACTTGCTTAAATCTACGCCGGCTCCCTTGCTTTTCGTTCCGTGCTGAAAGTGACCTGCCGTGACCAGCGAAGCACTGACTGCCGCAGCCAATGGAGTCATCTGATGTTCCTACTTGGTTGCACAGGCTGAGAGCAAATGAAAAGTGGGTAAGTTGCTCACAGCACCCAAGCTGACATCTGTAGGTGGCTGTGGGCATCTCCTCTACCTTTTTCTGAGCATTAGGTGTGATAACTCACCTTCATTGTAGAGCGCATCTTGAGGTGGCAAAAATGGAAGTTACTGCACTTGCAACAGTAAAGACAAAATGGGGAATGAGGTGGGCTTGGGGGAGGGGAACTAACCTTAAAAAGGTGGGTGGGTGTGGACGCTGCCCACTCATTAACAAACTATTGTCTCTGGTCTTTCTTCTCTGCCTGGACAGCTACGAATATCTACACAAGGTTGTGATGTCACCTCCTCCTGAAATTGCATTCACTGCAACTAGGACAGCTCCGTTCATCCTGATCTTTCTGGTTCACGAATAGCATGCCAGTATAGTTAAGACTGACACAAGAAAGTAGAGGAGGATGGATCTCACAAGGCAGATATAAATGCTCATTGTGGTTTGCGAAAAGCTGGTACAGAGGCTGCCATTTGTGGCAGGAGACCAAGAACGCGCTTAGTCTTACCTTCTATTTCATCCTTAAATAGTTCTTCTGTCCCAAACTTCAGGATGTCATCAAGCTCCTGCTTGGACATGGAACCAGCCTTGGAGCCAAGCCCTGGTCTCACCACTAGGTGGGTCAACATCATCTTCCTCTTGGCCACCTGTGTTATACGTTCCTCGACCGACGCCCGCGTCACAAATCTGTAGATCATCACTTTGTTGGCCTGGCCGATTCGGTGAGCCCTACTGAAGGCCTTAAAAAAAAAAAAAAAAAAAAAAAAAAAAAGAATTAAAAGGTGATTGGGTGCTGTAGTGTCGACAAGTCTGCAGACGGTGCCCTAAATGTCAATGAAGCCGAACTTTCAGCACATTGGCTGAAAGTGGTCATGTGGCCACAAGCACAGAAACTTTCCTACTAAGCTTCCCAGCATGCAGCATCAAGGCCACTTCTCAAATAATCAAGCTATGCCCAAATCTCCAGTGATTTACAGTTTTCAGTGAGCTCCCTCTAGTGGTGGCTGAAGGTAGAGTAACATGATAAAATTCTGCCTATGTCCTGGAACAACATGTCCATCTCGAATTGTCCTCTAACCTCTCATGCCACTCATTTTGATCAGATGCAATCCGGCTTCAGACCAAATCGCTGCACTGAAACTGCCCTAACCAAAGTCGCCAACAATCTGCTAGCTGCAAAAGCTAAACTTCACTACTCTGTACTCCTCCTTCTTGACCTTTCCTCTGCCTTCAAAACTGTTGACCACTCTCTCCTCCTACAAATCTCTCTTCCCTTGGCATCAAAGACCTAGCCCTCTCCTGGATCTCCTCGTGCCTCACCAACAGAACATTTAACGTTTCCCATTCATACACTACCTCCTCATCACGCCCCCTTTCTGTTGGTGTCCCTCAAGGCTCTGTCCTGGGTCCCCTTCTTTTCTCCACTTATACATTCGGCCTCATAGAGTCCCATGGCTTCTAATACCACCTCTATGCGGACGACACTCAAATCTACCTCTCTGGCCCAGGTGTTGCTTCCCTGCTATCCAGAATCCCAGCATGTCTGTCGGCTATATCTTCATTCTTCTCTTCCCGCTTCCTAAAACTCAACATGGAGAAAACTGAATTCATTGTCTTTCCCCATGTCACTCAGCCCCCCTACCTGACCTGTCCATTATGGTTAATAGCACAACACTTTCTCCAGTCTCGCAGGCCCGCTGTCGGTAACATTGGATTCTGCCCTGTCCTCTAAGCCACACATCCAAACCCTTTCCCTCCACCTGCCATTTACAACTTAAGAACATCTCTCGTATTCGCGCCTTCCTCATCCCTGAGTCAACTAAAATACTAGTGCATGCTCTCGTCATCTCCCGCCAGGACTACTGCAACATCCTCCTCTGTGGGCTCCCATCAAGCACCCTCGCTCCCCTCAAAGCTATTCTCAACTCTGCTGCCTGGTTAATCCACCTCTCCCGCGTTTCGCCTCCGCCAATCCCTTCACTGGCTCTCCTTGGCCCAGCGAATTCAGTTTAAAATACTTACAACTACATATAAGTCCGTCTACAACCCGTCTCCTTCTTACATCTTTGACCTGCTTTTCAGATACATCCCCACACGTAATCTCAGATCCTCACAGAACCTCCTCCTACATCTGTTCTTCAGTCAATTGACTACAAGATTTCTCATGTGCCTCGCCCCTACTCTGGAACTCTCTACCCCAACACATCAGACTCTCCCCCAACATCCAAACCTTTAAGAGTAACCTGAAAACCACCGCTTCAGGATAGCCTACCGTCTGCAATGAGCATGCTGCCACCACACAGCCACATGAGCATTCTATACCCTCACCTACTGTGTTCTACCTCTTCCCTATAGAGTGTAAGCTCTAGCGGGCAGGGTCCTCTACCCCTCTGTACCAGTCTGTTAATACCGTAGTTTCCTGTTTTTTTTATTTCTTTGTAACCCCAGCTGGATCTACAGCGCTTTAAAATAAATAATCATAATAATGTCTATACAGGGGATCTGTAGCTCTGTATCAGACAACCTCCGGTCATTATATAGATATACCTATTTAAAATAAATGGTGTTTCAGGCTGGACATTAAAGGGGTTGCCTCATGCTTCCGACCTGAACCGCCACATGGATGGCTACTCATCTGGCAAGTCAAGACTTCCACCAGCAAAATTGGCTGCTGTCAGGGTGTCCGAAGCCGATCACTCTGGTGGCTACATTCTGGAAGGATCTGACAAGACATCTCCTGTAAGCTAGTCTAAAGCCAGCCATACACATAACGGTCACACAAAGACTGAATCAGCCGGCAATTATTTCTCCTGATCAGCCGGGAATGAATGTGTTGTAAATGGGAGAGGGGAGAAAGAAGCTGGTAGACATCTGACTAACGTGTATGGCCAGCTTAAGGCACCATGTGTGATGGCTCAGAGCATATCTACCTGAATGTCGTTGTGGGGGTTCCAGTCGGAATCGTAGATAATGACGGTGTCTGCAGTCGCCAGGTTGATCCCCAGACCCCCGGCACGTGTGGAGAGTAAGAAGCAGAACTGCTGAGCACCGGGAGCTATGAAACAAAGGAGCGGGTGAAGACAGAGGAGGATCTTAGGAGCGAAAGCAAAATCACAGCAGCCAAAATACTCACCATTAAATCTATCGATGGCTTCCTGTCTCAACGAACCAGTGATCCCTCCATCTATTCGCTCATATTTGTAGCCCTCGTAGTCCAGGAAGTCTTCTAAGAGGTCCAGCATCTTGGTCATCTGAAAAATGGAAAGAGAAGAGGTTTCAGTAAAAAGTGAACGGCTAAGAATTAAAAAATAATTATCATAGTGCTATGGGCAAAATTACTAATTGGGGTCGATTTTTATGTATGGGCATTTTAACCCTTTCTGAACCTCCGCCATACATGTACAGCGGACGTCCGGTCTTTAAAAAGACAGCAGACGCCCAGGGCTAATGAATACTGAAAGGGACATTTAACCCTTCAGATGTCATGGCCCAATGTTACCACAGCATCTGATGCGGTATTCCCCGAGAGCTCTGCGCTCCCAGGGTGTGAACGGCTCCCCCTAGCGGCAATCGGGGGAGCCATTGGTTGTGTGAAAGCCCTGGTCTCTCTGAAGAAGCTGTAGAGCTGCAGTTCCTATGGAGCCCTGCAGGTGGCACTGCTCTATAAGAACATAGAAGATCTCCAATGAATTGCAGTTCGATGCAATGTATTGTAGAAGCAATCTAATGATTGCTTATAGTGTTGAGCGAAGCGTGCTTCAGGATGCTTCATCTGAAGTCGCCTCATTCAAAACGTCGGAATAATACTGTACGGAGATCAGTCTTCGTACAGTATTAGAATGTATGGGCTCTGATGAGCGAAAGTAAGTTACTCACGAAGTCGCGTGTGACCTTGTTGAATAACTTTGGTAATTTTTTTTTAAAGAGGAAAGCCAATTTAAAACTTGAAACCGAACTCAGGCTGCAGTTCCGAGATACTAGTCGGAACCAAAACAGAATTCAATTTCAAGTTTTAAAGTGGTTTTCCTCTTTAAAAATCAATTACCAAAGTTATTCAATGAAGTCAAGCGCGACTTCGTGAGTAACTTACTTCAGCTCATCGAAGCCCTTACATTCTAATACTGTACGGAGACGGATCTCCGTACAGTATTATTCTGAGGTTTTGAAGGAAGCGACTTCAGATGAAGCATCCGAAGCTTGCGGCGCTCAACACTAGTTGCTTATTGGGGCTCATGCACACGGCTGTAAGTGTTTTGCGGTCCACAAATCGAGGATCCACAAAACACAGGGCCGCAGAACAGACTTATGGATGCAGACAACTCACGGGTGTGCTAAGGAAGCATCTTTTACAGGCCCATTGAGAGGAATGATTCCACATCTGATCCACAAAAAACTCAGATCGGATGCGGATTGAAACTATGGCCATGTGCACGAGGCCTTATAATCATCTAGGGTGGCTCAAAAAAAGAATGGCCGATTCGCCATTCTTTCATTGCTTCACCTCCCAACAAAAATTGAATTGAAAGTGATCAAAAAGTCAGACACACTCCAAAATTGTATCAATAAAAAGCACAAATTGTCCCGCAAAAAAAAAAAAAAAGGAGAGAAAAGAGCCCTTATACAGCTCCGCAGACATAACTATAAAAAAAAAAAAAAAGGTATCTGTGTCAAAATATGGAGAAAAAAAAACTTTTTACAAGGTTCTTATATTTTTTTCAGTATTAAAAAAAGAAAAACAAGAAAGATTAAAAAGGTCCCCTAGGGAAACTAAATATTTAGAGCATCTATAAAATGTGAGTATGAATAATACACAAAATGTAACAATACATTTATTACACCTGCGTCTTCATATCAGTGTTATGTTATATTTTTACATATTTTTGTTGTGTTTTTGTTACACCTTTAATTTATATGTATGTATTCGACAAGAATAAAAAAGAACAAGAGACTAAGATCCCAAAAGGCTTCAAAAAAATCTAATGTTCTGATTTATTGATTATAATTGAAAACTTCAATAAAAAGAATATAAAAAAAAAAATACAAGAAAAACTATATAAATGTGGTATCGCTGTAATTGTACTGACCTGGAGAATGAAGGGAAAAGCTCAGTTTTACCGCCCTGGGAACGCCATACAAACAAAACCCATAGAAATGTGACGGAATCGCGTTTCCCCCCACCCCAATTCCACCCCATTTGAAATTTTACATTGTATGCCAAATTAAATGTTGCCATTAGAAAGTACAACTTATTCCACACAAAAAAAAAGTCCTCATACGGCTACGTGAAGGGAAAAATAAAAAAGTTATGGCTCTGGGAAGGCGGGGAGTGAAAAACAAAAATACAAAAAACTGAAAAATCGCAGGATGCTGAAAGGCTTAACCCCTTCCTGACATACATGTACGTGTAGCAGGCACTATATACTGCAGTACAGAAGCATTTCAGATTATTGAACAAGCAATAAAGGGATAATGGTTGCCCCTTGCAGATTCCACTTTTTATTTTCCAAAGTGGAATCTGATTGGTTGCTATGGGCAACTAAGCCAGTTCTACTTTACACCAGTTTGATATAAGGGCTCCTTTACATAGGCCGAGGTTCGGGGCAATTATCGGGAACTAACCTTTGCTTGAGTGCGCATTCCTGATAATTTGCCCATGTAACGGTGGCGCCAATCACCCGACAAACGAGCAAATGCTCATTGGTTGGGTGATCGCATCTTTCAAAAAAATAATAATTGGCAAGACATCATGTAAACAGGGACTGCAAATGAGCGGTCAACCGTCTCAATCCCGATGACTTCCGCTCTATCATCTCCGTGTAAAAGGGCACTTAGTCCATGTAGTGGGACTAAGAGAAAATGAAAATGTCAAACTATGAAAATATCTTGTAATCCATCCCGTGCAATGAATGCCATTAAAAAAAAAGTGTCGTCTATGTCGTACTGATGGAACCTGCAGGGGGGAACCTCCAACACCCGTGTACACAGAAGCATTGAGGCATGTGTGAAGACTAGACCTGGGAAAAGATGAGGACTCGATGCCCTTGTTCGTGCAGCTTCCGAAGCATCTTCTGTAGAAGCAGCAGCTTGCCCGAAGATTTGATGAGAGAGCCTCCCTCATAGGCACCAGTCGGGAGTTTGGGAGACTCCTGGAGAAGAATGAAGAAATAGACAGTACATTGATTAGCCTCACTCTATGGTAGTGTGCCCTAATGGAGTCCATCACACAGGAAGCTAAAGGGTGAACCTCCTTAGACTTAAAAGGGGTTCTCCGGGAATTAAGAAAATGAAAATACTTATCCAAAGTTTAAAACAAGCCCCCCAATGCCTGGGTCCCTCATAAAGATTATACTTAACCCGCTCTCCCTCATCCATGTTGCTCCAGATCCCCACATGGCCACCCTGCACCTCCCCGTCGCGAGGCTTAAAAACATTCAGCAATGGGGGGAGCAGCCAACAGCAGGCGGCAACAGGGACGAGCTTCCCTAGTGTCACCCGCGATGCTAGAGAGGCTCATCCCTGTTGCGGCCTGCTATTGGCTGCTCCCCCCATCGCCGGAGATGCAGCAGCGGACGTGCAGGGATCAGGAGTAATGCAGGTGCCGCTATATGAGGGACCCGGGCTAGTTTTAAACATTGGATATCCCCTTTAAATATTACTTTATTATAAATATATTGCCAAATACCTATCATTAGTTATAATGGCTCATTTTGTCTAGGGAGCAATCATCAGGGGAAATGAAATGGCCGCCGTCTTATTACTACACACAAAACCTGTCCTAATCACACAGCAGGACAAGTTACTTCACAACACTGAGGTAAAGAGCTGCCTCATCCTCCTCTCTGCTCTGCTTGTCAGGGAATATGATCCTGAATAAAGCTGATAAGATCTTCAGCTGAATCTCTGTAGTAATGGAGTTTATGAGGAGACATGAAGTACAGAGAGGACGGACAGGACAGACTGTGGTAATGGAGACTGCATACAAGTGCTGCTGCTCATCAGCCACATCCCCATCTCCTCTCTGTACTTCATGTCTCCTCATGGACTCCATTCCTACAGAGATTCAGCTGAAGATCTTATCAGCTCAGGACCATAATCCCTGACAAGCAGAGCAGAGAGGAGGAGGATGAGGCAGCTCTTTAGCTCAGTGTTCTGAAGTAACTTGTCCTGTTTTGTGATTAGGACAGGTTTTGTGTGTAGTAATAGGACGGCGGCCATTTTATTTCTCCTAATGATTGTTCCCCACACAAAACGAGCCATTATAACTAATGAAAGGTATTTGGGAATATATTTATAATAAAGTAATATTTACGTATTTTCATTTTCTTAATTCCCGGAGAACCCCTTTAACAATTATTATGTCCTGGGGCTGGGCCTACATCAAAGGGGTTGTCTATTTTGATACAGATGGTCTATTCTCAGGATAGGTCATCAATATCCAATCAGTGGGGATACGACTCCCGCCATCCACACTGATCAGCTGTTTCCGGCAGCCGCCAGCACTGGATACTATGCAGTGGAGGGAGCAAAAAGCAGGAAGCACCTTTCACTGTGTAGCTGCCATGTTGGGTTACTGCAGCTCAGCTCGCAATCAATGGAGGTACACAGCGCAGGAAATTATACAGCGGACAGAGCTGGAAGCAGCAGGCACTGTTCACTGTGTAGTGGCCATGTCGGAGTACAACAGATCTACCCCCAGAAAGAGAGCAGAAATACAATACACCCAACACTGCACAGTGGATAGAGCATTCAGCCCAAAATGGCTGATCGGTCAGGGTGCTGGGTGTCTGACCCCCACCGATCTCCTATTGATGACCTACACTAGGGATGTGGAAAACCTCTTTAATTTTACATTGTATGTGTCGAAAAAAAATCTTTCCTACTGAGGACTAAGGGGTCCTACAGGAAAATGGAGAGACCCCTTTAATTTAAATGGGTTGTCTCATTTCATACATTGGTGGTATATCACTAGGATATGCCCCCAATGTCCAATAGACAAGGATCCCAGAAGTGGGAGCCACATCTATCTCCAGAACCTCTCAAAGTGAATGAGCCGCACTCGCTTACTCAGCTATTTTTGAAATTTCCATAGAAATGAATGTAGAGCATGCGAGCTCTCATTCACTTTCGGGAGCCTGTTCTGGAGATAACGGCAGGTCCCAAGGTGGAACCCGCATCGGACATTGGTGGCTTATCCTACTGATATGCCACCAATGTAACAGACACTCACCATTGCAGCCACAGGGAAGAGGTATGGATGGTTGCAGCACTTCTTCAGGTCCATCATGATGTTCAGTAATGAGACCTGGTTCCCTCCTCCTCGTGAGTTGAGAGCATCGAAGTTACGAGTCAAGATAAACTTGTAATACTTCCTGTGAAGCACAGTCCAGATAATTCCCCGTAGATATGGAGGACATATCACAGTAAAGGCTAGGTAAACCTTCGAGGGTTATTTTTTATGACTGCATTTAACTCATTTTAGGCTACAAATCATTTTTTCAGTTGTTCTTTATGAAGAACCTTCAGCCATTTCTGAGATACAAGAGTTAAAAAAATCAGTCTTCAGTGTTTTCTTTGAATCTTGTCATCTGATGGCTCATGTGTAGTTCTCCTCTTTCTTCTACTGACCTCCTCTTTCTTCTATCCTGAGCTCAGGAGATCAGAGATAAGAGCTACACATGAGCCGTCAGCACAAAGGGACAGCTTGCAAACAGACTCCTTTTTAACTCTTGTATCTCAGAAACAGTTGAACATTTTTAAAAATACCAATTGAAAAAATGATTTATAGCCTAAAATGAGTAAAACACAAATCATAAAAATATGCCTTTGAAGGTATCCACGGCCTTTAAGTCCATGTGGTTTGTTACTGACATGGAAGGTCTTACTTACTTCTGCATGGGACTGAGCTCCACCCTGACGATGAGCTCAGTCTTTGCCGGCATGTTTTTAAACACATCGGCTTTAAGTCGGCGTAGCATGTGTGGACCCAGCAGATCGTGCAACTTCTTGATTTGATCTTCTTTGGAAATGTCTGCAAATTCTTCTAAGAATCCTTCCAGATTACTGCAAGGAAATAAAACCATAATCAGACCTGAGAAATAAGGCAGGAAGTATTTCCCACCAGGCATGTGGTAAAATATGGACCTTCTCATGCATTTATCATGGCCCCATGGTCAGCACCATAGCTTTGCCTAGACTTCTATCATGGAAGGGAGCATGTAAATTCACCACTTACTTAAATCGTTCTGGAGTGAGGAAGTTGAGAAGATGGAAAAGTTCCTCCAGGTTGTTCTGCAGAGGGGTCCCTGTGAGGAGCAGCTTGTAATCAATCTGATATCCATTCAGCACCCTGAAAAACTGCAAGTAATACAATTTACAGTAATATATATATCCATATTTCTATGCATTATCTGTGCTGTTTTATAAACCCAGAGTTTCCCTTAGCCTCAACTCCCATCATACACACCTTTGATTGGTTGTTCTTGAGACGATGAGCCTCATCCACTACCAGACAGGCCCAACGTATGGATCCTAGAGCAGCCTGATCAATCGTGACCAGCTCGTACGAGGTGAGAAGAACGTGAAACTTCACTTGAGCTTGAGCCTTGGGTTGTCCAAAGGAATAAATGATATAGCAAGAGCAGGAAGAAAGAAAATCAATGGATAAAGTCAACAAAGCCCAATATCCGTCCCAGCGGCGTTAATGATAATAAGTAATCACTTCTATAATAGACGACATTCTCACCTTCATCTTGAAGGCCTTCTTCCCTCCCTTCATCACGTTGTCCTGGTAGGAGAATTCGTTCTCTCGGATCACAGCCCGACTGTCCTTGTCTCCTGTATAAGTCACAACGTACAAGTCTGGTGCCCACATCTGGAACTCCCGCTCCCAGTTTATGATGGTGGAAAGTGGGGCGCTAACAAGGAAAGGGCCCCTCGTATGTCCCTGCAGGGAAAAAGAAAGTCTTAATGTTCTCCATCTGCTCTCACTTCAAACACTACACATGGTGCTCAATCTGCTGCCTAGGGATGCGGCGTGCAAAGCTGTCCCCAACCCATAAGGACCCAGGTATGGCTGTCTGTCTCCTGACGGTTCAAAAAGACATTGCTGCCAAAACACAACTGAAGCAGAGAACGGGGTGCTGTTATCTCTCCTGTGGCTGACCCCCACTCGCATCTCCAGAACGTAGCCCTGAAGTGGTGGAGAGTAGACCGCGCATGCGCATGCTTCCTGCTGCATTCACTATTGAGGTCCCTGTTCTGGGGATAGGATCAGATATCAGAGGTGGCAGCCAAATGTATCTGACAATAATGGCGTCTTCCTAATGACATCAATGTCCTAGAAGGGACAACCCCTATTTGCAAAGCTGTCCGCTGCGATGTACGTGGCGTCCGGAACGTTTTTTTACAGTAAAAGCGGTGACATTTCCACTTTTCTCACCTCTTTATAGAGAGAATACAAAAACACTATGGTCTGTATGGTTTTTCCCAGGCCCATCTCGTCAGCCAGAATGGTATCCGTGCCTTGTGCCCAAGAGAACCGCAACCAGTTCAATCCCTCCAGCTGGTACATATGAAGGGTGCCGCCCTGTGCACGACACGAACGGCGGCTGAGTTTCGTACTTCACTGTGGGCTGTGTGCGCAAGAGAAGAGGAATCACATATGACGGATATGTAAAAGGACCCGACCTCCAGTCTTCAGCCACTGATCATACTCACATCCTTGGTGGGGGACCTGGGCACGTTCTCCATGTACAGCTCTTTGTGGTTCCTCTTGTATTTTGCAGGACAGGAGTTACTCTCACCCATGATCAGTTCCCTGGGGAGGGGGAAGGACACAGATATCAAGAAGCACATTAATACATTTCTTTTGGCCACCTCACAGCAGCTACGGGATACAAGGCACAAGATATAGCAGAGCCAAAATGGTCATTTGGCAGAAGAAAAGGTCCCCTGGTCCCCTCTTCCCCAGTATGATCATCCAAAATACCTCTGTCTCCAATATAACTGCTTGTGGTAATCATAATCCGGTAACTTCATGTTGTCCTCCTCCCATGTTGACTGATCATAAGAAAGGTCTCTCCATTTAACCAGGTAACTGTACGTTGCTTTCTTATCCAGACTGCAAGACAAGAGCAGATTATCTCATCGGACATAGGTATGGAACTACATTTCCCCAAAAATATTTTTCACATCACGGTGCAACTTAAAGGGGTTTTCCAAAAGTAACACTGATGGCGCATCCCTGGGATATGCCGTCAATATGTGACTGTGAGGATCTGTGACCCACACTAATCGCTAGACGAGGCGGCAGATCAGAAGAGGCAAAGGCAATGTTCACCTCCACAACCAAAACTTGTGCCCCAATAAATCTAAAATAAAATAAAAAATTAAGCAACTTTGGTCTTAATTAACCACTTGTCGTCACTTTAAAGATGGTGCCTGACCACTAGCGCAGCGCCGCCATAGCTGCCAGGCCCGAGGCTAATGTCTGTGATCGGCCATAGGGTCCCTATGTGACCACGGCATCCAAGCGGTGAAAATGTGGGAGCCACGTGCTCCTGCTTCGGTAACAGCTTCCCTAACTGAGATCGGGGAAGCTGTTATGTTACAGTGATAATCCTAGGAGGGAAGGGATGCAAATGGGCTCTTAACAAGCTCTGTCTCTAATGCCACCAGATGTAAGGCAGCTATCCTATAAGTCAATGTTCAGCTCTTGAAATAAGCCTTGAGACATGACGTGGATAAGAAATAAGCCAGCACCTCATCTGCAGAGAGCTGTTTCAGGGCGTTTGCCCCTCATCAGTGCAGAGCAGAACACAGGCTTAACTGGGTGAGAGGCCTGTGTCCGGGGCAGGGGGGAACTAACTCTCCTTAAGGAGAGAGCACCTCAATCAGTGTGAGGAGACTTATAGGCCATACAGGCTCTAAGGAGAGTTAGTTCCCCCCCTGACACAGGCCTCTCACCCAGTTAAGCCAGTACTCTCTGCTCTGCACTGATGAGGGGCAAACACCCCGAAACAGCTGTCTGCAGAAGAGGTGCTGGCTTATTTAATATCCAAGTCATGTCTCAAGGCTTATTTTTAGAGCTGAAAATTGACTTATAGGATAGCTGCCTTACATCTGGTGGCATTAGAGACAGAGCTTGTTAAGAGCTCATTTGCATCCCTTCCCTCCCAGAATTCCAGAGGAGCATGTATGGCCTATAAGTCTCCTCACGCTGATTAAGGTGCTCTCTCCCTAAGGAGAGTTAGTTCCCCCCTTACAGTGATAATCCTAGGCTTGCTTGAGGATGCGGCGCCTACCACTGGTATATTCCAATGCAGGCCTGTAGGTGGCAGCACTTCATTGGAATATACTGAATGCTGTATTCTGTAATGGATAAAATACCATGATTGCTTGTTATACACTTTTAAAAAAGCAAAAAATTAATAAATAAATAAAAAAGTATAAAAGTTCAAATCACCCCCCCTTCCCTTGAATAAAAAACGCATAAAGAAATAATAAAGAAATTAAACATTAAGGACATCTGTGCATCTGAAAATGGCTGCAACATAAAAATATTATTCCATATGGAGAACGGAAGAAAATCAAAATGGCAGATTTGCCATTTTTCTTCACCTCCCGAACAAAATTAAATAAAATAATATGAAAATAAAAAGCAAAAAAATGTCACAAAAGTTTTTTTTTTTTCAATTTTAAAATGATATGAAGGTAGTATTGCTGTAATGATGCTGAACGCATAGGAAATGCCGTAAAAAAAAAAAGAAATTCCACGCCATTTGGAACCTATTTCCAACTTCGCACTTCACTGTATGCTACATTAAATGGTGACATTACAAAGTACAACTCCTCAAACGGCTATGTGAATAGAAAAATAAAGAAGTTATGACTCTGGGAAGGCAGGGATTGAAAAACGAAAACGCAAAAAAGGAAAAATTGCCCTTTCCACTAAGGGGTAAAAATTTCTTAGAATTTTGTTCCTAAAGCTCTTATGCAGACTATGCGTCTCCACGGCAACAGACAACAAACTCTGTGTAGTCTGATCCTGCAGTCATAGTCCCTGCAATCTGCCCTCTACTTCTGAACATATTAAATGTACAGTGGATATAAAAAGTCTACACACCCCTGTTAAAATGTCAGGTTTCTGTGATGTAAAAAAAATGAGACAAAGATAAATCATTTCAGAACTTTTTCCACCTTTAATGTGACCTATAAACTGTACAACTCAATTGAAAAACAAACTGAAATCTTTTAGGTGGAGGGCAGAAAAAATATCAAAATAAAATAATATGGTTGCATAAATGTGCACACCCTTAAACTAATACTTTGTTGAAGCACCTTTTGATTTTATTCCAGCACTCAGTCTTTTTGGGTACTAGTCTATCAGCATGGCACATTTTGATTTGGCAAGGTTTGCCCACTCTTCTTTGCAAAAACACTCCAAATCTGTCAGATTGTGATGGCATCTCCTGTGCACGGCCCTCTTCAGATCACCCCACAGATTTTCAATCTCTGGGCTCTGGCTGGGCCATTCCAAAACTTTAATCTTCTTCTGGTGAGTCCATTCCTTTGCTGATTTGGATGTATTCTTTGGGTCGTTGTCATGCTGAAAGATGAAGTTCCTCTCCATGTTCAGCTTTCTAGCAGAAGCCTGAAGGTTTTGTGACAATATTGACTGGTATTTGAAACTGTTCATAATTCCCTCTAGCTTAACTAAGGCCCCAGTTCCAGCTGAAGAACAGCCCCTCGGCATGATGCTGCCACCACCATGCTTCACTGTGGGGATGGGGTTCTTTTGGTGATGTGCAGTGTTGTTTTTGCGTCAAACATATCTTTTGGAATTATGGCCAAAAAGTTCAACCTTGGTTTCATCAGACCATAACCCCTTTCAGATGTGTTTTTGCAAAATGTAGCGTGGCTTGGATGTTTTTATTCGTAAGAAAAGGCTTTCGTCTTGCCCCTCTACCCCATAGCCGAGACATATGAAGAATACGGGAGATTGTTGTCACATGTACCACACAGCCAGTACTTGCCAGATATTCCTGCAGCTCCTTTAATGTTGCTGTAGGCCTCTTGGTCGCCTCCCAGACCAGTTTTCTTCTTGTCTTTTCATCAATTTTGGAGGGACGTCCAGTTCTTGGTAATGTCACTGTTGTGCCATATCTTCACCACTTGGAGATGACTGTCTTCACTGTGTTCCATGGTATATCTAATGCCTTGGAAATTCTTTTGTACCCTTCTCCTGACTGATACCTTCTAACAATGAGATCCCTCTGATGCTTTGGAAGCTCTCTGTGGACCATGGCTTTTGCTGTGGGATGCGACTAAGGCCTCATGTACACGGCCGTGGAACACGGACGTGAACGGTCCATGGTATCCCAGCCTGGCATCCTGCCGACAGCAGGAGCGCACGGCGTCACTGGTTGCTATGACGCCTGTGCGCTTCATGCCGCTGCTGCACTACAGTAATACACTCATATGAGCTATACGAGTGTATTACTGTAGTGCAGCGGCGGCATTAAGCGCACGGCTTTATAGCAACCAATGACACTGTGCACTCCTGCTGTCAGCAGGATGCCAGGCAGGGATACCACGGACCGCTCACGTCCGTGTGCATTCGGCCTTAAACATTCGGAAAAAAAAACATTAAATCTGTTTGGTTAAGGATAGACACCTTCCCTCTTACCTGTGGTTGATAATCCTCTGTACAATCATCCATTCGGGTTTGATGCCGTATCGGTAGAACCTTTCCTCCATGTCGGAGTATTCGGCATCTTTGTTCTTCTCGCTCTTTCCCTCATCTTCTCCTGAGCCGTAATCAAAAGGCGGTGGCTCATCCATATCGTTTTTCCTCTGAAAGTTGCGGTACATGACCGTGTGGAATATCTCCAGCTGAAAGGAGAGCAGTAAAGAAAACGATGAAGAGGGAGCGGTAACCGCCTAAAGGACACTGACAAAAATATCCCTCTCTAGTAATACAGAAAATACTAGACTGGGGGAAGGAGGGGGATGAAGCAGCTTCTCTTTCTCTATGTCTGTGAGAGGCAAGCTGTGAGAGAGGAGGAGGAGGAACAGTAGTGGAGAAACATCTGACTGGCTGAGAGCATGCACATTTTCCAAAGTGAATATTTTGACAAATGTCATTTTTTATTCTATGGGCTGTCATCTCAATGAGAAGTTGTCCAAATGCCTAGATGTCTGTGAACTGAAGAACTTTTCTCACTCCATCCAAGGCTAAACTAGAAATGCATCAGACCGAGATGAACGCCTCACGAGAACACACGCACCTGAAGCTCTGTGATCCAGCAGCAATGCCAATACGACATTCCTGCCCACTTGACAAAGAACTCTCTCTCTGACCTCCCCTGCAGGCTTCTGGGGGGTTCCTGATCGGCAGTAGCACTTGGTATTTGAGGAACTTGGACTCCTTCTGGAGGAACCCCCCAACGCCAGTGCAGAATCTTCTGGACCCGACCTTTTAGCCTTGGGCACTGTGGACCAACAGAAAAACAGAGAGCTTTTTAAAACATTTCATCTATTCATTCTCTTGAGTTCTTGAACATGGGTTTACAGGGTGAATTCAATAGCTAAAGGATTGCTTGTGCCGTTAAAGGGATTTTCTGAGATTTTTTAACTGATGACCTACTCTCTGGATCCCTGCCGATCATCGGTTTGAGAAGGCACCAGCAGTAGAAGTAGAGTGGCAGCCCTTCTTGCAGCTCTCCAAACACAGTGCCATATATTGCGGTTGTACTAGACCACATGACCGATGAACCTGACATCAGATGGCCTAGGGAAAGCTGGAGAAGGAGGTGGCGCTAATGCGAGCACCACTGCTTTCTCAAACAGCTGATCGGCAGGGTTCCTGGGTGTTAGTCCGCACCGATCAGATACTGATAATCTAAACTGGTAGTCACCTGGCCACATAAGTATTGTAAGTGGGAGAAATAAAGACTGGCACTCGAGATTGCTGTATACATGTCCTCAGGACCGCCTCGCCCTTCCTCAGTTCTTACCGTGCATCGTGGGCAAAGCCATTCCCCATGTGGAATGTCGGGCAATGGAGGGTTGAGGCAGTGAATGTGGTAGGATGATACACAAGCATCACAGCACAGCAGCTCTCCACCATCCTTACACACTCGACAGAACTCCATGTGGTCGTCTTCTTCTTCCCGCCTATTTCGCCTACGTTCCTCCAGCTCTTCTTCCTCCAGTTCCTTGGCTTCCCATTGGACTCCCTCTTTCTCCTGCAACCAGAACTGCACAGTATTAATGGCTTGCACATTAAATGCTGATACGGTTTTAAATAATTTTCATTCCTATCTCAATAGGAGACCAAGCAGCATAAGAACGGATGCGTCTTCTTCTAGGGTAGTTACTGGAAAGGTGGTGTTATGGTGCAGCTGAAATCCCACACCCCAAATTAAAGGGAACCAAATTGAGGCCCCATACTGTCACCAACCTTTTATATGCATATATGCATAATGCAGAAAAATATGTTTGAAAACTGGACTTGAAACTGGGGGTTGCTGCTAGCCAGGCCGGAGTCAGGCACTCTGGTGCATCACACACCCCTCCTAGCTTGACTGATGCCTCAGAGCCAACGCTATGTCACTTACCGGTCATTAGCAGTGAAGTGAATTGTATTATCACTTGAGAGTTTTACAGTGCATTAAATTTAAAAAATCCAGTCTCCCCATTATTCTGCACTCAATATCCCATAGCGAGGACAGGAAAACAGAATTTAAAAAAATTATTAAAAATGAAAAACTAAAATTTCCCATGGACAAAAGTATTCAGACCCTTTACTGTGACACTTGACAATTAGCTCTGGGGGCATCTTTGAGATGTTTCTACACCTTGATTGGAGTCACCTATGGTACATTCAGTTGATTGGATTGTCTATATAAGTCCTCAGAGCTGACAATGCAGATCAGAGCAAAAAGCAAGCCATGAGGAGGAAAGATCTGCATGTAGAGCTCAGACACAGGATTGTGTGGAGGCACAGATTTGCAGAAGGGGACAAAAAATTTCTACTGCGCTGAAAGTACCCAAGAGCACAGTGTCCTCCATAATTCTTATGGAAGTAAGAATTATGGAGGCCACTTATGGAAGTAATCAGTTGAAAAAGGCCTTAGTGAGACCCAATGATCATTCTAGTTGAGCTCCAAAGATCTTATATGCAGATTGGAGAACCTTCCAGAAGGTCAACCATGACTGCAGCACTCCATCAATCTGGGCTTTATGACAGAGTGGCCATAAAGAAGCCTCTCCCCAGAAAAAAAGACACAAGAAAGTTTGGAAAAAGGAACCAAAAGGACTCTCAGACAGCTGAGAAACAAGATAAGAAACCAAGATTGAACTTTTTGGCCTTAATTGTAAGCGTCATGTCTGGAGGAAAACACCCCTGCTCATCAGCTGCCTAATACCATCCCTACAGTGAAGCATAGTGGTGACAGCATCATGCTGTGGGGGACAAGGAGACAGGTCAAGTTTAGGGGAAAGCTGAGTGGATGTAGGATGTTTATTATGGTACTTGTGGTCCACTGCGGGCATTCTACACTGTATGCATGTTTGCTGGGGATTGCTATTAGAAACAGGCCACAAGTGCAGGATTTGCTCCCCTGTATATACATGCATATGGGTTTGAGCACTTCCTGCCTGTTTAACACCACACCATATATATATTTTTTTTCAGCTTGTTTGTATATAGAGATGCCTGGAGGTGTATAAACTCCAATTTAAATGTGCCTGCTTTCCATCCACAGGCTACATTTAGGTGCACCTTCGTGGCCTGGGCCATATCAGCCATTCTTGAGTGGGACTCGCAGACTCCTCCCTCCTGCCATTGTTAGCATGGATCCATGCTAGAGGTAACTGGTGAGTTGTCTGCGAGTCGGACCTCACGCTCCTGTAATTCGCCCACTAGCCACTGGTATTGCCCATACGGCTCAGGTAGGTGAGTGTTAGGACCCGATCTACTTGAGAAACCTTGGCGCGGTGCTCTGGCTCAGACATGTCCTCCTAGTAGGATATCTTGGCTAATCTCTCAATTTTAACATCAGTTTGAGAGTTTAGTAAGACCGCAGAGTGCACATGTCTTTGCTAATATTATTATATTGAAAGCTGAGTGGAGCAAAGTACAGAGATATTTTCAATGAAAATCTGATACACAGTGCTCTGGACCTCAGACTGGGCAGAAGGTTCACCTTCCAACAAGACAATGACCCTAAGCACACAGCCAAGACCACACAGGAGCGGCCTAGGGGCAACTCTGTGAATGACCTTGAGTGGCCCAGCCAAAACCCTGAACCCAATCAAACATCTCTGAAAAGAACTGGAAATGGCTGTCCACCAACAGTCCCATCCAACCTGACAGAGCTGGAGAGGATCTGCAGGAAATCCCCCAAACCATGTGTAAGAAGACTGGAGGCTGTACAGGGGACTTCTATCCTGAGTAAAGGGGCTGAAGACTTATGTAAATGTGAGATTTTCAATAAGTATATAGGATACCGTGCACTACCTTCCCCCGGATTGCATGTTTTTGAACATAATTTATTTCCTTCAATAAAAACTGTCAAATCCCAAAAAATAATCTCTTTACTACTAAAACTAGGCGCAAATTCCAAATAAAAATAATTTTTATTTATACTCTTAAAAACTTTTAATAAACCAACAGATGCAAATAGTTTCGTTTCCAAAGAAAGTTGCCATTCCCCACGTTGGCTAGAAAACATACCGAGAAGCCAATTCCTACGTATAAAACGGAATTGTACTAAAGTAGAAGAGTATGAAAGAGGTGGAATATATGCAAAAAAGATTTGAATTAAAGGGTTATAGCACAGAAAAACCAATAGAACAAAAGATAGAAATAGGACAGCTTAATAGATAAATCCTATTCGGGGAAAAAGGGAGGGTAAAAACTGAAATAGAGGAGGAAAAGATAATGCCACCCATTATTATACCATACAATGGCCAAGTGGCACTTTTTAAGAAAATTGTCAACAAATATTGGAATGCCCTAAAGGAGGATAAAGTGGTTGGAGAGTGAATTCCCACTGTACCGAGATTCATTTATCAGAAGGCAAAAAACATAAGAAATATGATGACGTCTACGAGGAGATGTAGGACTAGAAAGAATAACAACAGTGTGAAACATCATAAGGATGAAGGGCAACAAAAAGGCTTTTATCCATGCAAAAAATGTGTAGGTTGCAAAATGTCAAAAAACAATAAAATTCTATAATATAAAGAGAACATATCACATGCAATAGTTGGGGGGTGATATATGTAATAACATGCCCCTGTAACAAGGTCTATATTGGCCGTACAAAAATACAATTGTAGAAAAGGGTGGGAGAACATTTCTATAATAGTCAAAGGAAGTTTGAGGGACACCCACGGTCACGGCATTATAAAGAAAAACATGATGGGAAGTTTGCCGGTTCTATTTTCTGTGGGATAGAGGTGGTGAGGCCAAATAATAGGGGAGATGACAACTATGTGCAGTTCATATAGTGACGTCACTATCCGCTCGACGAGAGTGCGAGTTCCACAGCCTAGACACCAGACCCATACACAGCTTGATCCCCTTACTGCATATAGAGGAAGATAGACGCCGCGGAACTATAACCACAAGTAAGGTAACTTATGTTACAACTGGTCACAAGTTTTGTATATTTGTGCAGAATTTTATGCGGTCCTGCTGCGATACCGCAGCCATGTTTAGAGAAGGAGGGTACAAGCGCCAGGAAGACATTGCCCATATTAGATTTTACTTTTCAGTAAATTAGTAAAGATTTCTAACATTCTGTTCTCACTTTTCTATATATGGGGCATTGAGAGCAGAATGATGGGGAGAAACTTGAACTTTAGTTTAGCACAAGGCCGCAACATGACAAAATGTGAAAAAGGGTTTGAAGACTTTCTGAATGCACTGTTCATGTTTCGGTATTACCAGCTCAAGGTGCTAACAGTCTGTGCTGAAACGCGGGTAAAACCGTGAAGGCGGGATTACAGAGATCTAGAAGTCAACTAGTGCAGTGCCCAAGATGGCAGCCAGTCTAGAAGGGGCGTGTTCAGAGTGCCTGACTCTTCAGGATTACAGCGACGCCCAGTTGACTCTTTCAAGCCGATATAGCGCGCGGTTTCAAACAGATTTTTCTACGATATGGGCATGATTGTCAACCTATTACCGTGCTGTATAACCGATTGGTGCCACCTGGAGCCTAAATCCTCCTGACAGGCTACCTTTAACTACAGACTTCTGAAAGGAAGCAGGGGGTTTGCAGCTCTGTATCAGAAAAACAGCGCTCTGACAATTAGGAAATTATTCGGCACAGAATTTGGACCTCAGGTGAGAAGCTCCATAAATTGTACCCACCAAATATTTTTTTACTTACACAATGGGGGCAGCTCCAATTGCCCTGGGGGGCTCGCTCTAATTCTGGTTCTAGGCACACCAGGTGATAAGCCCGGGGACACGTGTCACACAAGATGATCTCGCCCCCTTGCTGGCAGACCTCGCAGTAGTCCTGGTGGTCCGTTTCATAGCCCTCACCCGCAGAGATCCCTTCCTCCACGACAACTGATGTGGAAAAAGAGAAAGTGAGAAGTTTCTGAACTGAGCGACCAAATATCTGGGGCTTTCTTACAGTTCTCTCACCTCTCCACACTTTACCTTTCTTCTTCTTCTTTCCAGCCGGTCTCCCTCTCTTTCTCTTTACTCTTCCTGAGCTGTCGGAAGGGGCAGAAGAGCTGTGGACGCTGGAGTCCTCCATGTCGGACACCTCCGGGTGCTCCATCTCCTCGCTCTGCGGGAAAACATGGACAGCTCTCACCGATTTACATTTGTGGCCTTTTGGTGAACCTGATACAACAGGTTGAAGGATGAAACATCATATCAAACATATCAAAGTTCCAATAATACGCCATATTATAGGTGCATGTGGTGTTCGATTATTGGAAACTATTGAATCATTCGCCCTTCCTATCTATAAATATGCCAGTTCCTATCACAGAGATGTCATGGACTAACCACCAGAGTCACTAAGAAGTCAAGCGCTGGACCATCAGGTGAGCTCCTGCTAATCCAATTTTGGCCTATTTTTGGATTGAGGTGCTGGATAAATGGGATTTTACAATGCTTAATGTATTTACAGTATTTTTCACCCTATAAGAAGAACTCCCCCCCCCCCCCCAGAGTGTGTGTGTGTGTGGGGGGTGGGGTGGGGGGTGTCAGTGCGTCTTATGGGGCAAATAATAATAATGAGTACTACCATTATGGATGCACTCATTAGTACGGGAGGACCAGGGAGCGGTGAATGTAGAGATCCCCGTGTGGGCTCTGTACTCACTGCTTCTTGGTCTTCCTCGGCTCCACACTTTTTTTGCCGGCTCCGAGGTCTGATTAACATGGGGCTCTGATATGAGATCTGAATGGAGGTCTTAGAAACATTGGGGGTCTGATCTGAAGTCTGATTAATATTAGGGGTCTAATTGGGGCTCTGAACTAAAGTCTAATGAAAAATATTTTTCTTATTTTCCTCCTCTAAAACTTATGTGTGTCTTATGGGCGGGTGCGTCTTATAGGGTGAAAAAGATGAAAAGTAATGATACCTTGGGTAGAGGGGAGGATCAAATTCAAAACCATGACCAAAACAAGCAAAAACCGTGCCCTAGAAAGGCACACGATCAAACTAGGGCTTTATCCTGTTAATGAGACCGACCCATGTTTAGTCCTATTCTGATAACCCAGGGATGCACCACACAGGTGTCTACTGCACTGGGATAAGTGAGCAGTGATCTAATCCCATATATATTATAAAACTGCATACCTCTCTATTCTATAGGTTAAGGGGTTCTCCAGGATTTACAATAGGTCATTAATACGAGATCAGCCAGGGTCCAGCTCCTGGCATTCCCGCAGATAAGCTGTATGAAGAGGCCGCAGCACTCGATGAGCGCTTAGGCCTCTTCCTAGGCCATGTGACGCCACATTCATCGGTCACGTGGTCAGAGTTGCGATACAAAGCACAGATGTTATACAATGGACAGCTCTGTGCTTGGTGAGCTGCGAGGAGGTCACAGCCCTTACAGGAGCTGCTGGGACTCAGGCTTTAAATAAAATCTGGACTACCCCTTTAATCATTGTGGGGCCCTGCTGAGACCAGAGCATGACAAATAACATTACAATATGAGGCTTGACGGGAGTCTTTCAGGTCATGTGTCCTAATTAATTTTCTACTAAAGTATGGAGTCCCAGTGGGCCTCTCCTCATCTAAACCTGACAGATATGAGAGACTGTTAACAGATCTGCATGAAATGGGCAAAATTCAACTGGCCACAGGTTTCCCAGAGATAAGCGGCGCCATATATGTCTCTGGGTTGCTTATTCAAGTGATATACTGAAATGACATGGCCATTGTATTACTGGTAGTTACAGAGCATGTACAGCGCTTTAGATTAGCCCCTTGCCAGCATCTGCATGTACTTCGGATGTCGGGTGTTTAACCCCTTAAGCAATGGGCCCATTTTTGGTTTTGCGTTTTGATTTTTTTCCTTCCTACGTTTAACTTTTATAATTTTCCGTTTATACAGCCATATGAGGGCTTAATTTTTGCAGGATAAATTGTATTTTTTAAGGGCACCATTTAATTTACCATGTCTGTTATTGGAAAATGGGGAAAAAATTATTTGAGGGGTCAATTGACGGAGATCGTGGGATTGCATGCCCAGTTATTGAGGCTGGGTGCCGTCTGTGTGATACGCTTACGTTTGTATTAACAGGTTAATTATATTCATTGGTGGCGCAGTGTTAACAGCCGCTTCCCTCCTCCTCATTACTATCGTCTCATTGGTGGCCAGCGGCAGTCGCGTCATAGCCTTCTCCACTGTGCCGGCTGAGGAGAACATGGTGCGATGTAAAAGTATCGATTGGGTATCGAAAGTTCTATATCCGGTGCTACACTACCCTCACACAGCTCCATAGAAATTAATGTAAAAATTTTATTTTTGTACTTACCGTAAAATCCTTTTCTTGTTAGATGCATTGGGGGACACAGCACCATGGGTATATGCCCAGATGCCACTAGGAGGCCGACACTAGAAAGGAAAAGTGTTGGCTCCACCCAGATGGGCTATACCCTCTGCACAGACACAAAACTAACCAGTTGGTACTAAAGCATTAGGAGCACCAAAATCTAGAGCGAAAAGTGAAGCCAACATGTCCTAAACCAGAAAGAGGACCAATATCGCAGAGTCTAACGAAGAGAAAAAAACAACAAGGGTGGGATCTGTGTCCCCAAATGTATCAGAGAAAAGGATTTTACGTTAAGTACAAAAATCTATTTTTCTCGTGAATGGCATGGGACGTCCGAAAGCAGTCCCCGAGGGTGGGAAGAAACAGCCATGCGAAAAACCTAGCGCACAGCCGTTTGCAGAACCTTGCGACCCAAACTGGCATCGGCAGAGGCCAAGGAATGGATGTGGTACAACCTGGAGAAGGTGTGAACTGAGGCTCAGGTGGCTCTGGGAGGCAGAGGCCAGATGCCGGAGCGCCCTAGTGGAGTGAGCGGTCAACCGGAAAGGGGGATCACGGCCCTTTGCCACATAGGGCTTCCTTGACAGCTGACTGAATCCAACGGGAGGCTTGTAAACCCTTACGTAAGCCCTCAGGGATGACAAAGAGAGAGTCAGAACGACAGAAGGACTCCATTAACTGGAGATACAGACGGAGCGCCTGAACCACATCCACATGGTGGAGAGATCGCTCTCTGGGATGAGAGGGGTTGGGACAGAATGAAGGCAGGACAATTTTCTCAAAAATATGGAAGGCGGAAACCACCTTGGAAAGAAAGGAGGGGACTGGGCGAAGGACAACCTTGTCTTGGTGCAAAACCAAAAAGGGAGACCGGCAAGAGAGTGCCGCCAGCTCAAAGACTCTGCGAATGGAGGTAATCGCGACTAGAAAGGCAACCTTAAATGAGACGTAAGAAAGGGAGATCTCCATCAAGGGCTTGAAGGGAGAGGACTGAAGGGCATCTAAGACCAGATTCAAATCCCATGGTTTCACTGGAGAACGGAATGGAGGGACGCAATGAGCCACCCCCTGAAGGAAGGTTTTCACTTGGGAACGAGAAGCCAAGGGCCTTTGGAAAAGAACAGACAAGGCCGAGATCTGGCCTCTGAGGAAGGCCAGGCGGAGACCTTTCTCAAGGCCTGCCTGAAGAAAGGCAAGAATCTTAGGGATGGAAAAAAGAAGAGGGTGAACCTCGCCAGATTCACACCAGGCAAAATAAGCCTTCCAAGTACGATGGTAAATCCTGGCGGAATGGGGTTTACTTGCATGAAGCATAGTTTGGATGACTGACTCTGAGAGGCTGCGGAACCTCAGGACCGCGGCTTCAACAACCACGCCGTTAAATGAAACTCTGGTAGAACAGCGGAACTTTGCGAAAGGAGGTCAGGACGCAGTGGTAGCCTCCATGGAGCATCGGTGAGCAGGAAGACAGGATCTGCGTACCACGCCCTGGGGGGGGCCAGTCCGGAGCCACCAATATGGCCGGGACCCGAGCTAATTTGATGCGTCTGAGTACCCTAGGAAGAAGCAGAAGGGGAGGGAAGAGATACAGGAGACTGAATTGGGACCACGGGAGCACCAAGGCGTCTACCGAAAGAGCCTCAGGATCCTGAGACCTGGCGACAAAAAGCGGAAGTTTGTGATTCAGACTGGGGGGCGAAAAGATCCACGTCTGGGATTCCCCAACGCTGACAGAGCTGTATAAAAACCCTGGATGGAGAGACCACTCGCCCAGGTCGAGACGTTGGCAACTGAGGAAGTCGGCTGCCCAACCGTCGACTCCAGGGATGTGGACAGCGGAGAGAGCGGGAACATGTCCCTCTGCCCACTCCAGGATGTGAGAGGCTTCCTTCAGGACCGCCACGCTTATGGTGCCCCCCTGGTGGTTTAAATAAGCCACCGCAGTGGAGTTGTCCGTCTGAATCTGGACAGGATGAAAGCGGAGGAGGGGAGTCCAACAGGAGAGAGCTAGGTAAATGACCCTGAGCTCCAGGATTTTGATCTGCAGGGATCTCTCCTGTATCGACCACTGACCCTGGGCTGTGAGAGACCCTAAGGCAGCCCCCCAGCCTACCAGGTTGGCATTGGTGGAGATCATCTGCCAACGGGGGGGGAAGGATCTCCCGAGGGAGACAGTTTGGGCATTCAGCCACCAACGTAAGTACCGGCGGACCTGAGGGCAAAGGCGAATCGGAAGGTCGAGGCCTGACGGAGACTTGTTCTACCGGGAAAGAATAGAGAACCGAAGGGACCAGGTGTGAAATTGGGCGTAAGGAATTGCCTCGAAGGCGGCAACCATCCTGCCCAGAACACACCCTGATGGACAGAGGAGACGGCTAATAAAGGCGAGCCACCCCTGACTGGAGAGCCACTACCTTGTCCTGGGGAAGGAACACTAGTCCGAGGCGAGTGTCGAAGACCATGCCCAGGAAATCCATCCTCTTGCTGGGAACAAGGGAGGACTTGGAGTGGTTCACCAGCCAGCCGAACTGGGATAGCATGGACAGGGTGATGTGGAGGCTGGACAGGTTGTCCTCCCGGGACGAAGCCTTCACCAGAAGACCATCCAGGTAGGGTATTACTGCAACTCCCCTGGCACGGAGAAGTGCAACGAGGGGATCCAACACCTTTGTAAAGACCCTCGGGGCAGACGCCAGGCCGAAGGGCAATGCCACAAATTGAAAATGCAGAGAACCTACCGCGAGCGAAGGTACCTTTTGATGAGACAGAGCTATGGGGACATGCAGATAAGCATCCCGGATGTCGATGGACGACAGAAACTCGCCCACCTCGAGGGAAGCAATCACCGACCTGAGGGACTCCATGCGAAAGTGACACACTCAGACAAAATAATTGAGCGCCTTCAGATCCAAAATGGGGCAAAGAGAACCGTCCTTCCTGGGAACAGTGAAGAGATTGGAGTAAAACCCTGAAAACGTTCCAAGGTAGGGACAGGAACAATCACTCCATGTGCGTGAAGGGAATGAATGGCCTGAAAAAAAGCGGCCGTCTGGGAGGGGGACCTGGGCGGCGACGATTGGAAGATATGGCCTGTGGGAAGGGCAGAAAATTCTATTTTGTATCCGGAGGAAACTACCTCCAGAACCCATGCGTCGTCCACGCTTGCGCTCCAGTGATCCTGAAAGGATAGCAAATGACCGCCCACTGAAGGAGACAACTCGAGCGGGAGAAAACAGTCATGCAAATGATGGCTTTGCAGACTGGGGTTTTGAAAGGCTTAGGGAGGGTGTGCCAGGAGGGCTTGGCCTTGAAGGAAGGACGAACAGGAGGAGTCCCGAAAGGAGCGAAACTCTGTGATCATGAGGTAGGCATAGGACGGCGGCAGCTGGGACGGTTCTGGGGCAGGAGAGAACTTTTCCGACCCTTGGCCTCAGAAATAAGCTCCTCCAAGTGCTTCCAAAAAAGCCTACCACCCAGGAAGGGAAGAGAAATGAGCGCCTTTTTGGAGGCGGCATCCGCTGCCCAACCACGTAGTCAGACCGTGCGGCGAATGGCCACAGAGTTAGCGGCCACCCTGCTAGCATGGCGTGCCAATTCCAGGGAAACATCGCAAAGATACCGGGATGCCAGGAGAAGATAAGAGGCAAGGAGATGGAGCTCCCCCTGCGTAGAATCCGGGGGTAAGGACCAAACAAGCTGTTTAGCCCAGACCACGCAGGCCTTTGCCACCCACGATGCAGTAAAGGTGGGACATATAGCAGAACCCGCTGCCACTAACGCAGACTTGGACAAGGAGTCTATCTTCTTGTCCGATGAATCAGACAAGGAAGCAGCGTTGGCCAAATGGAGGGTGGTGGCCTAAGCAAGACGGGCCACCTGTGGATCTACCTGAGGAGGGACAGACCACATAGTAATGGACTCCTCGGGAAAGGGAAAGAGGACGTCCGAACTCTTGGCAGGCTGAAGACGCCTAACCGGGTGACACCACTCCTTGGCCAGGAGTGCATCGAGATCCACCTAGAATGGCGGAAAGATACAGATCCCTGAGCCGAGGACGAGGGGTCTTCCTGCACGTGAAAAGTGTCCCGAACTGCCCTGATGAGATCCTGCATGGTTGCAGACAGGGATGTACTCTGCTCTGATTCGGAATCTGAGTCAGAGGTGTCCCCCGAGGCGGCGAAAGGTGCAGCAGGGGAAGATTCATAGCCAGCCTCAGACTTGTCCTGGTAGTCACCAAAGGATGCAGAGGAGGAGCGGGACATAGTTGAGACAACCCTGAGGTCGTTTGCGGGACCTGGTGTCTGAACGTTGGCATGCCCCTTCCGCGGAGTGGTCCCTGTGGGGGGCCGAGGCAGCCGCAAGTTGGCCAGGCAAGCGGTCCAGCGGCTCCACCATGGATTGGGAGAGACTAGTAGGTTCCCTATGGCTTGAGACAGGGAAGAGGCCCATTCAGGAGGGACCGACACAGAGGGGGTGGTCAGGGCGTCCTGAGAGGGCCTGGGGCAATGCACTGTGCACAAACAGGGTCAGGCTGACCGCATGGCAACTTCCTATTGCAATGGGTACACGCAAAGTACGTGGCGACCACGGGGGGGGAGCGGGAGTCTTCTCTGGAAGAGGACATGAGGGCTGAGTGGGAGCCTGAGGAAAAATAAAATAAAAGTAGCCAGCCAGAGGTTGTCCTACCAAACCCCAGATGCTGTGTCCCCGAAGAGGTGCTGCAGCAGTTGCAGAAGAGAGCAGGGAGATCTCCACAAAGTGCTGGCAAGATGGAGGCCCGAAGCAGAAGAAATGTAAACTCTGCCCCCAGGGCAAAAGCCCGCGCTTGAGTGGGATAGGAGGGGAGAAGACCCCTCCCAAGAGCCGACAGAAGCGGGGAGGGGCCAAGAAAAAAGCCCAGGAAGCAAAGGGTGGACGGGAGAGGATGCAGCCTAGGCGAGGTAAAAGCCGGGGCCTCGATTAATGAAGTGCCTGGAAAGGTGCGCCGTCGGTGGGTAGGAACCGCGGCCCTCCTGGAAAGAAAAAACAGGTGGGGGGAGCTCCTGAGATAAAGCAAAGCCCAGGGAGGGGAAAAACTGGTCAAAAAGAGCACCTGGGACCCGAGGACAGGCCAGAGAAAATGAGGCCTAGTCCCAACAGAAACCGGGGACTAAAGTAGAAGGGAAGGCCGGGAAGGAGGATGGGTGGTCAGGAAGGAGAAGGGAGCCCAGGGGCCCACCCCCTGGCCAGAAGAGGGAACTAACCCTGGAGACCCCATGGGACAGGACGCAGGGGAGAGTACTTACCGTCCGACCTCTTCAGGCACCGCAGGGTCACCCCTTCAGCAAGCTCGCACTGAGGTGGAATTGCCATCATGCCACTGCGGATGCAGTAATGGGGGACTGGGTAATTGGCGAAGTACAATGGTACGTGCACGCAGGGGGGCTACTAAAGTGGAGTCCACGATGAAGCCCCATCCTGCAGCAGGCAGAAGCCTGCGGAGAAAAATAACAAAATCAATAAAAAATAAAAAAGCAGCAAGACCTGCGATAAAAACAGAGCAGGTCATGTCTGCCTCCTACGGACACTAGACTAGAACTGGTTAGTTTAGTGTCTGTGCAGAGAGTATATTTGAGCCAACACTTTTCCTTCCTAGTGTCGCCTTCTATTGGCAGCTGGGCATATATCCATGGTGGTGTGTCCACCAATGCCATTCACGAGAAAAAAAAGTTATGGGGAGGCAAAGAAAAGAAAAAAATGTAAATTTTTTTTTTTTTTTTTTTTTTTTTTTTTTTAGGTATTAGAACACAAGAAAAACCTATATAAATGTGGTATTCCTGTAATTATACTGACCCCAGGAATGAAGCACAGAGGTCAGTTTTAATGTTAACAGAACTGTGGAATTGCATTTTTTTTTTATAATTTCACCCCATTTGGATATTTTTTCCAGCTTCCCACTACAGCATAAGCAATAGTAAATGCTATTAGAAAGCACATGGCGTTGTGAACGGAAAAATAAATCGGCTCCGAGAAGGCAGGGAGTCAAAAATGAAAACGCAAAAACAGGAAATCAATGCATCAAGAAGGTCTTAATATTGATATCTGGTGGAGGTCTGGCTCCTGGCACCCACCGATCAGCTGTTTGAACAGTCTGCTGCGCCCAGTATAGTGCGGTGGCCTCTTCCTATACCACTGACATCACATGTCTTTGTGCGGCTAAGGCTACTTTTACACTAGCGTTTAAATTTTCCGGTATTGAGATCCGTCATAGGGTCTCAATACCGGGAAAAAACGCTTCCATTTTGTCCCCATTCATTGTCAATGGGGACAAAACGTAACTGAACAGAACGGAGCGCTCCAAAAGGCATTCCGTTCCATTTGGTTGCGTTCTCATACCAGACAGCAAACTGCAGCAATGAAAGTCAATGGGGACGGATTCGTTTTACTCTGACACAATAGAAAACGTATCCGTCCCTTATTGACTTTCAGTGGAGTTTATGACGGATCCGTCTTTACTATGTTACAGACAATACAACCGGATCCATTCATAACAATGCAGATGGTTGTATTATCAGTAACGGAAGCGTATTTGCTGAACCCTGCCGGATCCAGCAAAAACGCTAGTGTGAAAGTAGCCTAAGTCCTATTCAAGCAAATGAGCCTGGGATGCAATACCAAGCACAGCCACTATACAACGCACGGCACTGTGCTATGGATGCCGCGAGGAAGCTGCAGAGCACGTCCAGGCTCCGAGGCTCTTTCAAACAAATGATCGGCGGGGGTGTTGGGAGTCAGACCTCCATCAATCTGTTACCGATGACCTACCCTGAGGATAGGTCATCAATATTGCACTCCCAGAAAACCCCTTTAAATGTGGTAGCGGTCTTTACAGTTGTAATAACTTACTGCCCTACCATACATGACAGCCCCACAACTACCTCCACCAAAATCAGCATATTTTTCACCCACCGAACTGCCAGCTTTGCGCTTCACTCCACCCAGTTTAATCTTCAGAAGGGTCATTTTCTTTTTGCCCGGCTTTTTCTTGGGCTCTGCCACCCGGGTGCTCTTGCTCTGCTTCTTATGGCCTGGACCTGAGATGGAAATAACAGTGAGCAGAGGATACTGACAGAGACTACGTGGGGGTGAGGTGACGGTGCTCTGCAGGAATGGGCAGGGGTTCATTATGCATGGATGCTGCAGAGCTCAAACAACAGGCATTTCCTGCTTTGCCAGGGAACGGTTGCTCCTCAGGGCTCACCCTTGCCCTCCTTGGTCTTGGCTCTGCGGATTGGCATTGCCTGGGGAACGCTGGCAGGGAGGGTAACTTGTTCGGCCACTGCTGCTGCAGCTGCTGCCGCCGCCGCTGCCACTGCCGCAGGTGACGACTTGAAAGGGTTGTTGGCACTGAATTCCCGCCACTTGGCACCCAGAATGGTCATCATCTTGGACATGGGGATTTTGGGGTTCTTCTTGGCAATGAGAGGCCTAAAGGTACACAGTGACAAACAGCCATGGGTCTATCCCTTTAGTTACAGGGTGACATAATGCAATGGGAATGGAAGCCGGTGACATCCAGAGATGACAGAGATAAACAGAAGCGAGCTGCTGCTGCAAGGCTACATGGACAGAAGCAAGAACCCGTTCAGAGCAAAGTGACAGACAGAATGGAGTCATGCAGAGGCTCCTCCCACTAGAGTCTGCCTGCCCCACCCCCTGCAGGGTGATATGGACACAGCAGGCGTGTGACAGGGTCACGTATAGATGAAAGCCCTACACCCTGCGCAGTGCAACACAGAGAGCAGCGAATGTACCTCATGAACTGGCTGAAGGCTTTGTAGTTCGTCAGTGTGTGATAATCGCTATCTGTAAAAACGTGATCGACGTCCTCCAAGCCCCAGCTGGCCAGCAGCACCACGGAGGACTTCTGCTCCACCTGAGGGAATACAGCAGCATGGACCACCATTAGGGTACAGCACAATTACAATGCAGCAACACCGCCCCCCCCCCTCCCCCCACCGACTGCAATGCGCCGAGGACGGACCTTCCGCTCCACCACCACCTCCTCATCTTTCTTTCCTTTTCTTAGTTTTCTTCTCTTTCTTTTCTTTGTGTTTCTTCTTCCTTTTCTTTCCTCCGGCTTCGCCATCGCTGTCCTGAGAGACATGGTCTCCCATCCCCACGTCCCAGTTAAGGTCGTCATCGCTTTCCTGGAACATCAGATAAAGGCGAAGATGATAAATAATTTGGGGATGAGGGGGGGGGAGGAATAGTAGGGTATGACAATTCTTTATGTGACCCACCACCCTTCCCTGGATTAACCCTCTCACTGCCAAGTACATATAAGATACATTACGACTCGATTGGCAGAACTCGAATATAAGGAAATAAAGTAGCCCCTGAATCCTGACCTAGGCCTCCCGCTCAGTAAATCCAGTTCTCTCTGCTCTGATGAGGGGCAATCCCCCAAAAACAGCTGGCTTAATTATTATCCAAGTCACGTCTCAAGGCCTACTCAAAGGTTGAAGACTGACTTACAGGATAGCTACCTAGGATAGCTGCATCAGAGGCAGAGCTTGCTACGAGTTCATTTGCATACTCTCTTCCCATAATTCCAAAGGAGTATGTATGACCTATAAGACTTCTCACACCATTTAGGTGCTCTCCATAAGCAGACATAGTTTCCCGAATCCTGACCTAGGCCTCTCACTCAGTTAAAGAGGTTGTCCGGGTTCACAGCTTAACCTGGACATATCCCCTTTTTCACCCGGGCAGCCCCTCTCCCTTGCCCTGTGCTGAATTGTGCAGGAAAAGGGCTTTTTCATTAGATCCGGTGATGTACCGGGTCTCTGCTAGGCAGAAGCTTCCGCCTAGCAGTGTTGCCAGTGATGTCACCAGCACTAATGGACAGGCTTTAGCGCTGCCCTAGCCTGTTTTACAGACTAGGGCAGAGCTAAAGCCTGCCCATTAGTGCCGGGGACATCACCGGGTTCACTGCTAGGTGGAAGCCTCTACCTAGCAGTGTAAAAATATAAACAAGCAGCCCTTGCTTCTCACGATTCAGTACAGGGCAAGGGAGAGTATTGGTGCAAAAAGAGATTTGTCTCTGCTCTGCACTGATGAGTAGCAATCACCCCGAAACAGCTGTCTGCATATGAGGCGCTGGCTTAATTATTATCCAGGTCATGTCTTAAGGCCTGTTTAAAGGTTGAAAGGGCTGTTTTACACCTGCAGACATTCGGGTAAATCATCGCTAATGGAACGTTCGTAGTAACACTCGTTAGCGATGATCTGCCTTTGTAATACAGCCCTAAAAGTTCATCGGGCAATTACAATTATTATGCATGCTAAAAAAATCATTGTTTGCTGGCGGCAGAAGGTGCCGTCTAATCACGCAAATGAGTCTGAATGGGGACAAGCGATGGCATTAGTGATCGCTCCTTCCCATACTGTGGAGGAGACCACTGCATGCAATAGCAGTGGTCTCCTCCACTGACAAGAAGGCGATTGTGGAGAAGGAACGCTTCCTTCGCAACAATCGTCAGCCGCATCTGCTGGTCTAATACCAGCCATAGGCCAGCTACCTTACATCTGGAGGCAGAGCTTGCTAAGAGATCATTTGCATCCCTTCTTCCAAGACTCGGGGGAACATTTATCATGCTACTTACACCACCATTGTGGCGTGAAAAAGTGGAAATCTTTGTCGCATGCCATTTTTATGGCATAACTTGTGACTTTTCCTCCTTCTAACCCCTTTTTTGAACAGGCGAAAAAGGAAGGCGTGGCGAGGTTGGGAGGGGGCTTGGCCAGCAGGGTCGGCACATTTATCTTCATTCACGCCAGTTTTCTGCCATGAACGAAGATGGGAAGGCTTCCGTAAATTTTTGTCTGTCGCACAGCCTGTGTGAGGACACGCGAAATCTATGCCGAGACCAGCGCCGCAGCATAATTTTGGCGCATCCTTCGGCTACACAGGGGAAATCAAGACCGGTCTTGATAACTGGGTCAAAGCGGCACTTGTCTGAGGTCAGAGAGGAGGATCAGGGAGCTGCAACTAAGAGCAGGAAGAAGGAGCACAGCCTGTTATTGCCATCACCACCATGGGCAGCTTCCAGTGACTCCAGTGCGGAGGGGGATGCAGGAACCTCTGACCATCAGACAAGACGAGCAGTTGCATATGTATTCATCCCCTGAGCAACTTGTCAGTTCCGTGACTCAAATGTTTACTGGGCTCTGGGTCGCTGATATGTTTGGTCTCTCCTGGGGATGCTAAGTTTTGTGCATGTAGACATGGTCATAAGTGATATTTATGGACCCTGGGTCAGACTTTAACGTGGATTTTTACATTACAAAATGTTAGATTTGATGCAAAATTAAACGAAAGCACCCATGAGTTGAAGTTCTGGGTGGCCTTTTAAAAAAAAAAAACAATGGAATGGAAAAAAATAAAAAAAATAAAACACACCTGGAAAACTTAATGTGGTTCAGCAGAGAGGGTCAAATTACTACGGAGATACAGGCGGCCACTCTGGCATGGTGACGGTCATACAGATGGTGGATTTCCTCCTGCGATATGTCACTCCGGGCTCTTTCAGCTTGGACCCACAGTTTAGCCAAGGTGGTTTTTGGCTGCTCTGCGTGGGAGATCCATGGCCCTCCCAGACATGTCTGATGTGAGAAGAGTTGCCTTGGGAACTGGTAGATACCCTGAAAAGCTTGTTGTGTAGAACGGGCACCATGTGGGCGGTGTTATCTTGTTGGAATAACACATCTACTAACGAGAACAGGCATGGTACCTAATGGCACTATGTGAATAATGGCAGAAGGTTCTTCTTCTAGGAACAGTGATGCAGATATCAATGGCAAACATTAGTGTTCAGAGATGAAGCAGGTTCTGCTTGGTACTAATGATGGCCACATCTGAATACAGGAGGGCTGCAGAACACCTACTACCATCATACGTAGTGCACAGACTGCAGAACTAACACCAGGTGTCATGGTGTGGGACGCAATAAGCTAATATGGCCGTTGTTTTCATGGAGGGAAGATTAACCGGCCTTCAGTACTTACAGGACATCGTAGAACCAGTTCTATTGCATTTTTTGACTCAGTCAGGAGATGTGGTGTTCCAACAACGTAATGCCAACTCACACATTGCCCGTGCTACACAATGCGCTCTTCAGGGTCTCCAGCAGCTCCATTGACCAGCTTAATCGCTAAATCTCTCCCCCATCGAGAATGTCTGGGACTGGATGGTGTTATGGATCTCCCGTGCCCAGCAGCCAGCAACCACCGTGGCTGAACTGCCGGTCCAAGGTGGAAGAGCTTGGAATTACATACTACAGGATCCAGCATCTGTATGACCATCACCATGCCAGAGTGGCCACCTGTATCCCAGCAAGGGGAGATGCCATCCAGTATTAATGTGACCCTGCCTATCCTAAAGATAGGTCATCAATATACAAATCCTGGAGAGCTCCTTAAAGTTTTCCAGGGGTTCTTTCTTCATTTTCTGGTAGTGTATGTACCAGGGATGTTCTTTCAAAAAATATGTGGGTATAATATCAATATAGATGAGCGATTCGAAAATTCAACCAGAATTTTTCAAAAAGTTCTGATTCCACCGAACACAAATTCTATGTCTATCAATTTGGGAGAATTAAGGTGAGAGAGGGGGAGAGTCTGTAATCAGGGCACTTTCTGAATAAATCTGACCAGAATCAACTTGGACCGTCAATTCAGCCGAAATAAACCCAAATCAAATTATAAGAAATTTGCTCATCTCTTTTACCTTATACAATGAAATCTCACCTTTTTGAGAAATCTACCACCAGACCAGATTCCCAGGACAGAACAAAGCAAATTTTTCTGACCGTTTTAAAGGTTTCACTGTAAGGCCTCTTTCACACTACAGTATGTTGAATTCAGTGTTTTGCGTTCCGTTTTTCACGGATCCGTTGTTCCGTTTTTTGCTTCCGTTGTGGTTCCGTTTCCGTTCCGTTGTTCCGTTCCGTTTTTCCGTATGGCAAATACAGTATACAGTAATTTCATATTAAAAATTGGGCTGGGCATAACATTTTCAATAGATGGTTCCGCAAAAAACGGAACGGAAACAGAAGACATACGGATGCATTTCCGTATGTGTTCCGTTTTTTTTTGCGGACCCATTGACTTGAATGGAGCCACGGACTGTGATTTGCGGCCAAATATAGGACATGTTCTATCTTTTCAACGGAACGGAAAAACGGAAATACGGAAACGGAATGCATACGGAACACATTCCGTTTTTTTGCAGAACCATTGAAATGAATGGTTCCATATACGGACCGTATACGGAACGCAAAAAACTGACCGTATACGGAACGCAAAAAACTGTAGTGTGAAAGAGGCCTAATTCAGGTTTTATTTAAATCAGTTATGAACATTTTCCCCAAAACCCTGGCAGCAAAAGAATAAGGGCTCTTTTACATGAGCGGATCCCGTGTGGGTAATCCGCTGCGTGAAAGAGAGCCAAGCTCAGTTCCGGACAGCAGAGGCACGGAGCATTAACATGATTGATCACGCTCTTTGCCTCTCTCTGATCTCTTTACTACAAAATCACGGTGACAACTTTGTCTCACTGTGATTTTGTAGTAAAAAGGTCAGAGAGGCACGGAGCGTTATCAATCATGTTAATGCTCCGTGTCTCTGCTGTCCGGAACGGGGCTTGGCCCTCTTTCACGCAGCGGATTACTCACACGGCATCCGCTCGTGTGAAAAAGCCCTAAGCCCACATTCACACGAGTGAAAACAAAAATGGCCATGTAAAATGGGCAGTTTTTCATGGTCATTTTCCATCCATTTTTGCATCGATTTTCTGGCTGGGAGCGCGTGGTGACGTCATCATGCCGGGAGCTCAGGTCCTTCTGCATCAAGAGAGGAGCGACTGACTGTGCACATGCAAGTGGAGGAGGCAACCTATTTTCTTCTATTTTAACCGCTAAAAGGGCATTTTTCACTAGTGGTACTCGCTCTTAATGGCTGTTAGGCGGGTGCACTCCTGTCTAACGGCCGTTAAAAATGATCCCATTCATTTCCTACGAACGCTCGTTTCTGATAATCTGCCAGTCTAGAAGGTGCCACACATCACCCGATGATCGAGTGAAACAGTCGTTCATTGAGTGTCTAAACGGCATCTGCTGCCCAGAAGAAATGCAACTGTATGAGGAGAAGCCATAGCATTAGCAATTCCTCATACTGTGGAGGTGATCGCTGACTGTAAATGCAGAGCTTCACCTCCACTGAACGAGCAGCCAGTTGTCAGGAAAGAACGATTCACTCCCAGTAATCAGCTGCTCCTCGGCCCTGGTCTATAGGCCTATACGTTACTACACATATGTGAGTGGGATAAGAAAAACAGAAATTAGAATAAAATCCCTCACAGGCTTTTTGCGTTTCCGCCCTTTTATGGCTCTCGGTTCTCTTTCTTTGTCTCGGATCTTCTTCTTGGGTCCCCTCTTTTTCTTGGTGACGATCTCAGGAGAAGGGGCTGGAGACAGCTCTTCATCTTCTGCTGAAAAACAGACGGAGAGATCTTAAGGAGGATTACAGAGATGACACGGAGCTCTGCAATAAAATAACTTAAGCCCTTGAGTCCCCCCCTTCTGTATGACAAACCAATAGGTCTGCCATTACAGCTCCAATAAAGGTTGCCGACCAAAGTCCTAAACGGCAAATTTAATTACTGAAAACCGTCTATCTAGAATGCATCTCCGTCTAGATATGCCATTCTTGAGTCTCGGCGCTAACCATCGCAGGAGTTGATGGTCACCCAGCTTTCTCAAGAAAGCTAGAATTTAAAAAATGATTGCACGGTAATTATTTTTATTTTTTATTTACAGAAAGAGAAGGTGTAAGACAATCTTAAAATAAGCCATAATGGAATGGAAATGACTAGCCTTCTCCCTAGGGTTCTCATTTATCCAGGCCATGGTGTATCAGTAGTAATAAGTCAGAGCAACTAGACGATGTATTTTCTCTTGAAGACGTTTCGCTAGTCAGCAGACTGGCTTTCTCTGTTAGAATGACTTGTACAAGAAATCTCCAGCATTAAATACTGGCAACTCATAATTCATTCAGCACAATCTGTTTATCATAATCAATACGAGGACCAGCACTTCATGGAGGTAAGACGTGGATTGCACAGCATTGTGTCAGACAATAGATGTCGCACCTCTCCACCTTTCCAAGCTTAACTGTTGACATAAATAGCTTCTTACATACCCCCGCCTATCTGATATTGATGACCTATACTGAGGACAGGTCATCAATATAGAAAAAGCATAAAACCCTTTAATATCGGAGATTTCTTGTACAAGTCATTCTGAGAAAGCCAGTCAGATGACTCGCAAAACCCAGTTCTTACTTATTGTTACTGACTTATTACTGACTGATACTTCTCCCGGTGTGTACCCTTCACCTGGATGAAAAGGCAATGAATGTTATTGTAGCATACGTATAGCGGTCTGTTCCCTTAAAGAGGGTGTCCGACTAGTTTATCCATAGCCTCTGATGTATATAATGCATAGCCCCCAGTTTAACTGCCGCACCAGGGAGTACTGCACCTGCGGAGGAGCCAAACGTAACTCATTACGCCAAACGAGGCGTGAAGGAGGCCATCTACGTAAAAATGGAGAAGCCAAGCTTGAATAGAGGCGGGGGGGTTAGACATCTATTGTCTGCCACATACAATGCTGTCTTGACTTTTTCTGGGAAGTCTTTATCACCTACTGACTCCAATTAGGATAATGGAATCAACACCTTTGACCCAATGCTGGGTATAATTACCAGATGTGGATTCAGTTACATATTTATTCCCAGAATTTTTGTACAGTCACTCAGAATTGAGAAAGCTCGTTGGAAGAACGAGTGAAACGTTTTCAAGAAATCTACAGTACGTCCAGTTGCCTTGATTTATTCTTTACAGATATATACCATGACCTGGATAAATGAGAACCTTCACAGACTCATTACATCTAAGCTTCTCTGGGCTCAGAGACCTATATAGGAGGTGTTTTCAGAACATGAAACTATTAAAGGGCACCTCCAACTGTAAAGACTATTTTCTGTCCGGTTTTCCTTCACACAGCCACAGAGATAAATGATAAGCGCCCCCTAGTGGCTGCTGCCGTTCTAGTTCCTGTTCTTGGGCAGTACTTCTCACACCGCTCTGGCTTTCACTCCCAGCACATCCCGCAGGGAGACCGGAGCGTGGTAATATGCCTGCACTACAACAGCACAGCCCCACCAGATGAGACGCTATGGCGCGTCGCTTCTGCTTTTGTATTGCTTAGTCTTACTTCCGTAGCTATACTGAGACAATAACGTAACTTGCCACTGATTGTGTTAGGCTACTTTCACATCTGCCTTTTTCCTGGATCCATCCTGGATCAGCAAAAACACTTCCGTTAGGATAATACAATCAGCTGCATCAGTTATGATCTGGTTGTATTATCTCTAAAACCACTGTAAGTCAACGGGCGCCGGATCCGTTTTCTTTTGCGTCTGAGAAAAGTGATCCGACACCATTGTCTTACATGCCGGATCAGTCTTGCTCCGCGTTCCATGACGCACCCAAAAATGCTGCTTGCAGCATTTTTCTGTTCGGCATGGGAACACAAACAAACCGAACGGAATGCATTATGGTGCACTCTGTTCCGTTTCGTCCCCATTGACAATTAATGGGGACAAAAAACAAGAGTTTTCCTCCGAAATTGAGATCCTAGGATGGATCCCAAAACCGGAAAGGAAAAACGCTGATGTGAAAGTAGCCTTACCCATCACTAGCAATCCAAAAGTCCTATGGCTGGACCTTCTTGGTGTAGCAAAATTCACAGCGAGCGAAAAAGGCCTACGTGTGCGTCCCTTTCTCTTCCCTGCCCTTGTTATTGCAAACGGATTGTCATCAAGCTAACACATAATAAAAAATAAAAAAAATCAGCTTGAAGGAGAAGCCGCAAAAATAAAGCAGACATTAGGATCCAATAAAACAATCCACGGAGCGCTGCTGCTGCTGCTTTCCTCCATCTGTTGGTTTCTTAATTGCTTTTTAATTTTGAAGGCAGACCTCTTAATGTATAAGGAACGTCTGAGAGCGATTTTCTTCTTGATAATGGCTGCCGATCAGCAAGAACCCAGAGTCGTTCAGAGGACTACACAAGGGAATGTAATGCAGTCACCCATCATATTCAGTAGCATTCTCATATACAGACGTTGCTGACCACTGCCGGTATTATGTCAGGTGGCTCTTCTGTGATGACCCAACGTCTGTGGTCAGGACTCAGCTGTGTACCTACAGCTTGACGATGGCGAGGTTTGCATCTTAAAGGCTATGTACACCTTTGGGGGCAATATTATTTTATTATTGCTTTATTTCAATTGGTCTTCATTAAAAATATGGAATCTTTTTTATGTAGATAGCTGAGATGCTGTAGTAGTAGCCTGTGGATTTTCTGTCTTTTCCGTCATCTGAGGAGCAGACGGGCTCATTATCTCTGCTCTCTGACATTATGAACACTCACTATAGCTCAGTTATCTTACTGATAAGAATGTGGCTTAAATGTGTTTATGACCTCTTAGTAGTTTAGAGATGAGGTTTATTAGATGACCTCCATGTGAAAGTACCAGTCACATAAAAAAAAAAAAAAGTTAACTCTTTGTGACAAGACAGCTTAATATTTCTAATAAAGGCCAATTGAAAATATGATTTTTAGCCAAAAATAAGTAAAATGCAATCATAAAACAAAAATTTCCTCCAAAAGGCGTACATAGCCTTTAAGGCTTAAATGGGCCGACACTGAACGCAATTTTCAGGAACCAACTGTTTTTTTTTTCCAAAAATTGCCTACTCGGTACAGTAGGTGAAAGATGCATTTACACTCAGCAATCACTTCTGCTTTATGGGAGCACAATCTGCTGCCCAGAAACCAAGATTTAGGTGTCAACACCAGCAATGCCTTCGCCTGATGAACATTTGCTCATTCGAGTGATCAGCAACATCTTTGGACAGAGCAATCAACAGGAACAAGCGTTCCTAGGAAGACTCCTTCCCGATAATTGCCCTGATTATTGGCCCATGTAGTAAGAGAGGAGGACTGGTTCAAAAGAGGTTTTAAAGAGGACCTTTCACCAATTATTACAATGTGAACTAAGAATACAGACATGGAGAGCGGCGCCCGGGGATCTCACTGCACTTACTATTATCCCCGGGCGCCGCTCCGTTCTCCCGCTATGCCCTCCGGTATCTCCGGTCACTAAGTTATAGTAGGCGGAGATTTCAGTCACTAAGTTATAGTAGGCGGAGTCTGCCCTTGTTCTGCTCTAGCGCTGGCCAATCGCAGAGCAGAGCTCACAGCCTGGGAGGTTATTTTCTCCCAGGCTGTGAGCTCTGCAATGCGATTGGCCAGCGCTACAGAAGAACAAGGGCAGACTCCGCCTACCATAACTTTGTGACCGGAGATACCGGAGGACATAGCAGGAGAACGGAGCGGCGCCCAGGGATAATAGTAAGTGCAGTGAGATCCCTGGGCGCCGCTTTCCATGTCTGTATTCTTAGTTCACAGTGTCATAATCGGTGAAAGGTCCTCTTTAAAGTAGCTATTTATGCTAAAATTGAGAAACTACGCTTGAATAGATGTAGAGGGGCGCAACATCTATGGTCTTCCACTTACAATATCAATACTGTACTAACACCTCTCCAGAGGCACCTTATTTACATCTCATAGGTTCAGTCATGCAAATGCAATCAACATCTTACCTCCATGAGGTCCTTGAACTTGCATTGATTATGATAAATAGAATATGCTGACTGAAGCATGAGTCACCAGTATTTGACGCCAAAGATTCTTTGTACAAGTTATTCAAATTCAGAAGGCAAACAAGAGGAGTAGTGAAAGGTCAAATTTCAGTGGTCCACTCATGACTTTTAAATTTAAAAAGAGCTTAATGAACTCTGTTAAAAGATTAGATAAAATCTGCAACAAATACCAAATGAACGCCAGGTGGCCAAAGAAGGCAAAAAATCCCCCAAAAATATTTAAATATAAAATTCTAAAAAAGGTCATAGCAGGTAAGTCCCTTAAATAATGGTAACAGGGAGATCACTAAGGATCAGGAAAAGGTAGAGTTTCTAAAGTTTTTTTTGTTAGTTCTGTAGACACAAAAGAAGAGAGAGGAGCTGATGTGGGTGGTGCCAGTGCTGAGGAGCTGGTGTCATCAGTGCCAGTGCTGTTAGTACATCCAGTAATATACTCAGTTGGCTAAATGTAGATATGGTCCAAGCTAAGTTAAATAAGGTAAATGTGAACAAGGCTACGGGTCCCGATGGATTAGACTCAAGAGTTATTAAAGAGCTCAGTTCAGTCATTGCTGTGCCCCTGTTCAGAATTGTTCCCCTGTTCAGAGTTTCTCCAGGGACTGGTACAGTGCGAAGCAACTGGCACAAGGCAAATGTGGTGCCCATATTAAAAAAGGGCTCTAGGTTTTTCCTAGGTAATTATAGACCAGTAAGCTTAACTTCTATTGTGGAAAAAAATCCTTGAAGGACTCTTAAGGGACTATATTCAGGAGTATATGACCATAAATAATATTATAAGTGATAACCAGCATGGGTTTACCAAGGATAGAAGTTGTTCGACTAACCTGATTTGTGTTCATGAGGAGGTGAGTAGAAGCCTGGACAGAGGGGCAGCTGTGAATGTAGTGAGGTAAGTAGAAGCCTGGACAGAGGGGTGGCTGTGGATGTAGTGAGGTGATTAGAAGCCTGGACAGATGAGTTGTGGTGGATGTAGCGGTTCTGGATTTTGTAAAACCTTTTGACCAGTAGCGAACATAGAGAAGAAAGGGCCCCATAAGCAAGGATCAAACCAGGCTTTCTACGCAGGACAGAATGGTTTCTGCCTTAACCCTTTTCAATGACCCGTGAGCCATTTTTCCACTGCCTCATTTGCTAAAAGTTGTTCCTTTAGAGGGTAGAGTCCTGATCAAGTTTTCACCTCCAGTAGAAGAGGAGATAATCACAACTAAGACTGGGCCCCATTGCAGAGGCATGGTCTGCCGCTATGGTAGTTGCGCACCTGCTTTTGATCCTGTCCCTCATAGACGTTTAATAATAGGTAAAATATAGGTCTATAGGCTTGGAAAGTATAGTTTGTAATTGGATTAAAAACTGGCTAAAGGACAGTGTCCAGAGAGTTGTGGTCAATAATTCATATTCTGAATGGTCCCGGGTTATAAGTGGTGACCCCAAGGTTCAGTGCTGGGTCCTCTATTATTTAACTTATTTATTAATGATATAGAGGATAGGGGTAGTAGTACTGTTTCTATTTTTGCAGATGACACCAAGCTATGCAGTACCGTGCAGTCTATGGAAGATGTCCATAAACTACAAGCTGACTTGGACACTTTAACCCTGGGTTCAGACCTGAGCGTTCTGAAAGGAGCGCTCTGTATGCGCGATTGTACGGGCGTTTACAATCGCGCATACAGAGACAAGCGAACACACATTGTCGCGCGTTCCCGAATATCTATGTACGGGAACGCGCGACAAAACGCCCCAAAAAAGCTCAAGAACTTGATTGAGCGTCGGGCGTTTTACAGCGCGATCGTACGCGCTGTAAAACGCCCAGGTGAGAACCATTCCCATAGGGAATCATTGGTTTCTCCTTGTTGAGCGTTTTACAGCGCGTAGGAACGCGCTGTAAAACGCTCAGGTCTGAGCTTAGGGTTAGCGATTGGGCATCAACTTGGCAAATGAGATTCAATGTGGATAAATGTAAAGTTCTGCATTTGGGTAGTAATAATCTCCAAGCATCATATGTCCTAGGGGATATAACTGTAACCGTGGCTGCTGTACGCCACTGTTCCCCTGCTCATCACCGCGTTCCCTGGCGCCGCCTTCAGCGGTGATCTGTGGTCGGTGCTTTCCATTTCACCGCTGCGGTCCTGGGCTCTGTGTCTGTAGGTGGTATTGCTTTTGAGGATTCTGCTCCACAGCTCCCACAGCCCTGGACAGAGCATGAGGTCAGCTAGTTTCATGTTGCACTACACTAAGGGCGGAGCGCATCACTCCCTGGGCTGTGTGGGTTAGGTCAGGTGACCTTGCTGACCAACCCTCGCTCTCCTGCAGGTATTTAAGTTGCTCAGCCCTCTTTCCAGATGCCTCAGTGTCAAGGTCCTTGAGTTTGCTGGTTCCTGATGCTCTTGTGTGCTCCTAATTTATACTTCGTTCCTGGACTCTGCTTATTGTCTGATCACTGCATGCTTGCCTTGTCTCTCCTGTTGCCGACCCGGATTGCCTGACCTGTACCTGTGCCACCTGCCCTTTTGCCTGTCTGACTAAGCCTGTACCTCATCCCTCGGTACTACACTGTTGCTCCTGGTAACGACCCCACCTGCCTGACTACGTGTGTACTTCTGGTACGTACCCAGGTATCTCCTGGTCCGCCTGGACCAGCTGCCACTGACTCGGGGATTGGTCTGGAGTAGCCCCTGGCAACTACCCTAACGGCTCATATCTTTCTGAGGTTCTAGGGAAAACCAGGTAGTTGCTTAGACACACCTATCCAGAGTATAGCCAGTCAGTGGCACAGTGGGTTCACACCCGCTGATCCGTGACAGTAACACTGGGAGAGTCAATTGTAAAGAAGGATTTGGGTGTCCTTGTAGATCGTAGATTAAATAACAGCATACAATGTCAATCAGCTGCTTCTAAGGCTACCAGGATATTGTCATGTATTAAACGAGGCATGGACCCACGAGGCAGGGATGTAATACTACCACTTTACAAAGTGTTGGTGCGGCCTCATCTGGAATATGCAGTTCAGTTCTGGGCACCAGTCCATAGAAAGGATGCCGTGGAGCTGGAGAGAGTACAAGGGAGAGCGACTAAACTGATAAGTGGCATGGAGGGTCTTAGTTATGAAGAAAGATAAAAATAATTATATTTAGTCTTATGAAGAGACGTCTAAGGCGGGACATGATTAACGGTGGCACCTCCTCCGTCTGGAGAAGAAAAAGTTCAGTCTCCAGAAGCGTCAAGGCTTCTTTACTGTAAGAACTTTATATCTGTCAAGTAGTCTACCTCAGGAGGTGGTCACAGCAGTGGACAGTCTTAAAAAAGGCTTAGATTAATACTTATGTAAATCTGTAGAATTTTGGATCTTGTACTCCTTTCCTAAAATTCATATCCCCACCTATCCCATGGTTGAACTTGGACTTATGCCTTTTTTCAACCTTAAAACAAATATGAGAGGGTTCAGGAGTAAAAGAGCACCATGCACATTTTGAGGCCCAATGTGGTAATTTACACCATTTTTGCTAAAAACTGTAGATGCTCTTGGTTGAAATAATAAATGGAACCCCGGAGAAGTAGTCCTATTTTGGAAACTCCGCTCCTCAAGGTATTAAGGGGTACATTGATAGATGGAATTTCAGTGTCCCAATATGCTGTCCCCAGCTGGTGCCATTAGGATAATTACTTTTAGGGCTCTTTCCCACGAGCGGATGCCGTGCGGGTAATCTGCTGCGTGAAAGAGAGCCAAGCCCCATTCTGGACAGCAGAGACACGGAGCATTAACATGATTAATAATGCTCCATGCCTCTCTGTGATCTTTTTACTATAAAATCACAGAGAGATAAAGTTGTCACTGTGATTTTGTAGTAAAAAGGTCACAGAGAGGCAAAGAGCATGATCAGTCATGGTAATGCTCTGTGTCTCTGCTGTCCGGAACGGGGCTTGGCTCTCTTTCACGCAGTGGATTCCACACACGTGATCCGCTTGTGTGAAAGAGCCCTTACACTTTTGGAAATTGATAGGCCATGCATGTAGATGTAAGCTCCAGTATGGACACAGGGCAGGGCTCAGAAGGGAAGAAGCGCCATTTAGCTTTTTCTGGAATGGCACTACATCACATTAGCAGAGACCCTGAGGTACCTGTAAAGTTAAAACCCACAATAAATTACCCCATTTTAGAAACTACACCCCTGAAGGGGTGGAGTAAGCATTGAAGCCACAGGTATTTTTTAGAAAGTAATGAGCAGGGGACTGTGCAAAGTGAAAATTGTAAGTTTACTACAGATATGGCATTTCAGTGCCCGATATGCTGCCCCACCTTATGCCATTTGAGAAACACCATGCCTTTTAAATTGTTAGACCGTTCTACTGGGTACGTAAATGCCATAAATGTGTCTATAAACTGCTGTTTACACTGCAGGGTATAGAAGGGAAAGACCAGCTTTTAGCTTTTGCAGTGCAGATTTTGATGAAGTAGTTATGGGCACTATGCTGCTATCAAACAGTCTTTGAGGCACCAATACAGCTATTTTCAGTGAACCATATGTTTTTTGTTTTTCTCTCAGAGGATCTGCGCGAGAGCTTATTTTTTGGTGGATGAGCTGCCATTTTCATTGGTTCTATTTTGGAGTACATACAACTTCTTCATCACTTAATTTTGCTTTTTGGGAAGCAGGATAAAGAAAAGGCAGCAAGTTTTGTTAAGTTTACATAATTACATAATTTTTGAAAAAAAAATCATGTTTTTGTGATGCCATTTTCTTGGAAGCCATTTTTTTTGTTTTTTCTGACAATGGTGAAGGCTTGTTTTTTTTTTTTTGTGGGATAAGGTGACTTTTAATTGCTACCTTTTTGGGGCACATAGAACATATGATTGCTTGACCGGACATGGCAAGTTACAGACACAGCAATACCTAATGTCTATTTTTTTCTCTATTTTTGTTTTACAATAGTAAATTGCTTGATGAGGGAAAAGTTTTTTTAAAAATTTTACACTTGAAATGTTATTTTTTTATTTTTATAAAACACATTTCTTTTTTACTTTTTATTTTAGCCATACTAGGGGACTTCAACTTTTGACGGTCTGATTGCTTCGACAATGCACTGCAATACATACTGTATTGCACTGCCTTGTAACTGGGGACTCGGCCTCATAAGCTCCTCAGGCTGCCGTAGAAAACATCTTCTCCCTGCAATCACATTATGGGGAGCGGTTATGGGCAGAGAGGGTAAGCAGCAGGAAGGCTGTGTCGTTCACAGGAGCACCGGGTTTTCTCAATCAGCGGGAGTACTGGGTTTTGTACCCCCACTGATCAGATGCTGGTGACTTATCTAGAGAAGAGGTCATCAGTTGTAAATAGTCAGGATACCTTTTGAGCCATATTCTTATCAAACTGATAAGAATAGAGTTATAATGAGTGTTTATGACAGTGGTCCTCAACCTGTAGCCCACGAGCCACATGTGACTCACAAGCCCCTGCTGTGTGGCGTGCACAGTTTCCAAGTGCATCATTGCCATCTCCCATCTGATCAACGCATCGCAACAGAGAACAGCAGTGCTGACTGTGTGACCAGCGCCCACCTTGTGTGTGGCTGACGAGCTGAGAAAAGAGAACTGGGACTCGGGTAAAGTGTGCAAAAAATTAAAAGGTACCTGATGTAAATGGTAGTGAAAGTAATCTTCTTACTAGAGACGGTATTTCAGTTATAACCTCCTGTCACGGATAATCCCACGACAGGTGGCAGGAGATCGGTGGTTTAATCTGACACGTTGTTTCTGGTGCTTGCCACACCTTCTTTTCCCAGGTGTGACTATTATGGTCATTTAACCTTCTCTATTGCTGTTTCTCCCACTATGCTGTGCGGTTTATATCTTCAGTTTGAGTTGTGGATAGCTGATGTGTGGATCTCGGCTGAGTTCTTGGTGCTGCCATAGCCACTTGAAGTTAAGTGTTTTCTTTCCCTTTTGTATTTTGTTTGGGTTATTTTGTGTGTTGCATTTCCCTGTCATTTGTATTAAAGCCTGAGGGAGACACCTGTTCGGGCCTTCCTTTTGGAGGAACAGGTTGTCTCAGTCCTGACATTAGTACCAGGGTCCTATAGGGTGAGTTAGGGCATTAGGTATTCATGTGTATTAACTCACCTACCTCTGGGGTCTGTTCATACTGCTAGTTAGTCAAGACTTTAATTAGGGTTTTAAATTTTTTGTTTAAACAACTGAACGCAATCGCGGACAAAACTGACTGAATTTGCTTGCAAAATGGTGCGAGTTTCCCCGAACGCACCATGAATGCATCAGGCTTAAGGTTCCTATAGGCCCCTTTAACACGGGCGAGTATTCCGCGCGGATGCGATGTGTGAGTTGAACGCATTGCACCCGCACTGAATCCGGACCCATTCATTTCTATGGGGCTGTTCACATGAGCGGTGATTTTTACGCATCACTCGTGCGTTGCGTGAAAATCGCAGCATGCTCTATATTCTGTGTTTTTCATGTAACGCAGGCCTCATAGAAATTAATGGGGTTGCGTGAAAATCGCAAGCATCCGCAAGCAAGTGCAGATGCGGTGCGATTTTCACGCACGGTTGCTAGGAGACGATCGGGATGGAGACCCGATCATTATTATTTTCCCTTATAACATGGGTATAAGGTAAAATAATAGCATTCTGAATACAGAATGCATAGTAAAATAGCGCTGGAGGGGTTAAAAAAAAAAATATATAATTTAACTCACCTTAATCTACTTGATCGCGCAGCCGACATCTCCTTCTGTCTTCATCTTAGCTGTGTGCAGTAACAGGACCTTTGGTGACGTCACAGTCATTACATGATCCCTCACATGATCTTTTACCATGGTGATGGACCATGTGATGACCGGAGTGACGTCACCACAGGTCCTGTTACTGCACACAGCTAAGATGAAGACAGAAGGAGATGCCGGCTGCGCGATCAAGTGGATTAAGGCGAGTTAAATTCTTTTTTTTAACCCCTCCAGCGCTATTTTACTATGCATTCTGTATTCAGAATGCTATTATTTTCCCTTATAACCATGTTATAAGGGAAAATAATACAATCTACAGAACACTGATCCCAGAAGTTCACAGAACACTTCACAGAAGTTCGGGTTTCGGTACCAATCATGCACGATTTTTCTCACGAGAGTGCAAAACGCATTACAATGTTTTGCACTCGCGCTGAAAAATCGCGCGTGTTCCCGCAACGCACCCGCACATTTTCACGCAAAGCCCGTGTGAAACCAGCCATAGGAATAGATAGAGAAACAGACTTCCTGTCCACACATAAGATGCTGTGTTATTTGGAGAGTCACATGACAACTGAGAATCAGAAGAGAGGGGATAACTCACAAATACAGTCTCTGGTAAGAAGATGACCTTCATTACAGTTTACATCATGTACCTTTCTAGCCAGTCAGAGAATAAATATTTTTTGTGGGAGTGTTACTTTAAGAAAGTTCCCCACATCACTAATTTTAGTTAACAGCAAACTAAGATGTAGAAACCAGTGTCAGGCAGCTGCTGCCAAGGCCAATAAGATAATGGGTTGCATAAAAAGGGGCATAGATGCCCGTGATGAGAAAATAGTCCTGCCACTTTACAAATCATTAGTCAGACCACACATGGAGTACTGTGTACAGTTCTGGGCTCCTGTGAACAAGGCAGACATAGCAGAGCTGGAGAGCGTTCAGAGGAGGGCAACTAAAGTAATAACTGGAATGGGGCAACTACAGTACCCTGAAAGATTATCAAAATTAGGGTTATTCACTTTAGAAAAAAAGACGACTGAGAGGAGATCTAATTACTATGTATAAATATATCAGGGGTCAGTACAGAGATCTCTCCCATCATCTATTTATCCCCAGGACTGTGACTGTGACGAGGGGACATCCTCTGCGTCTGGAGGGAAGAAGGTTTGTACACAAACATAGAAGAGGATTCTTTACGGTAAGAGCAGTGAGACTATAGAGCTCTCTGTCTGAGGAGGTGGTGATGGTGAGTACAATAACGGAATTCAAGAGGGGCCTGGATGTATTTCTGGAGCGTAATAATATTACAGGCTATAGCTACTAGAGAGGGGTCGCTGATCCAGGGGGTTATTCTGATTGCCTGATCGGAGTTGGGAAGCAATTTTTTCCCCTAAAGTGAGGAAAATTGGCTTCTACCTCAGAGGTTTTTTTTTTGCCTTCCTCTGGATAAACTTGCAGGATAACAGGCCGAACTGGATGAACAAATGTCTTTTTTTAGCCTTATAAACTATGTTACTAAATGAACTGAAGGCTGTGGCCTTTCTAAACTTACTGAATAGACTCAGGGAGAGCCCTCCTAAACCACCACCCACACACCTCCATACTGTCAATAAGTGTGGGGAGGAGGAGGTCCCCTTGAGTCAGGGCAGGAGCTCTCAGTCAATTTAGTGATGTGGAGAACTCCCTTAATAAATGTAGGTGGTGGCTGGGCAGATAAATATGTAACAGTGGTTGTGGATGGGGACCCTCAGTCAGACCTTTTGTCAACTACGTTCTTGAAAATGGCTACTGATGGGGGGCATGGGATGCAAACCATCCATCAGCACCTTCTATTAAAATACCAATTCAAAGAATCATTTTTCATCCATGAGGAAAATCCAATTATAAAACATCCCAACAACTATTCAGAAGGTCCAGCCAAATGATGACTATTCCATAAATGATAGAGCATGTTGTAATTCAAATATTTTTGATCCATCATTTCCCCAATATCTGCCAAGGGGTACGGTAAGATCAACATTTTTTTTAACTTTCTTTTCTCTATCAGACAGAAAAGTATAGTAAAAAAAAAAAAAAGGAAGGATAGGTCAATTATCAGAAAGACTAAGAAAAATAAATCGGCCAACATTTTTCTTCTGTGCATGGCTAAGGTTAACTAAAGGAAGACCATCTAATCATCTGAAGTACATGGAGGCTATGCAGTAAGATTATGATCAAGGATGAGCAAATTGACTTCCGATGAAACATCCGAAGTCGATTCGCATAGAACTTAGTTTAATACTGTAGGGAGCAGGAGCTCCGTACAGTATTAGAATGTATTGGCTCTGATAAGCCGAAGTTATTGCTTCGCAAAGTCTCACGGGACTCGGCGCAATAACTTCATAAATTAATTTTTACTCTAAAAAAACATGGTACCTTGGAACCGAACCAGAGTTCGGGAAATGGTTTTTATTTTTACAGTAAAAATAAATGTATGAAGTTATCGGGGACAATACATTCTAATACTGTACGAAGCTCCTGCTCCGTACAGTATTAGAACAAAGTTTTATGCGAATCAACCTCGGATGTTTCATCGGAAGTCGATTCGCTCATCCCTAAGGCTACTTTCACACTTGCGCTTGATCGGATCCGTTCTGAACGGATCCGATCATATTAATGCAGACGGAGACTCCGTTCAGTACGGATCCGTCTGCATTAATAACTTAGAAAAATTTCGCAAGTGCGCAAGTAGCCTGAGCGGATCCGTTCAGACTTTCAATGTAAAGTCAATGGGGGACGGATCCGCTTGAAGATTGAGCCATATGGTGACATCTTCAAGCGGATCCGTTCCCATTGACTTACATTGTAAGTCTGAACGGATCCGCTCGCCTCCGCACGGCCAGGCGGACACCCGAACGCTGCAAGCAGCGTTCAGCTGTCCGCCTGTCCGTGCGGAGGCGAGCGGAGCGGAGGCTGAACGCCGCCAGACTGATGCAGTCTGAGCGGATCCGCGTCCATTCAGACTGCATCAGGGCTGGACGGAGGCGTTTGGGTCCGCTCGTGAGCTCCTTCAAACGGAGCTCACGAACGGACCCATGAACGCTAGTGTGAAAGTAGCCTAATTAAGATCAAAAGTCTAGATGTCTTTTGAAAACAATTGTTGAATCTCAGCCTCAAAGAAAGTCTGACTAAAGGGCCCTTTACACGGGCCAAGAATCCGCCATTTAACTGCTAATGATCATTCATAGGAACCCTCGTTAGTGATTATCTGGTGGTGTAAAGGTGCCGCCGACTACCCGATAAATAAGCAAAGCGCTAATTCATCAAGTAATAGGATCATGCATGTGGTTACAAAAATTGTTCCTTGCCGGCAGCAGATCATGCTGTGTAAACAGCCTCTAAATGAGTCTGTATGGGGATGAGCGATGGCATTACCAATCACTTCATACTGTGGAGGGGATTGCTGCATGTAAATGTGTCTCCTCCACTGATGAGCAGACACATGCCGGAAAGGAATGCTTCCTTCCCAACAATCGTCTGCTGTATTGTCCCATGTAAAGGGACATAAAGGCCGCTATACACACACTATATACACACAGCTATCTCTCCTGACTCCACCAGACACATCCTTGGCTGAACATGTGTATTCGATGGCAAGAGGGGAGAAAGCCACAGCAGCAGGTGATTGCTTATCTTCCCGGAGAACAAAAGGATCATTCTAAAATATTCATAACATCATCGAGAAAGAGTCAGAAGCTCCCCGCACACATTAGACTGTCGGACAAACCTGAGGCTCGTGTTGGGTTTAGTCAACAATAAACTAATGTATATGGCGGCCTTCAGACTCCTTATCTGATCTGAAGTAAGCCATCTTACGTCTATGCATAGCCAGTACCAGACTGGGCCATTCACTCCCCTTCCTGACCAAACACGTTCATTTTATTAGTACATGTGGCTTCAAAAGCCTTCATTTTTATCTGTTCACTTTATTATTTTTTTTTAAATGCTTTATTTTTATACCTTTTTAAATTTTAGTATTTTTAGTCTATATATCTAGGAAAAATAGCTTGTTTTTAAATTTTTTTTTCTTTTATTATAGCACAAAGTGCAACCAAAATATAGAATGGACATGACATCTCAGTGGATCCCAAAGTATTGCCAAGATCAGGAACAATTGAAGGGTCCTTTCACATGGAACAACAGAAGAAGTCGTTTAGCACACGTTTAAGGGCCTTCACTTTGGTAGAAGCAAACTGAAAGGTGGATGAGCGACGGTTAGTACAACGGTTTGCTCATTTTCAGATGATCACCATGATGGCTACAGCAGGCAGTGATTGGGAACATGCGTTTATCCGACCACTGGCCCATGTAATAAGAACCTAAGGTTACGTTTACAGGCGCCGTCCCATGCAGCACTATTTGTTGCCAATAAATAATGGATGCAATGACAGAACCCAATGGACCCCATTGGTGTCTATCATGCGACACAACGGGCACCACGACATAATTTCCAGAATGCCGATGTGGACAGGGCTTTATGTGTGATATTTTCAGTAAAGGTCCTTTTGTCCTTATTATCACAGGTGCCAAACCGAGAAACGTTCATGTGATCTTAGATAATGTATGATGAATGAGGGGAATCCGATGGCAGAGTACACTTAGACTTAGTCATGTGTTCTACAGATTCGCTATGCTTACTTGCTAACTAAAAGGTTTAATCTGTTATCTAAGACAAACGCTCTTTTTATATGGAAACTGATATTGTCACGGCTTCGCCTCGGTTACCAAGTAATCATATGGCCTAGTTTACAGTCGTGATCAAAAAACTTAGTTTTAACTAACAATACCACTCAGTTTTATCTGGGGCTAGCCTTCACGTTAGACAAGGAACCTAATTTTGTTCCCAATGCTGGTGGTGATAAACAATATCACTCAATGAGAGGAAGGGTTTGAATGAATGATCGCAGGAATGATCGTTCGTTCAAACTCCTCCTAATAATTGCAAACTTTTGCAAAGTGAAAGTAAAATGAGCTCCGATCTACTTCCTGCAGGCAATTCATCTGCCCATGTAAAAGGACCGTAATGGGGTTGGTCTATCTGGGACATTAAAGGCATATCACTAGAATAGATTAGCGCAGGTCGCATGTCTGGGACAAATTCCCATCTCTACATCAGGGCCCCCAAAGTGAGCAGAGAGCAGCCAGCCGCCGTGCATGCAAGGCCACCCTCTGTTCACCGAAAATAGCTGAGCACGGGTTTAGCTATTTCCAGCAGTCCCATAGCGGTGACTGGAGCGGAGGCCGTGCTTGCATGTTATGCACTCTATTCACCACTATAGGACTTCTGAAAAAAGGCAAGCACGCCCGCTTGACTATTTTTGGAACTCCAACAGCAATGAATGGGGAGGCTGTCGCGCAGTGTGTAGATAGGGATGAGAGAACCCAACGTTTTCAGGTTTGGCGTTCGGGCTCTGGTGGAATTCCGTATGGATCACGGAATATAACGGAATTCTATGTTGGGATGCAAAACGGAAGCCTTTAAGAGGCATTCCGTCATAATAGAAGTCTATGGGCAGCATGATGGATCCGTCTGGTTTCCGTTATGCAGTACAGGACTTTGTTTTCCATCCTGCATAACGGAAACCAGATGGTTTTGCCTTCTGTCATAGAATTCCGTTATATTTCGGAATCCATAATGGAATTCCACAAGAACCTGAACGCCGAACCAAAACCGTTGGGCTCGCTCATCCCTACCAGTGTGCTCTCCTTCGCTTCTCTCCATTCTGGAGATGGTCCCAGAGGTGCAACCTTCACCTATCTGACAATGATGGGCCAGCCCCTTGGAATGTCGGATTATCCTCCTCACAAAGGGTACCACAACAAACAAGGAGGGAGGAAGTCTGCCCATAGGTTATACCAGATGGAAGACCAGAAACAAACACTGGGCTTTCTTGCATCGGTACAGGGTACTGCACCAGGATTTTTTGTTTCACTTTTTTTTTTTCTTGTAAAAATCTGTTTTGGACTACGTTTCAAGCCCAACACCTATAAGACCCTCCGATTGCCAACTATAATTACCTACATTTAATTTTGCATTACCTTTCATACATATTTTAAATCTCCCACCTCATACATTCCCCCGGTGTGTATATATAGAAATCCAAGGCTTGCAATGGAAAGGTCTGGCAGTGATTATAAAAATACTGGTGGAACACCGGGGTGGAAGTATGAGCTAGAAGGAAGAAGGGGGTCTGCAATAAAAATGAGCAGAGGAGGTGCTGTCTGATGGCCACACCGAGATACTATACCACAGAGTATCCCAAAACAATCCCTGGATCTAATGAACAGTTCCCAGACATAACCTAAAGATCTACAAAACACAAAAGGTTAATGAATTCTGCTGTTGAGACTCTTCAAGGCCGATGACAAGCGTTGTCTGACCAGTGAACGTTGTGACCAAGCAGACCATGAGAACGACGTGAAGATACTGGAGCACTGTACTAATGCTGCAGGCAAATGAAAGCTAAAAGCAATTAAATCATACAGTAATACCCATCAGTCTACTGCCAATACTGTGAAGACGGAACACTCCCTAATATTTTACAAAATGGACAAAGAAAAAAAGCAAATTGATGCATTGGTTTAGGAACAGTGCTCCTCAGGGAGCGTCAATCATAAAACAACACCCCACCCCATGCCCGATCAGCTGGTGGAAAAGGCTGCAGCCTCCTCACAACGCCATACATTGGATTGTGGCTGTGCTTGGCATTGCAGCCCAGGCCTCTTCACTTGAACGAGACCGTTCAACGTGACGTCACTGCCCAAGGAAGAGGCCAGTGATCAGCAGGGGTGTCAGGAGTCAGATCCCCACCAGCCAGATAAATAATATCCACCTAAGGCCTTTTTCACACATCAGTTTGAGGTCAGAGAAAAAACGTTCAGTGTTTTATCTGCGAAGATGCCCGTGAGTAGTGTTGAGCGAAATTGGGGTTTCAAGTTCGACGTACTAGGTTCAGGTTATCTAAGAATTCCGTTATGGATTCCGCTACCACGGACCATAATTTATGTGGTAGCAGAATCCATAACGGAATTCTTAGATAACCCGAACCTAGTACGTCGAACTTGAAACCACATATAGGGTTAAGTAAAAGTCTAAGTAAAAAACTTATTTTTCATTATGAATGTGGATTGAATAGAGACTGCATAAAGAGCGAAAAGTCAAATGCTTTCTTTATAGTGTGGGGTAAATACATCACGTTATTTCCCAGAGAAACCCACACTGAGGTACATTCATGCTTTTCTACCACCACATGGTATCAGGAATGGGCCCACAGGTCCTGCGTACAACTGCCCTCTCTTCTATTAGAATAGGTGGGGGGTCTGTGCAATACTCCTGCACCCTCTGAAGGAGATTACCCTGGGACCCAACAGGGTACAGGGTTATGTAAACCCTTTGGCGTCTGGAGAGTATGGAGCGAGTCTGGCCACTTTGTTATAAGTTATAGGCATTGTGACAATGGGGCCCGTGGAAATTGCAGGATACACACAGCTGGTATCCATATTGTGCAGACTTGCGGACTGCAAAATACATGGTCGTGTGCATGAGGCTTTTTTTTTTTTCGCACGGACTTCATAATTTTTCATGCGCTTTTCACGCACCTGGAAAAAGAAAGAATAAAATATGTTGTCTCCTAGCAACCATCAGTGAAAAATGGACCATATTAGTGTGCAGCAGTTTTTTTTATTTACAGACCCAATGACTTGCATTTTTCTCACAAAAGGGTGATCATACGTGAGCAAGAACCAACTGGGGACACTTATCAAGACTGATGTTCAGTATGCCGGTCTTCACCCTGGAATAAGATGTGCCTAATTAATTCAGAGGCAGATTTTGTGCACCAGAAACTCAGTTTTACATCAGCATGGGGTGGCAACAGTTATAGTAAATCTGGTGGACCATGGTAGGCTTCCTCCCCTGTCGCTAAGCCCCAGTGAAGGCAGCTGAGCTGCAATACCACACACAGCCTGTGGAGAGGTGTGGCACTATTTTTAGAAGAAGTAAGGCCTCGTTCACACCTCCATTTGTGGATCCGGCAGGCTGAAACGGCACACAGCAGCCAGCCGGACCCTCTGCATGCACAAGTTTTCTTTTGGCCAAAACCTACCATTTTTGGCGGAAATCAGCCAGATCACCGCCGTACCCCATTCCAGTCAATTAGGATCAAACAGGTTGCTCTATGCCGAAACAAACTGCCGGATCCAGAAATGGAGATGTGGACAACCTCTTTAAAAGTACCTGTACTCAGGTGCAGGTTTACAAACTGAAATAAACGCAGCTTTCTGTGCGTTTCCGCACCAAAATATTCAAGTGTTATTTGTGGTTTTTAATGCGGATTTGCTGCAGATCTCACCCTTACGAAGCATTTTTTTCCCAAACAGAAGAAATTGGGCTTCAGTACTAGAACTTCCAGTGGTTCTTTTAGACTAGACTTAGATTCTCAAGGATCTTATAAAAATCTAAATCCAGTAGAGGAGAACCACAGAAGATCTGAGAATTGTGGCCACAATGTGAATGCTAAAACGGGGCCATTTTATGAAATCGAAATGCAGTCTTTTAGGCCTCATACACACGACCGGATTTTTCATCCGTGAGCTATTCGCAATTTTTATGGACAGCACGCTAACCCATTTATTGCTATGGTGTCATGCACATCCGTATTTTCTGCGGATCCGTGTGGTGTTCTGTAAATCACAGTACATGTCCTATTCTGGTTCATATTGCGGATTAGACTAGTCATTTCTATCGATGGGAGTGAGAAAAATGCGGAAGGCACATGGAAGGTATCCCTATTTTCCGGACCGAAATACGGACAAGGTCGTGTGCATGAGGCCTTATCACAAATAAGGATCATTGACCATTGCGCGCTAATTAAACCTTTGATGGAAGGAGTGGCCCCATTGTATTATTAAAAAATAAATAATACATTTTGCAGAGGCCATCTGTATAAGGCCTCATGCACACGGCTGTTGCCAGGCCGTGCCTGTATTGCGGCCCTCAAACAGTGGGTCCGCAATATGCAGGCACTGGCAGTGTGCTCAACGCATTACGACTGTGGACCAATTCACTTAAAGGTGCGGAACAGAGGCTACGGAGTGCATCCGCAGAGATTCTCTCCGTGCACTTAACCTTCCAGATTGCGGCGAATGGGTCTGGATCCATTGTGGTAGCTGCACAGATAGTGCTCGTGCATTGTGGACTGCAACGGCCGTGTGCATGAGGCCTAAGGAGGAGGTCTTCTGCATTTTCCTATGGAGTGGACCATTCACCGGTTTAGCCGAGACCAAGAGGACACACTTGGCCACTACAGGGTGATTGAAGCCCTACAGATACATTTAAATGGCACCTGTCAGCAGTTTTGTACCTATGAAACTGGCTGACCTGTTACACGTGCACTTGGCAGCTGAAGGCAACTGTGTGGTTCTATTCAGAGCATCCATTGGCATTTCCATCACTGCCAACGGCAAGGACTTCTTTAGGGCCTTGTTTGTGTCCGTCGTATGACAGAAGCCATGACTCGCAATGACCTGAACACAGGTTGTGTAGTGGAAACAGTGGCCCAGCATACCCCAATGATAATGGACAAGTACTGCAAGAAGTGTAAAGGATGTATTAGACGGGTGAATTTTCTGCCAGATGATCGCTCACGAGCGTTCGTAGCAATGCTCATTAGCGAACATCTAGAAGTTACTGCTGCCGACCAAATGCTCATTCATCGGGCAATCCAAATCTTTTGACAGGTTTAAAAATTATAGTTTGTAGGCGGCAGATTGTGGTGTCTAATCACGATCTGCTGCTGGCAAACAATGATTCAGTCTAGGGAAGAGAGATGGTATAAAGATCCCTATACTGAGGAGGCGATCGCTGCATGTAATAGCAAGTAGGCGATTGTCGCGAAAGAACGCTTCCTTCCCGACAAATCGCCGGCAGAATCGAGCTGTCTAATACAGCCTTTAGGCTACATTCACGCAACAGTGAAAAGAGGACGTGCAAAGTGCGTTTTAAGAAGAATGGTAGTCTATGGGGTTAGGCCGGGTTCACATCATCGATTATTTTTCCATTATTCTGATCCATCATCCAGCAAGAGAAAAAAAAGCATCCGTTTCCATCTGAGATCTGTTATTTTAGACGGGAAAAAAAAAGTCCTGCACGCACAACAGATGCTTAAAATATAGGATCCATTTTTTTTCTTTATTTTTCTGTTCTTCTGACGGATCAGTACGGAAAAAGTAAATGGTGATGTGAACCCGGCCTTATTCACACAGCTTTTCTTTAGACAGCCAGCAAATAACAGATGTAAAAAAAATAGAACATAATCTATTGTGTCCATTTTCACTGACCGACAGCCCCATACGATTGAAGGGGACCGTTTTAAGACATTTACACAACAGTGGGGGAAAAAAAGTCTGTTAAAAATTGATAAACTGTCAGGTTTTAATGAATGTTTTTTCACTGATGCCTTTCTGAGAAACGATCCCATTCAAATTGTATGGGGGCTGTCAGTCAGTGAAAACGGACTGGATGGAACATGTATTATTTTTTTATGTTCGTTATTCACTGGCCATAAAAAAAACTGCTGTGTGAATAACCCCATAGACGACCATTGTTTTTAAAATAGACATGTGACATCCGTTAAAAAAAGCATCCGTCACACGTCCGTTTTTCACCATCGAGTGCATGCAGCCTGACAGACATTTCTCAGAGGTATCAGTGAAAAAAACGTCCATTAAAAACTGACCCTTTTTCTGTTTTTAACAGACATTTTTTTCACTTGTCGTGTGAACGTAGTCTCACCTTTTACTGAACTGAGAGTAAAGTGCCAACATAACTTCATAGGCCTCATACACACGGCTGTTGCCGCAGGGTTTCTCTCCCTGCCGCCGCACCTTCCAGATTGCGGTGTGGACGGACTACGGACCCATTCAAATTGACATTTTTTTCACTTGTCGTGTGAATGTAGCCTCACCCTTTACTGAACCGAGAGTAAAGTGCCAACATAACTTCAAAGGCCTAAGAAAAGTGATTACAGACGTGAGCCACATGTAGTGATGCCATATAGTGAAACCAAGAGCTTACATTTAGGGCACAGCCACAAGTAGCGGTTATATTGTTTTTTTTATTATGATGTGCACAAAACCAAGGCAAAACCACAACACTATTCCAAATTGTGGCAAAAGCATGGTCATACAGCAACGTATGACTAACGCCTCACAAAAACATTATAACGTAAGGCTATGTTCACGTGTGCTTCGTAGGCTCCGTCCGCAGCCTCCATCACAGATTCCAACCGAGGACGTTATTTTTGCAGACAATTGAGTCTGTTCAGTTGTGTGTCAAATGCGGCAATTCAATTATTTCTGTTATTCTGCTATTCTAACATTGTTGCTAACACGGGTGTATACATATGATTACATATTAAGAAAGACAGACTGGACTCCACAGTGCGCAGTTACGTTGTCTGACAAGCTAAATCAAGAAAAGCGAAAATTGGCCTCATTTTTTGAGTTTTTCTTCACGGGACAGCATTCAGACAATGCGCTTGCTACTCGGGTGTGTATTTGAGCCTCCAATGTTGTAACTGGACAAACTGTGCTTCGAAATCGAACACTCGTGGGACTGCAAACCCCTCATGAGGTGACCTTTCAGTTACTCCAGACTGCGCAGTTACGTCGTCTGACAAGCAAAATCACGAAAAGCATAAAATCTGCCTCATTTCGTGAGTTTTTCTTCACAGGACAGCATTCCAACAATGCGGTTGCCGCACGACTGGGTATTCAAGCCTCCATTGTCGTAGCTGGACAGAATTTGGTTTGATATCTAACACTCGTGGGACAGCTAACCACTCCTGTGGTGACTTTTCCGTTTTCTTTATCAACAGCGCTATGAAACAGGTAGTGTTACCTTCTACTGCACCACATATAGTCTGTACTATCACAAGTTCACACCTAACACCAGTCTTACAATCCACAGGGCCCCCACAAGCCATTAATAAAGGACGCACCATCACAGAAGCATTAAACCGGTCCCACATAGAGACATATGGACGACATGCGAAGAAAATGGCGGGAACACACTGTGGTGTCACTCTATTTAAAGGTGAAGGGACAGACCACATCACTGTGAGGAGGAGGGGGGGTTGAGGTGGACACAGGGGGCTGCCGTCACCAAGTCAAACAATAGGGGGGGACATTCGTCTCTAGTCCCCTCGTCCCCCCACCCCTCGTGTACGCAGTGAGACCGTCCAACGGTTAATGCGGTGGGTTAGCAAAGAGGGGGGACTTGAAGCCGCCCCCGCATTCAAGTCCCCTTCACCCCCCTTCCCCGTCAGTCGCTCCCTGTTTACCTGCGGCAGCGGCGACGGTTGGCGCGTCGTAGGTTTCAACACTCCCCGGCTCCCTGGAGGACGTTGGCGGGAAGAGAAGGCTGGGGCTATGGCGCCTCGGTGTCGCCTCGGGCTCATCGTCCTCGTTGTCGACTTCTCTTTCCTCCTCCTCTTCGTCCTCTTCTTCTTCTTCATCATCCTCTTCCTCCTCCTTTTCGCCGTCCCCTTCTTCGGACACGGCCATCTCCTCTTCCTCTTCTTCGTCCCTCAGCGGGGAGGAAGACATCGGCCGCCCGCTTTCTGTTCCTCGCTCGCCCGCTTGCCTCACGGTAAAGTTTCCTGACAGGAAAAACTGCAAAAAATGTCCGGAATATTCAAAAATAACCCTAAAGACGACTTCATCCAACGGTATTCTCGAAAATTCTCCTCAGAAATTCCTCACAAATCATTAAAAAAAATCGCTTAGAAGGGGGGGTCAAAAACATCAACACAAAAAAGGTGGGGGGAGGATATAAAAAAATCTGATTTTCTTTCTTTGTCCAAAACCCCGTGTTTTATTTGTGAACCAGCACAAAAAAAAAAAATCTCTCAAATCTCTGCCCCCCTCCCCTTTAAGAAAACTTAAAGGGGTTAAAAATATTCAGGAAGAAAAGTCTTGAGAGGGTAAAAAATAAATCTTTAGTAAAAGAATCGGGATTTATTTTTATTCAGATCAAATAGGAAAGTTGACAGGGAACCAAGATGGCCGCCCCTTCAATTATTATATGTAAAGTAAAAAAAAAAATAATAAAATGAGGCTGTGTGAGATATTTATAAACCTTCCTCATCCCTCCCCCACCTGAATCACACAGCAGCTACTCCCCCTTTTTTATTAAGACCATTTCTATTATACACAGCAGCCTCTCTCTGGTGAAAGCTGCACAAAATGGCTGGGGGGGGGGGACAGCTGGCACAAAAAAAAGTATAAAAAAAAATATATAGATATAGGCTATGATAGGCATATAATAATACATGGGTGTGGCTATGTCAGAGTAAGGCCAGACAGATGTAAATGTGCAGTCAAATAGGATCTTGCTAAGAAGAAGGGGGGGGGGGAGTTATGGGGGAGGAGAAGTAGTGTCGACAAAAAAACATTACTGAAATACATAAAAATCTAGCAATTTATAGATTTTTCTGTAGTTACAGACAAAGATGGAGCTTTTGTAAAGCTGATTCTTTTTGTATTGTGTGTTTTTTTTCTTTTAATAAAGGTTTTTATGCTAATTTATTTTTGGTAGTCATGCACAAAGCTGACCATCTGCGGCTCTGTTCACGCCTGCAACTGGTTGTCGGAGGCATCACGTGGTGGACGTGGGCCCTACGACCTGTTGACTGGAAAATACCGCTGTATGGCGCATGCTTCTTTCCGTCAAGTGCGGCGAGACCGTTGACAGCAGTGTGAACAGAGTTTCGTGTCTGACGCGCGACAGATCCAGCGTCGCGCGATCGCGAAATCACCGATGGACCTCGTTGACTCGTCTAAAATAGTGCTGCGTGCTGTCAAATGCACAAGACTGCTGACAGAGGCACCGAACAGAGGTGTGAGTTGGGGGTCTGTTGTGGAACAGATCGACATTTCATAGTCGCCAGCGGACCCCATTAATTTGTCGTCTTGACTGGAAGAATAGTGCTGCATGCTGTTCTATTCTTTCTGCCAGATCGACCCAGACTGGAGAAGGCATGAATGAAGCCTCTGGCGGAGGTGCGAACAGAGTAGGTGTCTGTCGTGTAACAGATGTGGCATTGCTTTGCTGCACAGTCACCGACGGACCCCAAAGTCTTCCTGCCGGGAAGAGTAGAGCTGCATGCTGTTCTATCTTTTCTTTAAACCTGTCGGGATTGCTGACGGATGCGCGGAACGGATCGTCTGATGGCATTGTGAACAGGGCTTATGTTCACACAAGGTTCATCATTAGCACCCGAAGGACCCCTTTTATTTATAATGGAGTTTGATACTTTGACAGGAAAATTAGTGCTGTATGCTGTGCTATCCTTCTTGTTATATATAGGAAACTGATAGATAATGCTGACTTTGTGTCAGATGTTAACCTAGAACATATCACGTTCGAAGGCTGTGATCCTACTGATTTCAACGGGGCCTTGCAACAGTTCTAGCCTGATAAATTGTGTCCACTCCTGGTAAGGCATAAGGCTGTGCCACCCTGAGTAGCTCCATCAACCAGAGAAGCGCCCGCCGTGCCGTGCAGGAGGACTGGGCACGACCATGTATTATTACGTAGCTTCTCCTTGATGCGAATGAACCTTGTGGAATACTTTTCACTTGCAATGCTGCAGCTTTCTTCTTCGTGTTGGAGGAGCTGGCTCATAAAATTAAATTGTCATGGGTGGTCAGGGAGGAGAAAAGAGCAATTGACCGATCACCTACCTTATATCTGTAGTGTTAGTTTATAATGTACCGTATGTTCTGTCTGTTATGTGAGCGCGCCCAGTTCTTGGCATAAAATAAATCTGTCCTGTGAAATTTGGGTTTATTTCTTGTAACACGTCTAAGTCCCTCTCTTCCCATATGTAGGCCAACAAATTCTTGTTCTTCCCAGGAGGAACTGCTGCTGTGTGATTATTGTAAAGCCTCATCTTCCTTTAGTTAGTGCTCTGATGCTACAGCGTTCCGGTGCCCATCTGCTCCTCCGTTGGTATATTACACCGTTGACGTGATATTTTGGCTCCAGCTGTGTAAAGGACAGCTGATGATCGTATGAGTAGCTCGTTTGCATGTGCTGTGTTGAGATGGTAGAAGTGTCAGAAAATGAAGTTGTACTGGCTCCCAAAATGAAGGTAGTCTGTAAGCACTTCCTGCCTGTTTAACACGCCATTTTTTCTGTTAGTCTGTAATGCTGCCATATTTCTGCAGTACGGCTAAGAGATTTCTGAAATAAAAATTAACAGACTTATGTTGATGTTCTGCCCCACAGAATCGGTTTCCTTTGGTCCCGTTTGTTTACTAGGCCGCAGCGATGTTGCATCTATGGTGACATAATGTCACATGGCCATGTGCAAATATTCTGATTTGAAGCCTGCTCCACCTTCCTCACAGCTTTGCGGCATTTTAATGGGTATATCTGGCATCACTACCATACCTAAGGGCATGTAGAAGATATCTGCAGTCGACAGCGAACTTGTGTGGTTTGCCTAAAATTATTGTTAATTACCTGTGGAGGATCAATGGCTCAGTTGTAAAACCTAATTCAGTAGCTGCAGTACAGAAGCTTCAGAGCAGAGCATACCAGGCAAAGGGGTCATGTCAGAGGGGAGGGAAATCCATGGAGGGGTGTCCTTGTCAGTACGAAGGCTACCCTGAAGTGGAGTGTAGCTGGCAGCAGAGAGAGAGCCGCGCTTGATGGCAGGATTTTTATCAGAAGCCCTGCAAATCGTGTTTGGGCTCTTAAGAGGAAGAGCAGTTTTGGACAATCTAGTTATTTGACATTAATGTGATATTACATTAGCAATAATGCGGCGTAATAGGTACGCCTAATACAACTGCATCCTTGGGGATCGGGAGATCGGTTTGTCGAAAGACTTCCCAGCATTTCTTTTTTGAAAAGCGTTTTAAATAGAGGAAATGCAAGGAATAATTCAAAAGGTGATATATTGTGTTAGAGACTTACTGTATGAAGTCTCCTAATGGTGCTCCCGTGTGCTGAAGAGGACTTGGGGTTGTGTCCATAGTAATGAAAATTAAACGGGCCTTGTCTTTGAATAGCTGTGTGAACATGGGATGTCTTTTCCTTTCTGACATAATGTCCTTCAGCAACACAGTCACTGAGGCCTAGTTAGTACACGGGAGCAGCTGATACTAGTAATGAGATATAGAAGAAGGCTTGCTTCACTTAGGACGTTAGTAGGATATGTCATTAAAGGCATTGTCCAGGATTTTTATATTGATGGCCTATCCTCAGGATAGGCCATCAATATCTGATCGGTCGGGGTCCAGCATTAGGTACCTCTACTGATCAGCTAAAGAGACCGTGGCGGTCCAGTGAGCACTGGAGACTTCTCACAGCTTACCAAGCACAGTGCTATACATTGTATTGCAGCTCAGGGTCATTCACTTAAAGGGAGTCTGTCACCAGATTGTGACCTTATAGACCGCTTACATAGCGCTCTAGCATAGCAGTCTATGATTCTAATGGTACCTTTGATGTTTGCTTGTGAAGTTCCCCCAAGGCAAAAACAGACTTTTATTCAAGTGCCCAGGGAGGGGTTCACCTCGTTGGAGCCCAGGCTGTTCTGCCTCTTTTCGCCATATCCCAGCCTCTTCCTCTGCCCGCCCAGCTCTTCCTTTGCGTCCTCCTTCTCTGCAGCGAGATCCCGCGCCTGCGCTATCCATTGCTTGGCCGGGGCATGCGCACTGCGATGCCCATTGTGGGTGTCTCTGGTCCGCCTCCCCGCCGCTTTTTTTCGCCGTTGGCCGGCGCATGAGTGTTAGCTACTGCGATGCCGTGCCCACAATGGGCATAGCAGTGCGCATGCCCCGGCGAAGCAATGGATAGTGCAGGCGCGGGATCTCGCTGCAGAGAAGGAGGACGCAAAGGAAGAGCGGGGCAGGCAAAGAAAGAGGCTAGGGCGGGGATATGGCGAAAAGAGGCAGAACAGCCTGGGCTCCAACGAGGTGAACCCCTCCCTGGGCACTTGAGAGCCCTTGAATAAAAGCCCGTTTTTGCCTTGGGGGAACTTCACAAGCAAATATCAAAGGTACCATTAGAATCATAGACTGCTATGCTAGAGCGCAATGTAAGCGGTCTATAAGGTTACAATCTGGTGACAGACTCCCTTTAAATGGGACTGAGCTGCAAAGAAGTATTGTGACAGGTAATGACACTGGCCCAGGAAGAGGCCGCAGTCTGTTCAAACAGCTGGTCACGGTGGTGCCAGGAGTCGGACCCCCTACCAATCAGATTTTGATCAACTATCCTGAGGAGAGGTCATCAATAGAAAAATCCCAGACAACCCCTCCCCCTTAATGTTTGATCGGTAGGGGTCTAACTGCTGTGATCCGTGGCCTCTACTTGTAGCAGTGTTTCTCGGAAATAACCATTGGCCCTTCCTTTCCAATCAGCTTATTTCCAAAGGCCACATGGTCGTCCAATGGCTATAACGGGATCTGAAAAAAACAAACTGGATCTGAAATGGTACGGCACTTTACTAGCACCACTGTCACTTCATTCTACTGGTGGCCTCTGAATAGGTCATCAGTATCTGATTGGTGGGAGTCTGTCAACCGTGATCCCCGCTGATCAGCTGTTTGAGAAGGCAGTGGCACCACGGCCTTCTCTCTGCTCATCAAGCAAAGCGCCATCCATTTGATCAATGAATATGACATGGCCGCAGTTGCGAGCGCCGATGCTTTTTCAAACAGCTGATCGGCGGTGGTCCCAGGTGTCGGACCCACACAAACCAGATAGTGAGGATAGGTTATCAGTTCAAAGATCTCAGAAAGCCCCTTTAAGTCTCTCGAACACCAATACATTTTTTTTGTGACAAAATAAAAAGGCATCCAAATTATTATTGCTTTAGGTACTCTACCCACCCCAGGTAAGTATTGTCCAAGAGTTAATTTTTAACCCAGGGAATTGCATTAGCTGAGCCGTGCATGATTATGCTCAAGACACGACCCATTGCTGGTTCTTGAGGACCACTATTGATACATCCTTTGTCTAAGCCTTTCTGTTGCCTGTGGTGAAGGGTATTACTCAGCACTTACTTAAACCAACCTAGTAATTGATTTTTTATTGGTAAAGCACTGAAGAGTGTCTGTTATTTAAAGGCAAGGCAGGAATCCAAAGCCCAGAATTGTTGTGCCAGGTCTGGAAAACACTTCTTCAGTCCCCTATTAAATCACATCTCATTTGTGGTTGAAGGCTCTGACCCATTCGACAAGATGGCCTTCACGTGGTTAGCATGCCTTTGTAAACCATATAAATCAAAGAAATGCTTACATGGATTTAAAACCAAAAATAGACCTTAGATTTCAGATTCCATCAATTTCGCCAGGACCTGAAAGGAATCTTAATGTCTACAAGGATTGTCCAATAGTCCCTTGACATTTCCTTTCGAGGGAAATAAGGAATCAACAGGTTGGATTGTAATCTGGCCATTCTTTGTTTCCTCCAGAGAGCATCGGAGTCTGGCAGCCACTTATTTCCCTGTGGGAGTTAAAGAAGACAGCTGGTGGCTGGTGTTCAGACGACAGCAGCTTGAGTCTGAAAATGGTTGGCCGTCAATTTAGAGAGGTAAATTATGACATGCTTTTAGATTTGAACAACAGATTGTGTTACACACCTTATGGTAGATGATGTAGATACAGTTATGCTTGAACTGGAAGTGAACTTTAAGCTTCAATCCAATTGTCACCAGCTACACCAAGGTGTTATCCCTGGTATTGATGTTTTAACCAAGCACTGCAGGGAATCCACAGGTTGTGTTCCCACGGGGTAGTCTCAAATTGTCTGCTGTAGTGCAGTGTACAGAAAACGTAATCCAGGGCAAGCCAGGGGTCATCAGCAGGTAGTCAAACTTGAACGTGAAACATCAAGATAAAGCAAGGTCAGGAGGAAGATGAAGTCAGTACCGGTAAAGAAATGAAAGTGCCGCACATCAGTTTAAAAGATAAAGCAAGGGAAGCGTCAGAAGACCAGCAACAAGTACCATAGCAAAGATATAGCAGAAAACATTAACAGGACCTGCAAGGAAATACCTCTTCAGGCAGTGAATTAGGTTGAGGTCCCATGTAGCAGCCACCTCAAGGGTAAGATGCAGCCTCTGTTCAGATCAGTTAATTGCCCCACATAGTCTGATGGGTAAAGACGCGCATTTATATGTAACGATCGTATGGTTGTTATTGGTGATACAGATCACTTGTCTTTCCTCCTGTGGTTGCACAAATAGAATTGACTAATAAATGGGATTTATAAAGATCGGTGAGTGCCATGGAGCGTTTTTTATATTTTTTTCTATTTTTGCAATTTATTACTTTTTACATTGAGCACCACTGACTTTCTCTACTTATTGAGCCGGTATATCTGGGAAGCCAACTATAGAGTAGTGCCAGCCATAATAATTTCCTCTGCTGAAGCCAATCATTGGCTGCTGTGGAGCATGTGACCATGCCTATACAGTGCTGGAAGAAAACAAGGCAAGGAGGCAGCGCAGAGAACAGGTAAGTATGAATCTTCTGTTTAGAGAGGCCGGCATTTGGTAAAAGATCTCTATTTCCGGAAAAAGCATCAACTTCTATTTGTTAGTTGCCCTCTGCCTCCTGGGAGGTTTCCAGTGGACAGGAACTTTCTTATATTGATACATATTTTTTCAATGAGATTTCCTCTTCGAATAGGTCTAGGGTCCCTTTAAACTGCCAAATTGAGGAGAGGATTGTCGGGAAGGCACCGTTACTTCCCGACAATCGCCTGTTTGTCAGTGGAGGAGACCTCTGTTTACGTGTAGTGATTACTAATGCCATCGCTCGTCCTCATACAGAATCATTGCCAGCAGAAGATCGCTGTTTAGATGCCATGATCTGCTTCTGGCAAACCTTGATTTAGGTGTCCGCATGAACAATCCTGTAACCCGATGAAAGACTGTTTTGCTCATTCATCGGGTAATCACCGGCACCGTCACACCTTTTTCGTACAGACGCTCATTGTCGATCATCTGCCCGACCTTTGGGCAGTGTAAAGCACTCCACTCTAATTGGTGGAGGTTCAGAAAGAGGAACTTCCCCTGAGAACTACTAAATGACATAACGCACTCCATGAAACATTTCATCAAGTGCCGCAGTTACTTCACTCTCTGCACAGCGCCACTCCTGACCTGATGCACATACTTCACACACCCCCTGCAGTCATCGACTTCCAGCATATCCTGTCAATTGTTGGAATTATCATCTGCAGATGCACTAGTTTTCAACCCCCTTTAGTAATAGTAGCCTATGGCTCAGTTTTCGGACAGTTTGAAAACTATGGGCCACATGTGGCTTATCTGATGCCGTTTATTTCATGGGAAACAAAGGATTGGTTAGCGAAAGAAAAAATCTAATCTGTCCTCATCTTCGTTACCCTTGATGGTTTAGAAACCCTCTTGTCGCCAATTTAAATAAAGAGGGGTACATGACATCGAGCAGGGATGCGCCATCAGCTCAGACCTGGAGGTGAAGAGATTAAATCAACCTGAAGAAGGGATGCATTTACATAGCAATTTATTCCACAAACCAACAGGAGGAAATATAATTCTATTACACCTCCCCCACACAAGTGTTTCATTTTAATTTACGGGCATCTTTCTTGTGCAAACTAATAGATTTCATGATTTCAGTCTTCTTTGTTCTTTGATATAGAACTCAAAATGGCTTCCTGCAGCATGCCGCTCACTTGTTTATTTTTTTTTCCTTCTTCCTTTCAGCTAAAAGAAAGACAATAAATATATATTTCTTTTGTGAGCTTAGGGAGGGGTGAGGCATTCAGCAGTCATGCTCAGTCTGACATCAGACTCACATTAAGATTTAACTCTGCGTGCAAAGCTGAATGCCTTGTCTGGAATCGGAGAAAAAACAACGAGAAAGGACTCGAGAGAAGAATTCAAAAACAACCAAAATAGTACTAAGGTGTAATGATATTCCATTGGCGGTCGGTCATCATTATTACATTAGCCTCATTTATTAAAAAATATAGGCTTCAGTCACAATGCAGTTCAGAAAGTGTCATAAGTCTGATTATACAGCAACATTCGGGGGGGGGGAGCCGTAGAGTAGCAACAGCTCCAGATTTTCACTTGTGCACTAAAAAGAACATTTTGATCTTCTGTGCATAGCTACGTGAGTGGTCTGTAAAACACAAGCTGCAGACCCCATCCTTAGCTATCATCATAAACACAAAACGTGCCCAGACCCCATGTGACTTGTCGGACAGATGTATACCGTAATTTATGCTCAAAACCTTGATAATTTATGAAAATGGGAAATATACGAAAGGCAGTGGCGCTCAGAAGAGTAAAAAAGGAAGGCAGAGAGACGATAACAGCAACCAAATGAATGAAGACAGGACATTCTGGAGGAGCAGCCCTTCATGTGGCGGCTGAGAGAAGAAATGATTGCATGATAATAAATGCTCAGACTGACGAGCTTCATAATGCAGGAGGCTAAAAGGAAAATAATCACTGCGGCAGGATTGCAGGGTCTAGGGATCCACCGTGGTAGAGGCAGCACAGAGTGTAACATTACTATTACTTTACAGTCTGTATATTGTATATACTGTGCCTTAAAGGGGTTCCCCACTTTGGATAATCAATTTTTGTTAGCAGGTTCCACAGACAATAAATTAGTCACAGAATGTCCTGCAGCTTAGACTCTCCAGCAATCAACTCAAATCTGCAGCAAGGGCTCAGTATCCCTACAGTGCCGCCACAGGGTAATGAAACGTTACCTGACACGTATTGAAATCAATGGGCTGTTTGCATAATGCATGAGGAAAAATACATTTGTACAGTGTTAAAGCTCATGCACACGATCGTGTCTGTATTGCGGTCTGCGAACCGCAGACCCGCAAAATACAGACACTTTCCGTGTGCAGTCTCCATTTTGCTCACTCCCATCATTAGAAATGACTATTCTTGTACACAATACAGACAAGCATAGGACATGTTCTATACAAAATAATGTCGTCTACAAGAGGCTCTAACCTAGGGATCAGCAAACTTCGGCACTTCAGCTGCTGTGGAACTACAACTCCCAGCATGCACACCTACTTGGCTGGCGTGCCAGAGGTAGCAGATCCCTGCCTTAAGGTTCGTTTACACGGCCCGAGAATTGGGCAGACTATTGGGAATGACTGTTCCTGCAAACAGTCGTTCCCGACAATCTGACCAAGTAAATGTGCTGCCGATCGCCAGGATGAATGGGCAAAACGCTCACCGGGTGATCCTGTCGTTCATGCAGGCATTACCGATCATGGTTTCTGGGCAGCAGATCATGCGGTCTAAACAGCTATCTGCTGCTCAGAAACCAACATTCTGTATGAGGATGAGAGATGGCTATAGCCAATGTAAATCCAGATTTAGGCCTGTATTACACCAACAAATTACTGAATTTCGGTGAAATCAGACCAATAGTTGTTTATAACAAAAGATCTTTGTGTGTAAACGGCCATCTGACCAATGATTGGTCAAAAAATCTGTCAGATAATCTGTTGATGTAATACAACCCTTAGAAAGAAAAGATTAAAATCGAGAGTGCTCAGTAGTGGATACGTTTCCATGTCTAATTGAAAAAAGCTGATGGCAGGAAACTTTAAAGATGCCTGGGCATGGTTTAACACAACATGTGTACTGCACAGGCAGACCTTTTCTAGCCCCTTAGGCTAATTGTCCTTCTACATGGGAAGAAAAATTGGGAAAGTGAGTGAAGATCAATTGTATGAACAATCTATTAACATTCTAAGGGTTTTCCGAGAATTTAATACTGATGAACTATTCTCAGGATAGGTCATCTGTATCTGATAGTTGGGGGTCAGACACCTGGGACTCCCGTCAATATGCCATTTGAGAAGACATCGGAGCTCCTGTGAGCCCCGCGGTCTTCTCACAGCTCACCAAGCACAGCGCCAGCCCCACTTCTATGTTGTCACTGGCCTAGGAAAAGGTGCAAGAAAACTGCGGCACTCACAGGAGAGCGGGTGCCTTTTCAAACAGCTGATCAGCAGGGGTCCCGGGTGTCTGACCCCACCTATCAGATACCGATGACCTAGGTCTAGGCAGCAAATCACTGTTTACATGGCATGATCTGCTGCCCAGAAATGCACCAGTGATGCTTTTGCTCTATGCGTTGCTCACTCATCTGGTGATCAGTGCCACTTTTACAATTATCAAGAATGAGCATTCCTGGGAATGTTCCTTCCCAATATTTGCCCTGATTGTCGGCCAGTGTCAACCCTTCATGCCTCTTAACATTTTAGTTGCCTTCTTTGTTCTTTTTCCAGCTCCAGGGCATTCTTTCTATGAACTGGTACCCAGAACTGAAGTCTGTATTACAGATGAGGCCACAACAATTTGTATAATGGTAATACTATATCCCTGTCTCACTAGTCCATGCCCCTTTTAATACATGACAATATTCCTCTGGCCTTAGAAGCAGTTGATTGACATTATGGTGTTTTACTCTATGATCTACAAGTGCACCCATATCCTTCTGACGCTCCTAGTGGACAAACGTATTGGGACACCTCTCAGTCATTGAGTTCAGGTGTTTCATTCAGTCCCATCCAGCCCCTAGCCTTTACAAACATTAGTGAAATAATGGGCTGTTGTATAGAGCTCTCTGAATTCCAGAGAGTCAGCTCATGAAATTTCTTTCCTCCTAGATTTTCTATGATCAACTGTTACTGGTATTATTTTGAAGTGGAAGATTTAAGGAACCACAGCAACTCAGCCACAAAGTGGAGTCCACGTAATATTGCAGAGCTGGGGAGCTGAGAGCTGAGGTGCATAGTGCATAGGTCGCCAACCTCCTCTGCCATTAACATCAGCACAAAACTGTGCACCAGGAGCTTCATGGCATGGGTTTTATATATCTGAGCAGCTGCACACTAATCTTACACTGCAAAGCACAGTGGTATAAAGCACACCGCTACTGGACTCTGGAGCAGTGGAAATGTCTTCTGAGGAGTACTGAATCGACCTGGTGGTCTAATGGATGAGTCTAGTGAATACCAGGAGAACGTTACCTCCCTGACGGCATTGTGCCAGCTGTAAAGTTTGGTGGAGGAGGGATAATGCTATTGTGATGCTTTTCAGGCGTTGTCCTAGGCCCCTTAATTCCAATGAAGGGAAATGTAAGGATTTATCAGATCAAGATTGTTAGCACCAGGATGCATAACCTCACATTTATCTACATTGAACCTCATGTGCATCTGGCTCTGGAACTTTGAATGGAACAGGAAGCATGGCTCTGTTCAAAGTGTGGTGGCCATTGAAGTGAATAGGAGCTGAGATGCAGTAAACCCACATGGTCACTACACTTTGAACGGAGCTGTGCTTCCTATGTCATTCAAGGTGTTAGTTCCAGGGTCAAAGACATCAAGGAACAGCTTATTGGTGGAGGTACGGAGTGCCCTGCAGAGACATTGTTACCAGGTTGCTGAAGTATCCCCTCTGGGACAGAGCATAGCTGCCAAGGTTTCCCCTACCACATGCGCAGCCCAAGATGGCGGCAGTTCACTGCTACGACAGTGATCCTCTGGTCATATATCACGCTCTGAGGAGGTCGCAGACAGCTCTCGCAGCAGGATGGGTTCCTCGAAGGTAGCGCTCATCATCCTGTACACCAAGTGTGTACAGTCGTGGCCAAAAGTTTTGAGAATTACATAAATATTGGAAATTGGAAAAGTTGCTGCTTAAGTTTTTATAATAGCAATTTGCATATACTCCAGAATGTTATGAAGAGTGATCAGATGAATTGCATAGTCCTTCTTTGTCATGAAAATTAACTTAATCCCAAAAAAACCTTTCCACTGCATTTCATTGCTGTCATTAAAGGACCTGCTGAGATCATTTCAGTAATCGTCTTGTTAACTCATTGTTAACTTGGTGACCTGAAACGCGTGCAGCCATCATTGCGTTGCATAAAAATGGCTTCACAGGCAAGGATATTGTGGCTACTAAGATTGCACCTCAATCGACAATTTATAGGATCATTAACAACTTCAAGGAAAGAGGTTCAATTCTTGTTAAGAAGGCTTCAGGGCGTCCAAAAAACTCCAGCAAGCGCCAGGATCGTCTCCTAAAGAGGATTCATCTGCGGGATCGGAGTGCCACCAGTGCAGAGCTTGCTCAGGAATGGCAGCAGGCAGGTGTGAGCGCATCTGCACGCACAGTGAGGCGAAGACTTTTGGAAGATGGCCTTTTGTCAAGAAGGGCAGCAAAGAAGCCACTTCTCTCCAAAGAAAACATCAGGGACAGATTGATCTTCTGCAGAAAATATGGTGAATGGACTGCTGAGGACTGGGGCAAAGTCATATTCTCTGATGAAGCCTCTTTCCGATTGTTTGGGGCATCAGGAAAAAGGCTTGTCCGGAGAAGAAAAGGTGAGCGCTACCATCAGTCCTGTGTCATGCCGACAGTAAAGCATCCTGAGACCATTCATGTGTGGGGTTGCTTCTCATCCAAGGGAGTGAGCTCACTCACAATTTTGCCCAAAAACACAGCCATGAATAAAGAATGGTACCAAAACACTCTCCAACAGCAACTTCTTCCAACAATCCAACAACAGTTTGGTGAAGAACAATGCATTTTCCAGCACGATGGAGCACCGTGCCATAAGGCAAAAGTGATAACTAAGTGGCTCGGGGACCAAAACGTTGACATTTTGGGTCCATGGCCTGGAAACTCCCAGGATCTTAATCCCATTGAGAACTTGTGGTCAATCCTCAAAAGGCGGGTGGACAAACAAAAACCCACTGATTCTGACAAACTCCAAGAAGTGATTATGAAAGAATGGTTTGCTATCAGTCAGGAATTGCCCCAGAAGTTGATTGAGAGCATGCCCAGTCGAATTGCAGAGGTCCTGAAAAAGAAGGGCCAACTCTTTGCATAAATGTCATGTAATTGTCGATAAAAGCCTTTGAAACGTATGAAGTGCGTGTAATTATATTTCACTACATCCCAGAAACAACTGAAACTAAGATCTAAAAGCAGTTTAGCAGCAAACTTTGTGAAAACTAATATTTGTGTCATTCTCAAAACTTTTGGCCAGGACTGTACATCTAGTGATGCTAAATGTCTGTTTTCTTGGTGGGAACAGGAGCAACTCACTCCTGCATGCTCACATCCCAGCGCCGGAACTGGAAGTCCTCACTAATTGGATATTAAGGACCAATCCTGAGGATAGATCATCAACATCAGGATCCTGGAAAACATTAACATAAGAAATCTGTGAGGGATAATGTGAAATACTTTTGCAGTAAAACAACACTATATCCAGAGCCGCCCCTCTGTCTAACCAATTTATCCCCTAAAGAGGCTGTATATAGTAGTGCCAATATTCATGGGTGCACTTCTAGCAGAACTTGGAGGTCTGTCACCTATGTTTTCAGTGCCATTCCTTTTAGGCCTCATGTACACGGAAGTTTTTTTTTGCGGTCTGCAAAAACGGTTTCCGTTGTTCCGTGATCTAAGTCAAGTTTGCCTTGAAAATGATAGGAAAAAAACGGACACGGATCACGGACACGGATGACAATCTTGTGTGCCTCCGTGTTTTTTCACGGACCCATTGACTTGAATGGGTCCGCGAACCGTTGTCCGTCAAAAAAATAGGACAAGTCCTATTTTTTTGACGGACAGGAAACACTATCATCTCCTAGCAACCATGTGGTGAAAATCACCACTCATCTGCACAGACCCATTGAAGTGAATAGGTCCGGATTCAGTGCGGGTGCAATGCGTTCACCTCACGCATTGCACCCGCGTGGAAAACTCGCCCGTGTGAAAGGGGTGCGTGAAAATCGCATAGCATCCGCAAGCAAGTGCAGATGCGGTGCAATTTTCACACATAGTTGCTAGGAGATGATAGTGATCAACTCCGGACCCCATTAAAGTAAATTCACTGTATTATTTTCCCTTATAACATGGTTATAAGGGAAAATAATAGCATTCTTAATACAGAATGCTTAGTAAAATGTTGCTTAGGGCACCGGTCCCCATCCGCCGGGCCGCGGCCCAGGAACGGGCCCTGGAGGATGGTTTGCCAGGCCGCGGCGATCAGGGCAGTCTTTAACGCTGTACTAATGAAGCGCTTCCATTATGGAAGCGCTTCATTAGTACAGAAGGACCAGGAAGCGGTGAAGGATCTGTACTCACCGCTTCCTGGTCCACGACTCAGCTATCGGCTGCGCACAGCGTGAGGTCTCTCTGTGACCTCACACTGTGCGCTGCTATACACAGCCAGCCGACAGCAGAATGAAGAGGATCGCGATGGTGACTAGGAGCAGGAGAGGTAAGTGGTTTATTTTATTTTATTTGCACTAGGGTCTGATGGCTGACCTGGGGGACATGGGGCAGACATGAGGGGCTTATGGCTGACATGGGGGGCTTATGGCTGACATGAGGGGCTAATGGGGGGCTTATGGCTGACATGAGAGGCTAATGGGGGGCTTATGGCTGACATGAGGAGCTAATAAGGGGCTTATGGCTGACATTGGGGGGGGGGCTAATGGGGGGCTTATGGCTGACATGAGGGGCTAATGGAGGGCTTATGGCTCACATTGGGGGGTTTATGGCTCACATTGGGGGGTTTATGGCTGACATTGGGGGGGGTTTATGGCTGTCATTGGGGAGGTTTATGGCTGACATTGGGGGCTGATAGATGGCTAAAGGTTTGGGGGTTTATCTGAGCCATTGGGGGTCTGATCTGAGGTCTGATTAATATTGGGGGTCTGATTGCTGGTCTGACCTGAGGTGTAATGAAAAATATTTTTTTCTTATTGTTCTCCTCAAAAACTAGGCGCATCTTATAGGGCGAAAAATACGGTACAGTGCAGAAGAGACCATAGTCAGTTTATATAGTCGTTATATAGTGTTATATATTTTAATATGCACCTTGTGCTTTGTTATGCGCGTGAATCAGTCAGATCCCCGCCCACCCCCTAAGCCCCGCCCCATAACCACCGCCCCCTTCTCCCCCCCCCCCCCACCCGGTCCCTGGGAAAATTGACTTGCATGAAACTGGTCCTTGGTGCAAAAAAGGTTGGGTACCACTGGCTTAGGGGGTTAAAAATAAAAACAATTAACTCACCTCATCCACCTGATGGCGCAGTCGGCATCGTCTTCTTTCTTCTTCTTTCAGGACCTTCGATGACGTAATTGCGCTCACCACGTGGTGAGCATGGTGACGTCATCAAAGGTCCTTTTCCAGCCAGGTCCTGCAAGAAGAAGAAGAAAGAAGACCAGCCTGGCTGCCCGATCAAGTGGATGAGGCGAGTTACATTTTTTTTTATTTTTAACCCCACAATGGACCTTTTACTTAGCATTCTGTATTAAAGAATGTTATTATTTTCCCTCCCTTATTACCATTTTATAATTGAAAAAAATAATTAAATATACAGAACACCGATCCCAAACCCGAACGTCAGTGAAGAAGTCCAGGTTCGGGTCTGGGTACAGTCAGTTTTTTTATCACGCGCGTGCAAAACTCATTGCACCCACACTATAAAAACTGAACATCGGAACGCAATCACAGTAAAAACTGACGGCAATTGCGTACCTACTCGCACGATTTTCCCTGATCGCAGACGCAACGCATCTGGACCTAATCCGGACACGCTCGTCTGCAAGGGGCCTAAATGTTTTTTGGGCCTTCCCGTCGAGTTTACTTTTTTGCTGGAGGAACGCTTCGATCCTAATGTGTATATTATGCTGCAAAACATGATTAGGCTAGGGCTACACAACGACATTTGTCCCAGTAATGTTGCGCAACATTTTTTGTAATGATATCTATGGTGTCGCACTGTGACATGCAACATGCTGCGACTGCGACACAACAGTTGCCCAAAAATCCATCCAAGTCGTGTCGTAGTTGCAGCATCTCACATGTCACAGTGCGACACCATAGATATCATTACAAAAAATGTTGCGCAACATTACTGCGACACATCACAGTGTAGTTGTACCCTTTTGTCGCGCGACAAATGTCGTTGTGTAGCCGTACCCTTAAAGGGGTTGTCTGAGTTAAAGAAAAATTATTACAGCAGGCATGAAAAGGTCTTAAACTAATAAAAGTTTTAGTCCCCGTTCTGAACCCACTGCATCGATGATATCCCCTATAGTGCAGGTGACCACAGCAGCCAATCACAGTGATCAGTTGCAGCGGTAACATGGGCTGTACAGGCTCATCACTGCTGCACTGTCGGTTACAATTGATTTTTATGACTTACAAACCCCTTTTTAGGTTTTATTTTGGTGCTTTATAAACCATAATGCAGTAATATACTGTACGCTAAATGACCAAAAGTATCACCTCTTGTTGCGCCTGCGCAGTAGGTTAAAGGAAGCTGAAGCCGGTAGAGGGATCGCAGACCGTGCGGGAGCTCAAGTGACATCTTGTTGCACCTGCATGAGATTATAGTGCAGGGTCTGCTTGACGTCAGAGGACATCAGGATGAGGGGAGGTGCGGGGCTCAGCCAGAATGGGGGCGGCTGGGCTCCACTAACCGCTAGGACAGCCCCTTGGGCTCTTTTCGCTTTCTAGGGCCGCAGCGCTCATATGTGAGACACAGGTCTATATCTAACATCCTCCAGGAGACCTCAGGGAGCCTGCTGGCAGTTTAATATGAGAAATCGTGCTGACACAATCCCTTTAAGTGCACGTTTGCAAACAGGTGCATACAATCCAGCACACAGCCATGTAATCTCCAGACAAACCTCAGAGACGTTATACGTGGTACTGTCAAAGGATGCCACCTTCCCACAAGTTTGAGTAATTTCTGATCTACCAGGGTCACCTGTAAGTGCTAGTAATGTGGCATGAAAGCGTCTACGAGTCACAAAACAGTGACCACGCAAAGACAAAGCGGGACCACACACAACATTTTACATCATTCCGAACTGCATCTAGAAGTGACATCAATCTGGGTGTCAGGGACTTTATGGAATGGAGTAGCTGCACACAAGCTTAGGCCTTGTTCACACTTCAGTAATTGGGAGCCAAAACCAGGTGCCGGTCAAAAACACAGAACAGGAGCAGATCTTTCCCTTATACCTGATCTCTGTGCAGCCTCCACTCCTGGTTTTGGCTGATCAAATAACTGAAATGTGAACAAGGCCTTAAAGGGGTTTTCCCAATTTTTTATTTTACTGATGTCCTATCCTCTGGATATATCATCAGTATCTGATCGGTGGGGGTCCGACACCCGGGACCCCCTGTTCGAGAAGGCAGTGGCGCTGTGGCCTTCTTCCTGCTTTTCCTGGGCCGAATGACAACATGTTCATCGGTCACGTGGCCTAGTGGCAGCTCGCTATACAATGTACGGCGCTGTGTTTGGTGAGCGAAGAGAAGTCAGCGGTGCCCACAGGAGTCCTGGTACCTTCTCAAACAGCTGATCAGTGGGGGTCCAGGGTGTCGGAGATACTAATAACCTGAGTCATCAGTAAAAAAAAAAACAAAAAAAAAAAAACTCTTTTAAAGGTTTGGTCATCTTTAGTTTTTGGGAAATCCCCTCCTCCCCCTGGCAAGACCTCGAAAGGGAAGAATAGTTACCTGCGCCCCGGCTCCTTCGCTTTCCAGCCTCGATCATTTCCCCTGCTATCAACATTCGCTTTGACGCAGCTGCAGCCAATAAATGGCCGCAGTGGTGTCCTGTCCCCTTGCGTCACGTGACCAATTGACAAGTAGCAAAGGGATCAGGTCGCCGTTGTGGGCAGGCATTGGCTGCAGCTGCGTCACAGTGGATGTTGTCAGCAGGGGAACTGAGCAAGGCAGCCAAGGCCAGGGAGCAGGTCTGGGGAGAAGTTTTCATACTTTTGGCCACATGGTATATGACACAGACAAGTGTTAGGACGTGCCGCACCCTCTGTGTGTTCTCCATTGTAGTGATGGACTATGGGTCAAACAGCAGAGGTCTGCAGCATAGGCTACAGGTATGGTGCTCCGATCAGCTACCTCCGGCACTCCAGCTGTGGTGAAACTATGACTCCCAGCATGCACGCTTGCTTGGCTGATCTCATAACGCCCATAGAAAGTGAATGGAGCATGCTGGGAGTTGTAGTTTCACAACAGCTGGAGTGCCAGTGGTTGCTGACCCCTGTGCTAGAACGTGGCTGAAGACTGTGCAGGCCACAGTGACCCAGAAGATCTACCAAACCTGCAAAACCTTACATTCAGCAGTGTTCTTTCAATGGAGGCAACTGCTATGGAGTCCGGGAAGTGGGGCCTCCTTTTCTTCCAGATTTGAAAACATTGCATTTTCACACAGCCACCACTAGGGGGAGCGAAGTGCAAACAGATTATTACAGCTTCCATTTCAGTCAATTGTAACAGCAATTTTTCTGATACAGAGCTCCAAATCCCCTGCTTTGCGGCTTTTTAATGGTTTTTGATGAATCTGGAGTACCGCTAATTAGCATAGCAAACCACACCCACTTTCCAAAAGTGGCAAGACCTGGGTAAAAATGCAAGAAAAAAATTAAACTTTATGATACCAACATTTTGGTGCAAACAGAATGAAAACACCCATGGGGAGGGGGATCCTCTGACAGAGGATTCTTTAGGCTGAATACAAGTGTAACAAACCCTCAGCTGTGAGAAGTATAAGACCTGTATAGGATTCCAGCTTCTAGACGTTAATATCAGTGTCTCCATTCACAGACAACAAGTCGAGGTTGCGGGCATTGCCACAATTCAGGCAGAAATTGCACCAAAAGTGTCGTACATGGCGTGCACCAAGTTATTATGTGCTTTTGTGTATACAGCTCCTGTGCAAACCAAGGTGTCTCCATGGTTACAGACTACAAACTCTGTGTAGTCAGACGCTGCAGTTATTCCTCATCTACTTTTTCTACATTTGATACGGAGGAACACGTGACAGCAGGATCCGGCCATGGAGACATAGCTCTGCGTATGAGCTGTATACACAAAACGGCACATTTATCATTGGGATTATCTGCAAGGCTGATTCATCTTTTTTTCTTTAATTTTAGAGGCATCCGAAAAAAAATAACGAACATTTCATTTTTGTTGCAAAAGTCTACATACCCTTTACACAAACCTAGAACCCCCCCCCCCCCCCCCCCAAGAGTAAGAGTCCTTCACCCGCGTCCAGGTATTATAAAACATCTTTTATTCGGCACATGAGGAGATGGCACGTGACCCGACCAGAGCGGTTACTACAGGCAGGGGGATTCACTTATAGATTGGCTACTGCACATCACATGGACACTACTACTCTCATCATCATGGGGAGCTGTGTTTTTGGCGTCCTCCCCACACTTCACAGTTGTGTCAGATCATCATTGAAGTACAAGTGTAGACTCGCCGTATAAGAGTCACAATCGATCTTCAGCTCCTCAAACTCTTCATCTTCATCCTGGAGCCCGTTCTCCTCCAGCGTCTGCTCCATGTTCAGCGGAACCCCACAATATTTCCAGGTGTAACTGGCAGCGTGGGCGTTGTACGGCAAATACCGGGCCAGGATCTCCCATATCGTCTCCTCCGAACACACCTGCAATACCAACATCATCTGGTTACATCACCCCAAAGGAGGAGGAGCAGACTCATAGCTCCTTCTATATGTATCACCCTGCAGGAGGAGGGGCAGACTCATAGCTCCTTCTATATGTATCACCCTGCAGGAGGAGGGGCAGACTCATAGCTCCTTCTATATGTATCACCCTGCAGGAGGAGGGGCAGACTCATAGCTCCTTCTATATGTATCACCCTGCAGGAGGAGAGGGCAGACTCATAGCTCCTTCTATATGTATCACCCTGCAGGAGGAGGAGCAGACTCATAGCTCCTTCTATATGTATCACCCTGCAGGAGGAGAGGGCAGACTCATAGCTCCTTCTATATGTATCACCCTGCAGGAGGAGGGGCAGACTTATAGCTCCTTCTATATGTATCACCCTGCAGGAGGAGGGGCAGACTCATAGCTCCTTCTATATGTATCACCCTGCAGGAGGAGGAGCAGACTCATAGCTCCTTCTATATGTATCACCCTGCAGGAGGAGGGGCAGACTCATAGCTCCTTCTATATGTATCACCCTGCAGGAGGAGGGGCAGACTCATAGCTCCTTCTATATGTATCACCCTGCAGGAGGAGGAGCAGACTCATAGCTCCTTCTATATATATCACCCTGCAGGAGGAGGGGCAGACTCATAGCTCCTTCTATATGTATCACCCTGCAGGAGGAGGAGCAGACTCATAGCTCTTCTATATGTATCACCCTGCAGGAGGAGGAGCAGACTCATAGCGCCTTCTATATGTATCACCCTGCAGGAGGAGGAGCAGACTCATAGCTCCTTCTATATGTATCACCCTGCAGGAGGAGGAGCAGACTCATAGCTCCTTCTATATCTATCACCCTGCAGGAGGAGGGGCAGACTCATAGCTCCTTCTATATGTATCACCCTGCAGGAGGAGGAGCAGACTCATAGCTCCTTCTATATGTATCACCCTGCAGGAGGAGGAGCAGACTCATGGCTCCCTTCTATATGTATCACCCTGCAGGAGGAGGAGCAGACTCATCGCTCCTTCTATATGTATCACCCTGCAGGAGGAGGAGCAGACTCATGGCTCCCTTCTAATGTATCACCCTGCAGGAGGAGGGGCAGACCCATAGCTCCTTCTATATGTATCACCCTGCAGGAGGAGGAGCAGACTCATAGCTCCTTCTATATGTATCACCCTGCAGGAGGAGGAGCAGACTCATAGCTCCCTTCTATATGTATCACCCTACAGGAGGAGGGGCAGACTCATAGCTCCTTCTATATGTATCACCCTACAGGAGGAGGGGCAGACTCATATCTCCTTCTGTATGTATCACCCTGCAGGAGGAGGAGCAGACTCATAGCTCCCTTTTATATGTATCACCCTACAGGAGGAGGGGCAGACTCATAGCTCCTTCTATATGTATCACCCTACAGGAGGAGGGGCAGACTCATATCTCCTTCTATATGTATTACCCTGCAGGAGGAGGAGCAGACTCATATCTCCTTCTATATGTATTACCCTGCAGGAGGAGGAGCAGACTCATAGCTCCTTCTATATGTATCACCCTGCAGGAGAAGGAGCAGACTCATAGCTCCTTCTATATGTATCACCCTGCAGGAGGAGGGGCAGACTCATAGCTCCTTCTATATGTATCACCCTGCAGGAGGAGCGGCAGACTCATAGCTCCTCCTATATGTATCACCCTGCAGGAGGAGGGGCAGACTCATAGCTCCTTCTATATGTATCACCCTGCAGGAGGAGGGGCAGACTCATAGCTCCTTCTATATGTATCACCCTGCAGGAGGAGGGGCAGACTCATAGCTCCTTCTATATGTATCACCCTGCAGGAGGAGGGGCAGACTCATATCTCCTTCTGTATGTATCACCCTGCAGGAGGAGGAGCAGACTCATAGCTCCCTTTTATATGTATCACCCTACAGGAGGAGGGGCAGACTCATAGCTCCTTCTATATGTATCACCCTACAGGAGGAGGGGCAGACTCATATCTCCTTCTATATGTATTACCCTGCAGGAGGAGGAGCAGACTCATAGCTCCTTCTATATGTATCACCCTGAAGGAGAAGGAGCAGACTCATAGCTCCTTCTATATGTATCACCCTGCAGGAGGAGGGGCAGACTCATAGCTCCTTCTATATGTATCACCCTGCAGGAGGAGCGGCATTCTCATAGCTCCTTCTATATGTATCACCCTGCAGGAGGAGGAGCAGACTCATAGCTCCTTCTATATGTATCACCCTGCAGGAGGAGGGGCAGACTCATAGCTCCTCCTATATGTATCACCCTGCAGGAGGAGGGGCAGACTCATAGCTCCTTCTATATGTATCACCCTGCAGGAGGAGGGGCAGACTCATAGCTCCTTCTATATGTATTACTCTGCAGGAGGAGGGGCAGACTCATAGCTCCTTCTATATGTATCACCCTGCAGGAGGAGGGGCAGACTCATAGCTCCTTCTATATGTATCACCCTGCAGGAGGAGGGGCAGACTCATAGCTCCTTCTATATGTATCACCCTGCAGGAGGAGGGGCAGACTCATAGCTCCTTCTATATGTATCACCTGCAGGAGGAGGGGCAGACTCATAGCTCCTTCTATATGTATCACCCTGCAGGAGGAGGGGCAGACTCATAGCTCCTTCTATATGTATCACCCTGCAGGAGGAGGGGCAGACTCATAGCTCCTTCTATATGTATCACCCTGCAGGAGGAGGAGCAGACTCATAGCTCCTTCTATATGTATCACCCTGCAGGAGGAGGAGCAGACTCATAGCTCCTTCTATATGTATCACCCTGCAGGAGGAGGAGCAGACTCATAGCTCCTTCTATATGTATCACCCTGCAGGAGGAGGAGCAGGCTCATAGCTCCTTCTATATGTATCACCCTGCAGGAGGAGGGGCAGACTCATAGCTCCTTCTATATGTATCACCCTGCAGGAGGAGGAGCAGACTCATAGCTCCTTCTATATGTATCACCCTGCAGGAGGAGGAGCCGAATCATAGCTCCTTCTATATGTATCACCCTGCAGGAGGAGGAGCAGACTCATAGCTCCTTCTATATGTATCACCCTGCAGGAGGAGGAGCAGACTCATAGCTCCTTCTATATGTATCACCCTGCAGGAGGAGGAGCAGACTCATAGCTCCTTCTATATGTATCACCCTGCAGGAGGAGGAGCAGACTCATAGCTCCCTTCTATATGTATCACCCTGCAGGAGGAGGGGCAGACTCATAGCTCCTTCTATATGTATCACCCTGCAGGAGGAGGGGCAGATATTTCTGGGTCACTGTTGCTATCGCTGACTTACCTCGAGAATTTGCTCTTGGGATGTCAATGTGTTGATGATTCGGAGGATCCTGGTTTTGGATGACAAGATGCCGACCTCATAAGAGGGGTCTCGCCACCAGGGGCGTCCAAAATCAGTGTCCCAATCTGAACAGGGGAAGGAGGGCGGCACGTGAAGAAAACGTCCCTGAGGTGTGTAGTATTTCAAGCAGCCAGTTTGTGGGTCTATGTGGGTCTTAATCTGTGGAGATGAATGAAAGGAGGAGACATTTATAGTAAGTAATGCATCATGACGGATCAGGACAAGGGGGTAGCGGTGGTCGTCCCCTGTCCCCCCAGGACTGTGTGTTGTGTCACAATCCTTTCCGCCTATAACAATTATCGGGGAGCTCAATGGTAAATCTGTATGCTGTGGGCTCCCCCTGGTGGGCGATCACTCACACTTTCCGTAAATGACGGCCATTAATTGCCTTGTTCATAACTGCAGATGGCTTATAGTCTGCACCAGATCTGCCTCGTGGATAATATTCTGCTGGTAGTCGGTCATAACCTTAAAGGGGTCTTCCATAAATACATGTAAATGACCGTGACCACAACTACACAAGAATATTCCCATGTGCTGACCATTAGATTACAGCCATCTCCAACCTGAAGCTAGTCAGCTCCTGCAAAACTACAACTCCCATCATGGCCTGATAGCCAGGCACTGAAACCTCTTCCTACAGCGAATACTCCTCACAGCTGAGGGTTTGCTACACCTGCACGAAGTAAGAACACCCCTGTGTGCGTCTAGACCCGAGGCTGAGAGCTGCGCTGATACACTGTAACAAACGGCCCAGGAGAGAGATCTGTGCCGATAATGTGGTCAGCTCATAGAGGATTTTACAGACTGGGTACGACTGTAACAAACCCTCAGCTGTGTGCTGGACAAGGCGTGCATATTTGGAGCTTCTGAATGCAAACTAGAATGTTCTCATTCGCTGACAACAAGCAGAGCGTTTGTGTTTCATTTACTCAAAGTATATTAGAAAGTTTACCCATTTCCTGACGTAACCTGTAGGGGCCCCGACTATTCCCAGGGCCCCCGCTCTAGGCAGTGATGGACACTTACCTCTCCAGTCTTCACACTGAACCAGTGACTGATGTCTTTTCCTGCCGCCTCGATGATCGGCTTCAGTAAAATGTCACCTGACAGAAGACAAGGCAGGAATCAGTGTGAACAGTCCCCGAGGAACGTCCTCCACATAAAGGGCCTCTGTCACCCACTAAAGTCTTTTTATTTGCTAATTACAATCCCTATACTGCGATATATATATATATATATAAGGCTCTTACTCATTTTGGTTCAGTAGTTAATTAAAAAAACACACTTTTATAATATGTAAATTACCTCTCTACCAGCAAGTAGGGGGTTACTTGCTGGTAGCCGCCGCATCCTGCTTTCATAAAGACGCCCCCTCCTCCTGTTGATTGACATGGCCAGCGAGCGCTCTCCTCCTCCGGCTGGCCCTGTCTGCGTTCAAAATCTGGCGCCTGCGCCGTACCGGTCTTCAGTCGGCGCAGGCGCACTGAGAGGAGGACGCTCCATCCTCAATGCGCCTGCGCCGATGACGTCATATCTACACCCGGCGCAGGCGCACTAGGAAGGAGCGGCCGAGCGAGCGTCTTTCTCTCAGTACGCCTGCGCCGACAGAAGACCGGTACGGCGTAGGCGCCAGATTTTGAATGCAGACAGGGCCAGCCAGAGGACGAGCAGGTAATTAGCATATTATAAAAGTCAGTTTTTTAAATTAACTACTGAACCAAAATGAGTAAGAGCATTATATAGATTGATATATCGCAGTATAGGGATTATAATTAGCCCCCAAAAAAAGACTAGTGGGGTGACAGAGGCCCTATAAGTACCCATCTAATTTAGGGGCCCAAGAACAGCAGAGGTGATGGAGGGGACTGGGGAGAAGAAGAGGGAGTCAACGGGGGGGGGGGGGGGGGGGAGAAGAAGAGAGTCAACGGGGGGGGGGGGAGAAGAGGGAGTCAACGGGGGGGGGAGAAGAAGAGAGTCAACGGGGGGGGGGGAGAAGAAGAGAGTCAACGGGGGGGGGGGGGAGAAGAAGAGAGTCAACGGGGGGGGGGGGGGGGGAGAAGAAGAGAGTCAACGGGGGGGGGGGGGAGAAGAAGAGAGTCAACGGGGGGGGGGGGGAGAAGAAGAGAGTCAACGGGGGGGGGGGGGGGGGAGAAGAAGAGAGTCAACGGGGGGGGGGGAGAAGAAGAGAGTCAACGGGGGGGGGAGAGAAGAAGAGAGTCAACGGGGGGGGGGGGGGAGTCCAACGGGGGGGGAGAAGAAGGGAGTCAACGGGGGGGGGGAGAAGAAGAGAGTCAACGGGGGGGGGGGGAGAGAAGAAGAGAGTCAACGGGGGGGGGGGGAGAAGAAGAGAGTCAACGGGGGGGGGGGGAGAAGAAGAGAGTCAACGGGGGGGGGGAGAAGACGAGAGTCAACGGGGGGGGAGAAGAAGAGAGTCAACGGGGGGGGGGGGAGAAGAAGAGAGTCAACGGGGGGGGGGGAGAAGAAGAGAGTCAACGGGGGGGGGGAGAGAGAAGAGAGTCAACGGGGGGGGGGAGGAAGAAGAGAGTCAACGGGGGGGGGGAGAGAAGAAGAGAGTCAACGGGGGGGGGGAGAAGAAGAGAGTCAACGGGGGGGGGGGAGAAGAAGAGAGTCAACGGGGGGGGAGAAGAAGAGAGTCAACGGGGGGGGGAGAAGAGAGAGTCAACGGGGGGGGGAGAAGAAGAGAGTCAACGGGGGGGGGGGAAGAAGAGAGTCAACGGGGGGGGAGGAAGAAGAGAGTCAACGGGGGGGGAGAAGAAGAGAGTCAACGGGGGGGGAGAAGAAGAGAGTCAACGGGGGGGGGGAAGAGAGTCAACGGGGGGGGGAAGAGAGTCAACGGGGGGGGGAAGAGAGTCAACGGGGGGGGAAGAGAGTCAACGGGGGGGGAAGAGAGTCAACGGGGGGGGAAAGAGAGTCAACGGGGGGGGGGAAGAGAGTCAACGGGGGGGGGAAGAGAGTCAACGGGGGGGAAGAGAGTCAACGGGGGGGGGAAGAGAGTCAACGGGGGGGGGAAGAGAGTCAACGGGGGGGGGAAGAGAGTCAACGGGGGGGGAAGAGAGTCAACGGGGGGGGAAGAGAGTCAACGGGGGGGGGGGAAGAGAGTCAACGGGGGGGGGAAGAGAGTCAACGGGGGGAAGAGAGTCAACGGGGGGAAGAGAGTCAACGGGGGGAAGAGAGTCACGGGGGGAAGAGAGTCAACGGGGGGAAGAGAGTCAACGGGGGAAGAGAGTCAACGGGGGGAAGAGAGTCAACGGGGGGAAGAGAGTCAACGGGGGGGAAGAGAGTCAACGGGGGGGGAAAGAGAGTCAACGGGGGGGGAAGAGAGTCAACGGGGGGAAGAGAGTCAACGGGGGGGAAGAGAGTCAACGGGGGGGGGAAGAGAGTCAACGGGGGGGGGAAGAGAGTCAACGGGGGGGGAAGAGAGTCAACGGGGGGAAGAGAGTCAACGGGGGGAAGAGAGTCAACGGGGGGAAGAGAGTCAACGGGGGGAAGAGAGTCAACGGGGGGAAGAGAGTCAACGGGGGGAAGAGAGTCAACGGGGGGAAGAGAGTCAACGGGGGGAAGAGAGTCAACGGGGGGAAGAGAGTCAACGGGGGGGAAGAGAGTCAACGGGGGGAAGAGAGTCAACGGGGGGAAGAGAGTCAACGGGGGGAAGAGAGTCAACGGGGGGGAAGAGAGTCAACGGGGGGGAAGAGAGTCAACGGGGGGGAGAAGAAGATGGAGGGGGGAAGGAGAAAGGACTGGAAGAGGGGCAATAGGGAGAGGATGGGCGAGGAGAGACGACGCGGAGGGCTGAGGAGATGCGACATGGAAACGCGGGGAGACGGTGGGGAGAGGAGAGGCACAGGGAGAGGAGAGGCCAGGTGGAACAGAAGGGGAGCAGAGAGCGGTTGGGGATTATAACATAAGGGCACAGGAAGGAAGACGGGGGAGAGCAGCAGACAGGAGAAGACAGGGGTCTCCGGTCACCTCGGTGCTCCTTGGCTAGGGCGGTGAGGTCGTAGACCCGGCCCAGGAAGGACACCCACAGGTCGTTGATCGTGCAGTGCCGGGAGACCTCCCGGGGTGTATAATACGACGCTCTGGCGGGACTCATGCCTGACACTTAGCTGCTTTCTGGCGTTACCCCGGCAACGGGACGCTCCCATGGTCACATCCGGCGTCTCCCAACGTCACTTCCGTTATTAGTCCTCTTTCTACGTTTCCGCGTTCCAGCCGCTGCTCTGACGTAATTTCCTGTTCTGGTCTCACATTAACTACATCATTTCCTTCCTACCTTCCTGTAAAGCATGTTGGGAGATGTAGTCTTTTCTTTCTTCCCCGTCAGCCTGTGCGGAGGAGTTATGGCCGCTGTACTGGAGGAGAATGGCTGCAGCCCTCCGGCCGGGGTGAGTGTCATGGCTGCGGTGTGAGGTAGAGCAGTGCCTCATGCCCCCTTCAGAGGCATACAGAGGAGTGTACTCGGGAGGGGCTCAACATGGCGAGCCGTTTCCTGGGAAAGCTGGGTGACAACCAATATGGCCGCCACGTACCCTCGCACAGGGGCTGTCACCCAGCTCTCCCGGGTCCCAGAATGTCAGCTGTGAGGAGTACAGGAGCGCTGCCGATCAGGACTTTGGAGGAGCTGGGTGATGGCCCTTGTGCTGGCGGCACCCAGCTCTCCCTGACCCCTGAATGACACACCCCGCTAGTTATGTATGAGACGGCGACTCTCAGGACCCCGGGAAAGCTGGGTGACCCCGACCTCAGAGTGACAGCTCCGCCTGAACGTGTAGGTGTCAGGGTTCTCATCCAGGAAAGCTGGGTGACAATGGCCGCTCTTCATTACGTCTTATTAAGATCCAGCTTTCCCAGGATCCCGAATGTCAAGGCTGATTGTAGAAGGCAGGTATAGAAAGCTGGGTGATACCCAATATAGAGGCCGTGTCAGCTGTGCCAGTCAGGAGCATGGGAAAGCTGGGTGGTATCCAATATGGAGGCTGTGCCAGTCAGAGGAATGGGAAAGCTGGGTGGTATCCAATATGGAGGCTGTGCCAGTCAGGGGAATGGGAAAGCTGGGTGGTATCCAATATGGAGGCCGTGTCAGCTGTGCCAGTCAGAGGAATGGGAAAGCTACGTGGTATCCAATATAGAGGCAGTGTCAGTTGTGCCAGTCAGAGGAATGGGAAAGCTACGTGGTAACCAATATGGAGGACATGTCAGCTGGTCCAGTCAGGAGCATGGGAAAGCTGGGTGGTATCCATTATGGAGGCCATGTCGGCTGTGCCAGTCAGGGGAATGGGAAAGCTAGGTGGTATCTAATATAGAGGCCGTGTCAGCTGTGCCAGTCAGGAGCATGAGAAAGCTGGGTGGTATCCAATATGGAGGCTATGTCAGCTGTGCCAGTCAGGAGCAGGGAAAGCTAGGTGGTATCTAATATAGAGGCAGTGTCAGCTGTGCCAGTCAGGAGCAGGGAAAGCTACGTGGTATCCGAAATGGAGGCTGTGCCAGTCAGAGGAATGGGAAAGCTACGTGATATCCAATATGGAGGCCGTGTCAGCAGTGCCAGTCAGAAGCAGGGAAAGCTAGTTGGTATCCAATATAGAGGCCGTGTCAGCTGTGCCAGTCAGGGGAATGGGAAAGCTAGGTGGCATCCAAAATGGAGGTTGTGTCAGCTGTGCCAGTCAGGAGCAGGGAAAGCTGGGTGGTATCCAATATAGAGGCCGTGTCAGCTGTGCCAGTCGGGGGAATGGGAAAGCTAGGTGGCATCCAAAATGGAGGTTGTGTCAGCTGTGCCAGTCAGGAGCATGGGAAAGCTGGGTGGTATCCAATATGGAGGCCATGTCAGCTGTGCCAGTCAGGAGCAGGGGAAGCTGGGTGGTATCCAAAATGGAGGCTGTGCCAGTCAGGAGCATGGGAAAGCTAGGTGGTAGACAGTATGGAAGTCGTGTCAGTCAGGAGCATGGGAAAGCTGGGTGGTATCCAATATGGAGGCTGTGGCACCCAGCTTTCCCAGCCTCTGACGGGTTACAGAGCCTCACTTATGTTGCCCTCCACCGTCTTCTGCTGCCTCCCCGCATGGACTTGTCAGTCAGGACTGTGGGAGAGCTGGGTGCCGGGTAATGTTATGAGCCTGTGTGTCCCAGTGACGTCGCCTGTTTTTGCCCCCAGGACTCGGACGTGGAGGCGGGTGACGGCGCCCGGCAGAAGCTGGAGTCTCTGCTGAACCGGAACATGCGCATTGAGATGACGGACGGCCGCTCGCTCATCGGCTGCTTCCTGTGCACCGACCGAGACTGCAACGTCATCCTGGGCTCCGCGCAGGAGTTCCTCCGACCCTCAGGTGAGCCCCTTTTAAGATGGCGGTGGCCTTGATAGAAGTGCCAAGCTCCACCCATTAACCCTCTCCCTCCTTCCCCTGCAGACTCGTTCCCTGTGCGAGAGCCGCGCGTCCTGGGCCTGGCCATGGTCCCCGGTCACCACATCGTGTCCATACAGGTGGAGCTGGAGAGCGTCACTTCCCCCCAGTACCTGTGACTCAAGATGGCGGCACCGGGAGGCTCCACCTCTCCCCCACGCCTGTGTATAGCTCTGTGTACATTCACTTTTCTATAATTAAATTATTTTTACCGCCATTTTTTTAATAGCAAATTTATGCCAGAATTCGCTTCACAGAAGTTCGGGCTTGGTATTGATGTTCTGAAGATTGTATTATTTTCCCTTATAACATGGTTATAAGGGAAAATAATAGCATTCTGAATACAGAATGCAGAGTATAATAGTGCTGGAGGGGTTAAAAATACATTTAAAAAAAAGTTAACTCACCTTCTTCTCTTGATCGCGTAGTTCCCGGTCTCTTTACTTCTTGAATGAGCTGTGGGCTAAATTACCTGTGGTGACGTCAGATCACATGCTCCAATCACATGGTCCATCACTGTGGTGATGGAGCATGTGATCTGACATCACCACAGGTCCTTTAGCCCACAGCTAGTAAAGAAGAGACCGGGAACTACGCGATCAAGAGTAGAAGGTGAGTTAACTTTTATTTTTTAACCCTTCCAGCACTATTATACTATGCATTCTGTATTCAGAATGCTATTATTTTCCCTTATAACCATGTTATAAGGGAAAATAATACAGTGAATAGACTGTCACCTAGAACCCATGCGTGAAAATCGCACCGCATCCGCACTTGCGTGCGGATGCTATGCGATTTTCACGCAACCCCATTCACTTCTATGGGGCCTGCGTCGCGTGAAAATCGCACAATATAGAGCATGCTGCGATTTTCACTCAACGCACAAGTGATGCGTGAAAATCACCGCTCATGTGCACAGCCCCATAGAAATGAATGGGTCAGGATTCAGTGCGGGTGCAATATGTTCACCGCACGCATCGCACCCGCGCGGAATACTCGCCCGTGTGAAAGGGGCCTAAGATTAGGCCAGGGTTTCTCAAATCCGGTCCTCGGGACCCACCTACCAGTCATGTTTTCAGGATTTCCTTAGTATTGAGCAGGTGATATAATTAGTGTCAATGCATCAGGACTTACCACAGGTATTCATTCTGTGGGATAGTCTCAAATCCAGACTGGTAGGTGGGTCCCGAAGACCGGAGGTGAGAAACCCTGGATTAGACAGAGAGAGGCCAAACAATTTATAAGAGCTTCTAAAGCACAGGCAGAAGAGACATTAGCTCAGTCAGGGAAAAAAGGCGAGAAGGCATTCTTCAGATACATAAATGAAAAAAGGAAACTAAAACAAGGAATTACCAAATTAAAAACAAAAGGAAGGTATATGGAAGGTTCATAAATATTGGGACATCAACTCAATTCTAACATTTCTGGCTCTATACACCACCACAATGGATTTGGAATGAAACAAACAAGATGTGCTTTACCTGCAGACGGTCAGCTGTAATTTGAGGGCATTTACATCCAAATCAGGTGGACGGTGCAGGAATTACAATAGTTTGCATATGTGCCTCCCACTTGTTAAGGGACCAAAAGTAATGGGACAATTGGCTTCTCGGCTGTTCCATGGCCAGGTGTGTGTTATTCCCTCATTATCCCAATTACAATGAGCAGATAAAAGGTCCAGAGCTCATTTCCAGTCTGCTGTTTGCTATTTGCATTTGGAATCTGTTGTTGTCAACTCTCAAGATGAGATCCAAAGAGCTGTCACCATCAGTGAAGCCATCATTGGGCTGAAAAACACAACAAACCCATCAGAGAGATAGCAAAAACATTGGGCATGGCCAAAACAACAGTTTGGAACATTCTTAAAAAGAAGGAACGCACCGGTGAGCTCAGCAGCACCAAAAGACCCGGAAGGCCACGGAAAACAACTGTGGTGGATGACCGAAGAATTCTTTCCCTGGTGAAGAAAACACCCTTCACAACAGTTGGCTAGATCAAGAACACTCTCCAGGAGGTAGGTGTATGTGTGTCAAAGTCAGCAATCAAGAGAAGACTTCACCAGAGTGAATACAGAGGGTTCACCACAAGATGTAAACCATTGGTGAGCCTCAAAAACAGGAAGACCAGATTAGAGTTTGCCAAACGACATCTAAAAAAGCCTTCACAGTTCTGGAACAACATCCTATGGACAGATGAGACCAAGATCAACTTGTACCAGAGTGATGGGAAGAGAAGAGTATGGAGAAGGAAAGGAACTGCTCATGATCCTAAGCATACCACCTCTTCAGTGAAGCATGGTGGTGGTAGTGTCATGGCGTGGGCATGTAGGGCTGCCAATGGAACTGCTTCTCTTGTATTTATTGATGATGTGACTGCTGACAGAAACAGCAGGATGAATTCTGAAGTGTTTCGGGCAATATTATCTGCTCATATTCAGCCAAATGCTTCAGAACTCATTGGACGGCGCTTCACAGGGCAGATGGACAATGACCCGAAGCATACTGCAAAAGCAACCAAAGAGTTTTTAAGGGAAAGAAGTGGAATGTTCTGCAATGGCCGAGTCAATCCCCGACCTGAATCCGATTGAGCATTTCGCTTGCTGAAGACAAAACTGAAGGGAAAATGCCCCAAGAACAAGCAGGAACTGAAGACAGTTGCAGTAGAGGCCGGGCAGAGCATCACCAGGGATGAAACCCAGCGTCTGGTGATGTCTATGCGTTCCAGACTTCAGGCTGTAATTGACTGCAAAGGATTTGCAACCAAGTATTAAAAAGTAATAGTGTGATTTATGATTATTATTCTGTCCCATTACTTTTGGTCCCTTAACAAGTGGGAGGCACAGATGCAAACTGTTGTAATTCCTGCACCGCTCACCTGATTTGGATGTCAATACCCTAAAGCTGACAGTCTGCAGGTAAAGCTGACAGTCTGCAGGTAAAGCTGACAGTCTGCAGGTAAAGCACATCTAGTTTGTTTCATTTCAAATCCATTGTGGTGGTGTATAGAGCCAGAAATGTTAGAATTGTGTCGATGGCCCAATATTTATGGACCTGACTGTATATGGAAGAAGATGAAGAACTAGCTGACTGCCTCAATGAATACTTCTGCTCAGTTTTTACAAAGGAAAATGAAGGAGAAGGACCTCAGTTAGGAAAGAAGACTAATGAATCTTTTGATGCATGTGTCTTTACAGAGGAAGAGGTTCTAAGTCAGCTGTCTAAAATGAATGCAAATAAGTCACAGGGGCCTGATGGGATGCACCCAAAGCTATTAAAAGAGCTCAGCGGTGAACTAGCAAAACCATTAACAGATTTATTTAACCAATCACTGGCAACAGGAGTCGTCCCAGAAGATTGGAAATTAGCAAATGTTGTGCCCATTCACAAGAAAGGTAGTAGGGAGGAATCGGGCAACTATAGGCCAGTAAGCCTGACATCAATAGTGGGGAAATTAATGGAAACCATACTTAAAGGGACACTGACAGGCCCAATAAGCATATTTAGGTATATATATATGACAGTACAGGTCTTAAAAAGTGTATTACAATCATCTAAGTATCCCCCCCGACCACCTTATAAATACAGAAAACTAAAGTTTTATAACCTGCTTGACTCGTCTCCAATCTGCCCAAGGGGCGGCGTTTCATCTCCACTTGCGCCCAGCCAGCCGCTCCCAACTGCCGTTCTGAAGCCCCGCCCAGCTCATCAATATTCACTTCGCTGGGCGGCGGCTACTACTCTCCCTGACTCAAGATCCTGCGCATGCCCAATTCAATCCACCGTCTAATCTTCAGCTCATGCGCCCGGCTGGGGTCACACCGCGCCTGCGTACAGACAGTCTGCGTCTTAGAGGCCGCTGCAACCTCTGCTTAATGCGCATGCGCCGGGCACTGTTCAGAGCAGCGCTTCAGAGCGCTGCTCACTTACATCTCAAAAGGGGTTAATACTAGTGCCGCTCTACAGAGCACTAGTGAGACCTCATCTGGAGTATTGTGCTCAGTACTGGAGACCATATCTCCAGAAGGATATTGATACTTTGGAGAGAGTTCAGAGAAGAGCTACTAAACTGGTACATGGATTGCAGGATAAAACTTACCAGGAAAGATTAAAGGACCTTAACATGTATAGCTTGGAAGAAAGACGAGACAGAGGGGATATGATAGAAACTGCTAAATACATAAAGGGAATCAACAAGGTAAAGGAGGAGAGAATATCTAAAAGAAGAAAAACTGCTACAGGAGGACATAGTCTTAAATTAGAGGGGCAAAGGTTAACAGTAATATCAGGAAGTATTACTTTACTGAGAGAGTAGTGGGTGCATGGAATAGCCTTCCTGCAGAAGTGGTAGCTGCACATACAGTGGAGGAGTTTAAGCATGCAGGGGATAGGCATAAGGCCATCCTTCATATAAGATAGGGCCAGGGGCTATCCATAGTATTCAGTATGTTGGGCAGACTAGATGGGCCAAATGGTTCTTATCTGCCGACACATTCTATGTTTCTATAGGAATTAATACTATCACATAGTGCCCCAATAATACCGCCATACAGTGAAGTGCCCCAATAAAACCGCCATACAGTGGGAACAAATCTTTTATTTTGCACATTGCGGCAGTACATGATTCACATGGGATAATGTGGACATTGTGCAGATCCCACTGTCGTCCCCTTTAGGCCTCATGCACACGGCCGTTGCCCGGGCACCAGCCGCGTGTTTCCCTCATCACGGATGCGGACCCATTCACTTGGATTGGAGGCACGGAAGCGCTACGGAGTGCTTCTGTGATGTTTCTGTCCGTGCCTCCGCACCGCAATTTTTTTTTTACATGCTCCATTTTTTTTAAGGTACTGACGAATCAAGTTGAATGGGTCTCGATCCGGCCGCCGCACAGATGTCGCCCGTGCATTGAGGACCGCAAATTCGATCCCCCAATGCACGGAACGGCCGTGTGCGTGAGGCCTTAGGCTGGAGCCTCATGACCGTGGAATGGCTGATCCCCGCCTGACACTGCCCCACCGCATAACAGTGAGCGCAATCCATGAGAAGTACAGATCAGCGAATGTCTTATTTTAAAATCCGTTCTCGCTTCGTTTGGTGGTAGAAGCAGAATTGCGTTACGGTCCGTGGTAACAGAATCCATAACGCAACTCACCTTTTACCAGTAAACGAAGCGTGAATGAATTTCATAACCTGAAACCATCTCTAATGATGAGTCTTATACTCCGGTCACCTCCGAAGCTGCCTGCGCAGTGCTGACAGTCCCACCCCTCTCAGTATAACGGGGAGGTCATGCACTCTACTCCGTTGCACTGCATTGTGTCTGCTATAGACAGAGCATGGGGAGGAGCAGAAGTGTGAGTGCAGCTCTAGCTGTGATTGGTGCATAAGTCCTCACATATGTAATTGTGTGCCCTTAGCTGTTGTGAAACTAAACCTCTCAGCATGACGTCCACAAGCCTCATGCATGCTGGGAGTTGTAGTTCAGCAACAGTTTGTATTTACAATGAAGATATCTAACATGATATGTAAAACCTGAGATTACATCACGATGCCCCAGAAATAACGGAGGAGCCCCCCACCCGCCATAATGAAACTACTAGTCCCAGCAAGCAGTGGCAGCCATGTTTCTGCACCGTCAGGGCCACCTCTAGGCTCATGTCCTTGAGGTAATCACAGTACGGCGCGGTCGTCCTTATAAACGGTGGGGTCAGTGGTGTGGTATAGTCTCTGTGGCCCCGGGCCTCCTCATACCCAGGCCTTGCCATCCTTGGGGCTCTCGTTGGCCGAGGGTCTTTGGGGTGGGGTTCCCTGATACATGGCGCGGCTGTAGGGCAGGAAGCAGGAGCTGAGCTGGAAGCAGCGTACGATCCGAGCGTAACCGGCCAATCCAAGGATCAGGAAGGGCAAGACCAACAGGACCCCGAAGACCAGCAGAGACACGCAGGCGGCCGGGGTCAGCATCGCCGGGCACAGCGTCTCTTTAGGCTTGCGGAACTGGAAACCAAGAAGAGAAAAGGGTTAACAGGCGGGTGGTGGTACCGAGAGGGTTAATAATGTAAACAGGCGGGTGGTGGTACCGAGAGGGTTAATAATGTAAACAGGCGGGTGGTGGTACCGAGAGACTGATACCAGCTGAGGAATGTGCGAGGGAGGCTGTGTACAGCAATGGTATGGAGACCATATATACACAGGCCTGTATCTAATCCTGTACTGTGTGATACTGTCTGCTGGGCCGTGTATCTAATCCTATCCTGTGTGATACTGTCTGCTGAGCTGTGTATCTAATCCTATCCTGTGTGATACTGTCTGCTGGGCCGTGTATCTAATCCTATCCTGTGTGATACTGTCTGCTGAGCTGTGTATCTAATCCTATCCTGTGTGATACTGTCTGCTGCGCTGTGTATCTAATCCTATCCTGTGTGATACTGTCTGCTGAGCTGTGTATCTAATCCTATCCTGTGTGATACCGTCTGCTGAGCCGTGTATCTAATCCTATCCTGTGTGATACTATCTACTGAGCTGTGTATCTAATCCTATCCTGTGTGATACTGTCTGCTGAGCCGTGTATCTAATCCTACCCTGTGTGATACTGTCTGCTGAGCTGTGTATCTAATCCTATCATGTGTGATACTGTCTGCTGATCTATGTATCTAATCCTACCCTGTGTGATACTGTCTGCTGAGCCGTGTATCTAATCCTATCATGTGTGATACTGTCTGCTGAGCCGTGTATCTAATCCTACCCTGTGTGATACTATCTGCTGAGCTGTGTATCTAATCCTATCCTGTGTGATACTGTCTGCTGAGCTGTGTATCTAATCCTGCACTGTGTGATACTGTCTGCTGAGCTGTGTATCTAATCTTATCCTGTGTGATACTGTCTGCTGAGCTGTGTATCTAATCCTATCCTGTGTGATACTGTCTGCTGAGCTGTGTATCTAATCCTATCCTGTGTGATACTGTCTGCTGAGCTGTGTATCTAATCCTCTCCTGTGTGATACTATCTGCTGAACTGTGTATCTAATCCTATCATGTGTGATACTATCTGTAGAGCTGTGTATCTAATCCTATCATGTGTGATACTGTCTGCTGAGCTGTGTATCTAATCCTATCCTGTGTGATACTGTCTGCTGAGATGTGTATCTAATCCTATCATGTGTGATACTGTCTGCAGAGCTGTGTATCTAATCCTATCCTGTGTGATACTGTCTGCAGAGCTGTGTATCTAATCCTATCCTGTGTGATACTGTCTGCTGAGCTGTGTATCTAATCCTATCCTGTGTGATACTGTCTGCTGAGCTGTGTATCTAATCTTATACTGTATGATACTGTCTGCTGAGCTGTGTATCTAATCCTATCCTGTGTGATACTGTCTGCTGAGCCGTGTATCTAATCCTATCCTGTGTGATACTGTCTGCTGAGCTGTGTATCTAATACTATCCTGTGTGATACTGTCTGCTGTGCTGTGTATCTAATCTTTTACTGTATGATACTGTCTGCTGAGCTGTGTATCTAATCCTATCCTGTGTGATACTGACTGCTGAGCTGTGTATCTAATCCTATCCTGTGTGATACTGTCTGCAGAGCTGTGTATCTAATCCTATCCTGTGTGATACTATCTGTAGAGCTGTGTATCTAATCCTATCCTGTGTGATACTGTCTGCTGAGCTGTGTATCTAATCCCATCCTGTGTGATACTATCTGCTGAGCCGTGTATCTAATCCTATCCTGTGTGATACTGTCTGCTGAGCCGTGTATCTAATCCTATCCTGTGTGATACTGTCTGCTGAGCTGTGTATCTAATCCTATCCTGTGTGATACTGTCTGCAGAGCTGTGTATCTAATCCTATCCTGTGTGATACTGTCTGCTGAGCTGTGTATCTAATCCTGTCCTGTGTGATACTGTCTGCTGAGCTGTGTATCTAATCCTATCCTGTGTGATACTATCTGCTGAGCTGTGTATCTAATCCTATCCTGTGTGATACTGACTGCTGAGCTGTGTATCTAATCCTATCCTGTGTGATACTATCTGCAGAGCTATGCATCTGCTTCTGCTCAGTGCCAGTCTGCTGCATGGAAAGCTCATGAAATATAGGGGTCATTTATAAATCCCTGTCGGTTTTCTGCATTGCCCTAATTTGCACCAAATCCACCCAATGTCACCCAGTGTTTGATCAGTCAGGCCTCTTTCACATGTTAGTGAGTCACACACGTGTGTTGTCCATGTTCTCCACAGACTGCTCTCACATCCATTGACTTTAATGTGTGCATTCACACATCATTGGTTTTCCACGTCCCATGGGTCGGTGGTGACATCACAGGAGCATGCCCTGTGATTACGGATCCCTCACCCATGTTATAGTCTGTGGGTACGTGATGCCATCCCTCTTTGGTCCGTGTTTTTTTATGGATCGTTGCTAGGAGATGCTCTGGGAAAACTTTTTTAGCCTAGCAGTGCTCTGTGGAAGACGGAGGACACACGGACCAAACACAGATTCTACATGGACATCTTCACAAATGGCACCACGGATACAGACATGTGAATGAGACCTTATATGCTGAGAGGTTCCTCTAATTTCTGCACTTTCTCTGGAGTGACATCGAGGTCTCAGAAAATATATCTGATTTTAACCACCTCGCCAGGACAACGTCCAACATTGCCACCCACTTTCCAAAACTGGAAAGAGTAGTGGAAAAATGTATCAGCAAGAAATGGAACAGCAGTGACCAAAAAGTGCTGTAACTCCCATCATCTGCTGACTGGCCATACTGACAATCCCTGGATACAATGAGGAGTATAGAACCTTCTACGGATCGCGTCCATACAGAGGCACCAGGTCCAGGACTTCTAAGAAGGCTTTCAGGTACCACATGGCCCTCCACTGTCAGTGAAAGTACAAGTCTCAGGATGTCTCTGCTGTGAGGTTCCATGGACAAGTTCTTCCACCATCCGTGGATGGGAGGTCTCTGACCACAAACCCAACATGCTAAAGGGAGACAATGACAGAATAAGAGAAGACATATCATGGTACTGACCCGCGGGTGGCACAGGAACCCATAGAGAAGCATGACAGCAGATGGCACCAGAGCTCCTCCGCACATCACGATGAAGATCCCCAGATTGGCGGCTCCCACCAACAGGTTGTGGGCAGTGATCAGCACGGCACATGCCCAGCAGTCCAAGGGCTCCCGGGGTACTGGGGGTGCAGGCGTATATGGTGGTGGCAGAGTAGAGGTATCTTCTCCCATCACGTCTGATCGGGGCATGGACCTTCTCTTTGTGTGTTCTCCTAATCTTCATAACAGGACCTTATTTCCAGACCCCTTCCCATCCCCACCCCCACCCCCTTATCTAAGAATGCACCAGCTTCACTCCCCTAATATTCTGCATAAGGTCTCAGGAATGCCAGGACTCCACATCCCCCAACCCAGGCATATACACTAAGTGCAAGCTCTGTGGTCTAGACTCCACATCCTCCAACTCAGTATGTACGCTGAGTGCAAGCTCTTAGGTCCGCACTCTACATCTCCAAACCTAGAATACAGTGCCTTGATAAAGTATTCATACCCCTTGAACTTTTCCAAATTTTGTCACATTACACACAGAAACTTAAATGTATTTTATTGGGATTTTATGTGAGAGACCAACACAAAGAACAAGTACGGCCTCATTCACACATACGTGGATTTTCACAGACCACGGTCCCTGAAAACCCATCCTGCTGAGTGCGACCAATGACGCAGTGAACTCAGCAGGATAGTAGGCCGGGTATAAAAAGGACCGTGGTCCGTGAAAATCCATGTATGTGTGAATGAGGCCTCTGTGTGAAGCGAAAAGAAAATGATACAAGGTTTTCAAAATGTTTACTACTTAACAATCTAGAAAGTGTGGCGTGCATTTATATTCAGTCCCCTATACTGTGATACCCCTAAATAAAATCCAGTGTGACCAGTTGCCCTCAGAAGTCACCTGATTAGTAAATAGAGTCTACCTGTGTGTAATTTATTCCTAGTATAACTTCAGCTGTTTGTGAAGGCCTCAGACATTTGTTAGAGAACGTTAGTGCTAAAACAGCATCATGAAAACCAAGGAACACACCAGACAGGTCAGGGATAAAGTTGTGAAGTGTAAAGCAGGTTTAAGTTATAAAAAAAAAAGAATATCATGGAGCACTGTTCAATCCATAATCCGAACATGGAAGGAATCTGGGCACAACTGCAAACCTACCAAGACATGGCCGTTCACCTAAACTGACAACCCAGGCAAGGAGAGTACTAATTAGAGAAGCAGCCAAGAGGCCCATGGTCACTCTGGAGGAGCTGGAGATCCACAGCTCAGGTGAGAGAATCTGTCCACAGGACAACTATTAGTCGTGTACTCCACAAATCTGGCCTTTATGCAAGAGTGGCAAGAAGAAAGACATTTTTGAAAGCAAGCCATAAGAAGTCCCGTTTGAAGATTGCCACAAGCCATGTAGGGGACACAGCAAACATATGGAAGAAGGTGCTCTGGTGAGATGAGACTAAAGGTGAACTTTTTAGACTAAATGGAAGTAACACTGCACATCACCCTGAACTCACCATCCCCACTGTGAAACATGGTGGTGGCAGCATCGTGCCGTGATGAGGCTTTTCCTCAGCAGGGACAGGGAAGCTGGTCAGAGTTGATGGATCTAAATTCAGAGAAATCCTGGAGGAAGCTGCAAAAGACTTGGGCAGAGGTTCACCTTCCAGTAGGACAACGACCCTAAACATCCAGCCAGAGCTACAATGGGATGGTTTAGATTAAAGCATAATTATGAGAATAGTCCAGTCAAAGACCAGATCAAAATCCCAGTGAGAATTTGGGGCAAGACGTGGACATTGCCGTTCACAGACGCCCTCAATCCAATCGGACTGAGCGAGACCTATTCTCCAAAGAATAATGGGCAAAAAAGTCAGGCTCTAGATGTGCAAAGCTGGTAGATGCATCTCCCAAAAGACTTGCAGCTGTAATTGCAGCAAAAGGTGGTCCTACAAAGTACTGACTCAGGGGCCTGAATACATAGGCACGCTGCACTTTCTACATTTGTATTTATTAAAAATTTTGAAAACCACGTATCATTATCTTCTCACGTCACAGATACAAGTGAAACTCGAAAAATTTGAATATCGTGCAAAAGTCCATTTATTTCAGTAAGGCTACATGCACACAACAGTTGTTTTTCTCTGCGTCCGTTCCGGTTTTTTTGGGCTGATCGGATGGTTACCCATGCATTTCTATGTAGCCATTAAAATTGCGGTGTAGTCAACCATTTCTTTTCCGCGTCTGCTGTCCGTGTTTCCCGTCCGCAAAAAAAGTATTGCATGTCCTATTCTTCTCCGCAATAAAAGTTTTGCAGACGCATTGAAGTCAATAGGTCCGCCAAAAAATCCGGATGGCCAACGGAAGCCATCCGTATGTCATTCGCATCCTTTTTTTTTTTTTTTTGTGGATGGTTGCTGGGAAATATAAATTAAATTTCAAGAATTACAGCCTTCAGGTTTTTGGGCGGACCGCTGAAGACACACGGAAACACAACCTACAAAATTTGTGGACAAACGGAACGGATGTGGATGTAAAAAAAAACAGGAACACGGATCCGCTATATGCATACCGCAAAAAACAACGTCGTGTGCATGTGGCCTAATGAAAATTAAAAGGAATTGCAGTAATGCACGATATTCAAATTTTTCGAGTTTCACACATACTTGTACTTTGTGTTGGTCGATCACATAAAACCCCAATAAAATACATTGAAGTTTGTGGGTGTAACGTGGAAACGTTCGAGGGGTATGAATACTTTTTGAAGGCACTGTATACACTGAGTGCAAGATCTATAATCCTGGCTCCACGTCCCCAGCCCAGCATGTACGCTGAGTGCATGCTCCAGCTCAGAGATGGTAAAGTATAACTCCCATCCTCCCTATAACATGTATCATTCTAATGGTACCATCATGGATCAGAGAGTTTGCAGATTTATACAGTCGCCACTCCTGGGGGCTCACTACATACAGATTTATACAGTCGCCACTAGGGGGAGCTCACTGCATACAGATTTATACAGTCGCCACTAGGGGGAGCTCACTGCATACAGATTTATAAAGCCACCACTAGAGGGAGATCACTACATACAGATTATACAGTCACCACTCCTGGGGGATCACTGCATACAGATTTATACAGTCACCACTAGGGGGAGCTCACTGCATACAGATTATACAGCCACCACTAGGGGGAGCTCACTGCATACAGATTTATACAGCCACCACTAGGGGGCACTCACTGTATACAGATTTATACAACCGCCACTAGGGGGGCTCACTGTATACAGATATTTCTCTCATTGACTTCAATGTGAAATGTATATATCAATACATATTCACCCAGCATGATATTTCCACCGTAGACTGACCGCTTGCGCAGTGTGTGGGCTCACCTGCAGTAGGAGCACTGATGTCATAGATTTGCACCCCCATGCTTCCATCCTTGATTATAATCAACTTTATTCACCAGCGACAACCAGAATGTTCCTGGTTAGTAAGATGTATCTGATGATTCCTTCCTATTCTGCTTGTTGACCAGAGGTGAGAGGTGAGCAGTACCAGGAATGCTGGGATGGAGGACCAGGAGGGAACAGCAGGCTCCATCCATAGTGATGGATGAGGTGGTGGGGGAGGGGAGGACTGTCAGGTACCAGAGACCCTAGAGATGATAGAGGACAGATCCAGAGAGGACTATGACCTGTGACCAACCCCAGGAGATAACATTTCCATAGAGGAGGCAGGAATGGTGAGAGACCATAAGAGCAGTGATATAGTAGATGTATACTTCTACATAGAGAGGAGTATTACAACTCATGAAGAACGTCTTCAGACCCTTTCATTTCACATTTTGTTATCTTGGCTCTTGAGTGTCTTCCCCCCCCCCCCCCCCCCCCCCCATCATTCTGCCCTCAGTCCCCCATAATGAGAAAGTGAGAACAGTATGTTCAAAATCTTTACTAATTTACTGTAAAGGAAAATCTAAAATCTTGCATTGACATAAATCTTCAGCCCCTTTACTCGGGACAGTAGGAGACAGTATTATAGTAGTTATATTCTTGTACATAGAAGCAGTATTATAGTAGTTATATTCTTGTACATAGGAGCAGTATTATAGTAGTTATATTCTTGTACATAGGAGGCAGTATTATAGTAGTTATATACTTGTACATAGGAGCAGTATTATAGTAGTTATATTCTTGTACATAGGAGGCAGTATTATAGTAGTTATATTCCTGTACATAGGAGCAGTATTATAGTAGTTATATTATTGTACATAGGAGGCAGTATTATAGTAGTTATATACTTGTACATAGGAGGCTGTATTATAGTAGTTATATTCTTGTGCATAGGAGCAGTATTATAGTAGTTATATTCTTGTACATAGGAGCAGTATTATAGTAGTTATATTCTTGTACATAGGAGCAGTATTATAGTAGTTATATTCTTGTACATAGGAGCAGTATTATAGTAGTTATATTCTTGTACATTAGGAGGCAGTATTATAGTAGTTATATTCTTGTACATAGGAGCAGTATTATAGTAGTTATATTCTTGTACATAGGAGCAGTATTATAGTAGTTATATTCTTGTACATAGGAGGCAGTATTATAGTAGTTATATTCTTGTGCATAGGAGCAGTATTATAGTAGTTATATTCTTGTATATAAGAGGCAGTATTATAGTAGTTATATTCTTGTACATAGGAGCAGTATTATAGTAGTTATATTCTTGTGCATAGGAGCAGTATTATAGTAGTTATATTCTTGTATATAAGAGGCAGTATTATAGTAGTTATATTCTTGTACATAGGAGCAGTATTATAGTAGTTATATTCTTGTGCATAGGAGCAGTATTATAGTAGTTATATTCTTGTACATAGGAGGCAGTATTATAGTAGTTATATTCTTGTACATAGGAGCAGTATTATAGTAGTTATATTCTTGTGCATAGGAGCAGTATTATAGTAGTTATATTCTTGTATATAAGAGGCAGTATTATAGTAGTTATATTCTTGTACATAGGAGCAGTATTATAGTAGTTATATTCTTGTACATAGGAGCAGTATTATAGTAGTTATGTTCTTGTACATAGGGGCAGTATTATAGTAGTTATATTCTTGTACACAGGAGCAGTATTATAGCAGTTATATTCTTGTACATAGGAGCAGTATTATAGTAGTTATATTCTTGTACATAGGAGCAGTATTATAGCAGTTATATTCTTGTACATAGGAGCAGTATTATAGTAGTTATATTCTTGTACATAGGAGGCAGTATTATAGTAGTTATATTCTTGTACATAGGAGCAGTATTATAGTAGTTATATTCTTGTACATAGGAGCAGTATTATAGTAGTTATATTCTTGTACATAGGAGCAGTATTATAGTAGTTATATTCTTGTACATAGGAGCAGTATTATAGTAGTTATATTCTTGTACATAGGAGCAGTATTATAGTAGTTATATTCTTGTACATAGGAGCAGTATTATAGCAGTTATATTCTTGTACATAGGAGCAGTATTATAGTAGTTATATTCTTGTACATAGGAGCAGTATTATAGTAGTTATATTCTTGTACATAGGAGCAGTATTATAGCAGTTATATTCTTGTACATAGGAGCAGTATTATAGTAGTTATATTCTTGTACATAGGAGCAGTATTATAGTAGTTATATTCTTGTACATAGGAGCAGTATTATAGTAGTTATATTCTTGTACATAGGAGCAGTATTATAGTAGTTATATTATTGTACATAGGAGCAGTATTATAGCAGTTATATTCTTGTACATAGGAGCAGTATTATAGTAGTTATATTCTTGTACATAGGAGCAGTATTATAGTAGTTATATTCTTGTACATAGGAGCAGTATTATAGTAGTTATATTCTTGTACATAGGAGCAGTATTATAGTAGTTATATTCTTGTACATAGGAGGCAGTATTATAGTAGTTATATTCTTGTACATATGAGCAGTATTATAGTAGTTATATTCTTGTACATAGGAGCAGTATTATAGTAGTTATATTCTTGTACATAGGAGGCAGTATTATAGTAGTTATATTCTTGTACATAGGAGAAGTATTATAGTAGTTATATTCTTGTACATAGGAGGCAGTATTATAGTAGTTATATTCTTGTACATAGGAGGCAGTATTATAGTAGTTATATTCTTGTACATAGGAGCAGTATTATAGTAGTTATATTCTTGTACATAGGAGGCAGTATTATAGTAGTTATATTCTTGTACCTAGGAGGCAGTATTATAGTAGTTATATTCTTGTACCTAGGAGCAGTATTATAGTAGTTATATTCTTGTACATAGGAGGCAGTATTATAGTAGTTATATTCTTGTGCATAGGAGCAGTATTATAGTAGTTATATTCTTGTACATAGGAGGCAGTATTATAGTAGTTATATTCTTGTACATAGGAGCAGTATTATAGTAGTTATATTCTTGTGCATAGGAGCAGTATTATAGTAGTTATATTCTTGTATATAAGAGGCAGTATTATAGTAGTTATATTCTTGTACATAGGAGCAGTATTATAGTAGTTATATTCTTGTACATAGGAGCAGTATTATAGTAGTTATATTCTTGTACATAGGGGCAGTATTATAGTAGTTATATTCTTGTACACAGGAGCAGTATTATAGCAGTTATATTCTTGTACATAGGAGCAGTATTATAGTAGTTATATTCTTGTACATAGGAGGCAGTATTATAGTAGTTATATTCTTGTACATAGGAGCAGTATTATAGTAGTTATATTCTTGTACATAGGAGCAGTATTATAGTAGTTTTCTTCTTCGTCCTACAGCAGCACAGAAGGGATATTTCCCGTCCCAGTCACTCTATCATAGGACCGCCCACCTAGAAAAATCTAACAATCAAACAATTAACAATTAACACAATTGACAATACCCTAGGTACTCTATATAACACGCCAAGGCACTGCATCCATTGTGTTTTTTCTAGTCCTTACTCTAGCAGGTGATTGTCTCACCTTGCTGCCCACCTGGAAAGGACTCGAGCCTTGCGTTGTTCAGGCTCCGTCGGTCTGGCTAGTGGTTTCCTAGCCCAGACCTGTTATAGTGTATTGTGGCTGTTGCCTACCAGTGCGTTTGCCTGGTAATACCTGTAGCAGGTCGCCGGTCTGTGTCCAGTGCGTTTGCCTGGCTGACCTGATTCCCGGTGTACAGACGTTTGCAGCCGGGTAAGTATTAGGCTGTCTGCCGGCGATGCCTGGCTCTGGTCTGATGGTGTTACCCTGGGTAAGTTCAGGAAGGGTTAATTTCTCTATGCGCTGCGGTCTCTGTTTGTTTAGACACGCGCACTCAGTTCCCTTATCTCTAGCCACATTCCTCTCCTGTGCTGCGTCCAGGTCCTGTGACGTCATCACGTTGGGGGCGTGTTTTGGGCGGCAATTTCAAACTCTGGTGCCTATTTAGAGACTCAGAAGCTGTGTGCACATTCCTGCTGTGCGGGGCAGCCGAGTTCTGAGTCTCTGAAGGTATTACCATAGGGTACTGCTGCTCTGTCTGCCTCCCTTATGCTCTATATTTTTGCATCTAATACATTTATTTTTTTCTTAGATGTCGAGCCGGAAGAGCCACAAAAAGACAAAGCACCGTGTTTGTGCAGGTTGTAGATTGCCGCTTCCTGATGATTTACATGATGACATCTGTGATATCTGTGCAGAGAAGTTACGCACGCCTGATCCGCAGCCCGCAAGATCTAAGCTATGCATCACTTGTCTACAGCCTTTATCTCCAGAAGCGACATCCAATATCTGTTTGGATTGTACCCCACAGGACCCGTTAGCAGAAGAAGCAAAAAAATTTTTTTCCTGGTTCAGAGAAAATATGCAGAATTTGGCGTCTACTTCTGGCAGTAAGAAGGAAAGAAGCCATCATCATCATCATCATTCAGATGACATGTCTCAATCATCAGCTATTGTATCTCAATCTGACCTATCCTCAGATTCAGATTCAGGTAGTGAAGAATTTTTTCTATTGAAAAAGGATTCAGCAGAAAAACTCATCAGACGCGTAAAGCGTTGTCTGGAAACTAATGATGAAGAAGATTTAGTACAGGATAAGGGTAACCTGTATTACTTCCCTAAGAAGAAATCCAGAGTCCTCCCTGCTCATCCGGTTCTAAAGACCATCATGGAAAGGGAATGGAAAAGACCCGATAAACGCCTGGACTTAGGACCTCGCTTCAAGTCTTTATACAAGTTAGACCCGGCCGCATCAGAGGAATGGGAAGTACCGTCTAAAGTTGATCCAGCCATTGCACGTCTGTCCAAAAGATCTTTTTTTCCATCAGACGATTCTTCTCTATTAAAGGATCCTATGGATCGGAAAGCTGACACTTTCCTAAAGAGATCTCATTGCAACCTGGCTTCTCTACAGAAGGCAGCTATGTCCTCAGTGCCTGTGGCAAGAGCGTTAAGAGTCTGGCTCAGCGAACTAACCAGAGACATCCAAGAGGGGGTACCAAGGCATGAACTGCTGGACCAAGTATCGACCCTTAAGACGGCTGCGGAATTCCTTTGTGATTTTCCGCTTGATGTCATAAAGATCTCAGCCAAGAACATGGCCTTAGCGAATTCCACAAGAAGATCGATTTGGTTAAAACCTTGGACGGGTGATGCTTCCTCTAAATCCAACTTTTGCGCTCTCCCATTTGAACCGGGAAAGTTAATAGGATCCCAGTTGGATAAGATCCTGGAAGAAAATAAAAAAGAGAAGGCTTTAGCCTTTCCGCAAACTTTCAGGCCCAAATCTACCAGATTTCGTACGCAGAGAGGAAGATTTTCTTTTCAGGGTCGTAATAGACAGGAGCAAGGGAAGAGGTTTCGCTCCCGCTACCAGGACAAGGGAAAGAAGAAACCCTCTGAAACCCCTGCCTCCAATTCAAAATTCTGACATCAAGCCTGCCCTCACTGTAGGCGCAAGGTTAAGAAACTTTTATATGAAATGGGAGAGTGTCACTTCAGACAGCTGGGTTCGGAATATCATCAAAGACGGTTATTCACTCGAATTCGTTCATCTTCCAAGGGAAAGGTTCCTGTTAAACAACACGGAGGATCCAAGAATCATGCCCCTTCTTCGGGAGTTCCTACAGATGAATGTTCTGGAGAGAGTTCCAGAAGAGGAGGTGTATTCGGGGGTCTATTCAAGAGTGTTTCCCGTTCCAAAACCAGACGGCAGGTGGCGCCTCATCATAGATTTAAGGTTTCTAAACAACCATTTAAAGAAGATAAAATTCAAGATGGACAACATAAGATCTGTCCTGAGCATCCTGCAACCTGGGGAGGTGATGGCATCTATAGATCTAAAAGATGCATACCTTCATATACCTATCCACAAAGAATCGAGGAGATTTCTCAGGGTGGCGGTCAAGACTCTAGGTCGGATTTGGCACTATCAATTCAGGGCTCTTCCCTTCGGGCTATCTCCGGCACCTCGTATCTTTACGAAGGTAGTGGTCGTCCTTATTGCAGCTCTGAGGGTTCAAGGTCTAAGGATAGTGCCATATCTGGACGACTGGTTGCTTATTGCAGCTTCCGAGGAGGTTCTGAGATCGGATCTTCACGCTGCTATGAATCTACTTCAGCAAGTTGGGTTCATTGTCAACCAAAAGAAGTCGCAGCTGGTCCCCACTACGAGAATCCAGTTCCTGGGTCTTGTGTTAGACTCAGAAGTAATGAAGGTATTTCTTCCTCCTCTCAAAGTGGCTCAGATCATTCGCAGAATTCAGTCGCTGATCTCTACAACGAAGATATCCATCCGTTCGGCGATGAGTACCCTCGGGTTGTTGACAGCGGCTATAGAGGCGGTGCCATGGGCGAAGGCTCATATGAGAGACCTGCAAAGAGAAATTCTTCACTGTTGGGACAAGAATCCCAAATCACTGACTACTATGATGAAGATATCATATGCAACACGCAGGGGGCTGCTTTGGTGGACAAGAGAAGAAAATCTGGAAAAAGGAAAAGATTTCCGAGTCATTCAAAGAGTAGTGATAACCACAGATGCTTCCCGCAAGGGTTGGGGTGCGCACATGGGAGATCGGTGGATTCAAGGGGAATGGCCTTCAACCACAATGAGGCGATCCTCAAACTTCAGGGAATTGAAAGCCATTCAACTAGCCCTGCAGCATTTCGAACCTCATCTCTACCACAGATCAGTTCTCCTGCAGACGGACAACGCAACGGCGGCATATTATGTGAACAAACAAGGGGGAACGCGTTGTCTCTCTCTTCAGTCCATTTGCGACAAAATAATGTCTTGGGCAGAGCCAGTCCTACACAGCCTAGTGGCAGTTCACATCAAGGGCTCCGAGAATATCAGAGCAGATCGACTCAGTCGACAGAAGGTGTGCCCAGGAGAATGGGAATTGAACCCGAAATATTTCGCCCAGATAGTGGAGAAATGGGGTCGTCCAGAATGGGATCTGTTTTCAACGAGGAAGAACAAGAAAACCCTGAAGTTTTGTTCTCTCAGGAGAACGGACAGACCCGACTGTCTGGATGCCTTCTCTCTGAATTGGAGCCACAAGTTTGTCTACCTGTTTCCTCCCATACCAATGTTACCTCAGATCATACCGAAACTCCTCTCAGAAGCACCGGAAGCAATTCTAATAGCTCCATATTGGCCCCGCAGGGCTTGGTTTTCTGCCGTATCTCAACTTTCGAAAAACGATCACTGGACTTTGCCTCTGTACCCGGATCTTCTTCTACAGGAAGACCTTTACCATCCTCAACTGAACAAGTTGCATTTAACCGTGTGGCACCTGAAAGGGAAAGATTAAAAGAGAAGGGCCTTTCAGATGAGGTCATTTCTACTTTACTGTCCTCCAGAAAGCAGTCCACTATTGCAGTTTACAACAGATTATGGAGAAAGTTTTCTTCCTGGTTGCAGGAAAAAGAGTTACTAGTCTCCACCAACTCCATTTTGCAATTCCTGCAAGAAGGGCACGAAAAAGGCCTAAAGCCTAATACATTAAGAGTCCACATGACAGCCATTAATGCTTGGACAGATGGACAATATGCAGGTGACGCTTTAATAGCTAGATATTTCAGAGCATTGAAAAAGTTGAGGCCTTCTGTGAGACCGCCTATGCCCATCTGGGATTTATCACTGGTTCTAAATAGACTTACAGGTCCTCCCTTTGAACCTATTGCCGAAGTGGATCTTAGCTGGTTATCCTGCAAGATCCTTTTTCTCATTGCCATCACTTGCGCAAAGAGACTAGGGGAATTGCAGGCTTTGTCCTCCAGAGAGCCATATTTGAAAATTTTGCCAAATGGTGTCAGACTAAGAACCATGCCTTCATTTAGACCAAAAGTTGCGTCTTCAACTAACATCAATAGAGAATCTGTTCTTCCTGTATTCTACCCTGACCCTAAGTCAGATGAGGAAATAAGACTCCATACTCTGGACATTCGTAGAGCATTAATTTGCTATCTTGAAAGGCTGAGAGATTTCCGAAAGGAAGAAAATTTGTTCATTTTATTTTCTGGTCCGAGGAAGGGTATGAAAGCTTCAAAAGACACTCTGGGTCGTTGGATTAAAACAACCATCTCGGAGTCCTACATCTTAGATGGTAAAGAACCGCCTCGGCCGTTAAGAGCCCACTCCACGAGGGCAACCTCTACATCTTGGGCTGAAAGACAGCAAGTTGATCTCCTAGACATCTGCAATGCAGCTTCCTGGACTTCATCCTCTACGTTTGTGCATCACTACAGGCTCAGCAATGGACCCGAGAACTCAGCCTTCAGCACAGCAGTTTTGTCAGCAGTAAAACAGAGCTTTCCCCCCCTTTAATTTCTATGTTATATCCCTTCTGTGCTGCTGTAGGACGAAGAAGAAAGTTGGAATTTTACTTACGTAATTATACTTTCTTCGAGTCCGAAGGCAGCACACTAACCCTCCCAATAAATTTTACTTGCATGAGCTGGTCTACGTTATTACACAATGGATGCAGTGCCTTGGCGTGTTATATAGAGTACCTAGGGTATTGTCAATTGTGTTAATTGTTAATTGTTTGATTGTTAGATTTTTCTAGGTGGGCGGTCCTATGATAGAGTGACTGGGACGGGAAATATCCCTTCTGTGCTGCCTTCGGACTCGAAGAAAGTATAATTACGTAAGTAAAATTCCAACTATATTCTTGTACATAGGAGCAGTATTATAGTAGTTATATTCTTGTACATAGGAGCAGTATTATAGTAGTTATATTCTTGTACATAGGAGCAGTATTATAGTAGTTATATTCTTGTACATAGGAGCAGTATTATAGCAGTTATATTCTTGTACATAGGAGCAGTATTATAGTAGTTATATTCTTGTACATAGGAGCAGTATTATAGTAGTTATATTCTTGTACATAGGAGCAGTATTATAGCAGTTATATTCTTGTACATAGGAGCAGTATTATAGTAGTTATATTCTTGTACATAGGAGCAGTATTATAGTAGTTATATTCTTGTACATAGGAGCAGTATTATAGTAGTTATATTCTTGTACATAGGAGCAGTATTATAGTAGTTATATTCTTGTACATAGGAGCAGTATTATAGCAGTTATATTCTTGTACATAGGAGCAGTATTATAGTAGTTATATTCTTGTACATAGGAGCAGTATTATAGTAGTTATATTCTTATACATAGGAGCAGTATTATAGTAGTTATATTCTTGTACATAGGAGGCAGTATTATAGTAGTTATATTCTTGTACATAGGAGCAGTATTATAGTAGTTATATTCTTGTACATAGGAGCAGTATTATAGTAGTTATATTCTTGTACATAGGAGGCAGTATTATAGTAGTTATATTCTTGTACATAGGAGAAGTATTATAGTAGTTATATTCTTGTACATAGGAGGCAGTATTATAGTAGTTATATTCTTGTACATAGGAGGCAGTATTATAGTAGTTATATTCTTGTACATAGGAGCAGTATTATAGTAGTTATATTCTTGTACATAGGAGGCAGTATTATAGTAGTTATATTCTTGTACCTAGGAGGCAGTATTATAGTAGTTATATTCTTGTACCTAGGAGCAGTATTATAGTAGTTATATTCTTGTACATAGGAGGCAGTATTATAGTAGTTATATTCTTGTACCTAGGAGGCAGTATTATAGTAGTTATATTCTTGTACCTAGGAGGCAGTATTATAGTAGTTATATTCTTGTACATAGGAGCAGTATTATAGTAGTTATATTCTTGTACATAGGAGGCAGTATTATAGTAGTTATATTCTTGTACATAGGAGGCAGTATTATAGTAGTTATATTCTTGTACATAGGAGTAGTATTATAGTAGTTATATTCTTGTACATAGGAGCAGTATTATAGTAGTTATATTCTTGTACATAGGAGGCAGTATTATAGTAGTTATGTTCTTGTACATAGGAGCAGTATTATAGTAGTTATATTCTTGTACATAGGAGGCAGTATTATAGCAGTTATATTCTTGTACATAGGAGCAGTATTATAGTAGTTATATTCTTGTACCTAGGAGCAGTATTATAGTAGTTATATTCTTGTACATAGGAGCAGTATTATAGTAGTTATATTCTTGCACATAGGAGGCAGTATTATAGTAGTTATATTCTTGTACATAGGAGCATCATTATAGTAGTTATATTCTTGTACATAGGACGCAGTATTATAGTAGTTATATTCTTGTACATAGGAGCAGTATTATAGCAGTTATATTCTTGTACATAGGAGCAGTATTATAGTAGTTATATTCTTGTACATAGGAGCAGTATTATAGTAGTTATATTCTTGTACATAGGAGGCAGTATTATAGTAGTTATATTCTTGTACCTAGGAGGCAGTATTATAGTAGTTATATTCTTGTACATAGGAGCAGTATTATAGTAGTTATATTCTTGTACATAGGAGGCAGTATTATAGTAGTTATATTCTTGTACATAGGAGCAGTATTATAGTAGTTATATTCTTGTACATAGGAGCAGTATTATAGCAGTTATATTCTTGTACATAGGAGCAGTATTATAGTAGTTATATTCTTGTACATAGGAGCAGTATTATAGTAGTTATATTCTTGTACATAGGAGGCAGTATTATAGTAGTTATATTCTTGTACCTAGGAGGCAGTATTATAGTAGTTATATTCTTGTACCTAGGAGGCAGTATTATAGTAGTTATATTCTTGTACCTAGGAGGCAGTATTATAGTAGTTATGTTCTTAACCAATTTTCTTTTTATTGGTCATATCATGTGCAAACATAAATATACTGACACAAAATCCATTTTACATCAATACATATACAGGACGAGTCAAAGAAAGCAGAAGTAAGACACATCTCTTCAGATACATTCAGCAATCTGCTCAAAGCAGTGATGAACAAAGACATCATCTATACGTGAGCACATGGACCATTACTCAAATATCAAAATAGATATTAGTCAAAATAAATGAGAAGAAAAAGGACAGGGAGACAAACATGAGGAAAGAGGGGGAAAGGGGGGAAGGGGAAGATGCTCTAACTGGCAGGGCATTTAAAGTTTTCCCAGGGGCGCCATGTTCTCAGAAACTTTGCACGGGTATGTGATTCCCAATGGGCCAGCTCCTCAAACCTGTATAACTGATCTATTTTTCCCATCCACCTCATAACAGTAGTTTGGCTGCTGTAATAAGTATAGTGGGTAAATCTGATTTAGCTGGAGTGAGCGACGCGTTTGGGCACCAGAGTAAGATCAGCTTTTGATCCAGGACAATGGAGGTAGAGCAAATCTTGTTCAGCTCATTTTCTATCTGTCTCCAATAGGGGCGAATATTGGGGCAGCTCCACCATATGTGCGAGAGAGAGCCGATGCCCGCTCCACACCTCCAGCAGACCTCAGGAATCTCCGGGTTAAGTCTATGAAGGAACTCCGGTGTTTTATACCAGCGGGTGAGCAACTTATACGAGTTCTCCTGAATTTTAATGCAACGGCTAAAGCCGTGTGAGTGGGTCAATATAAAGGCTTTCTCTGGGTCAGACAGTGTAAGGGATAATTCTTTTTCCCAGGAGCCTATGAAGTGGGGTTCAGAATACGCAGAAGATAGTAATTCTTTATACATAACCGAGAAGGGTTTGCTGGAGGGTCGAGCGGACCTCAGCCTCCCCTCCAGCCAAGTGGGTGAAGTAAGGTGAGAGGTCTGTAGCTTCAAAAGCTTGATATCTCTCCTAAAGCTATGAAGATGAAGAAATGCTATAGATTTAACCCTGGGCAATCCGAGTATCCCCTCCCAATCCAACCCTCCCCCTGTAGACATCACCTCCTGTAAAGTGTGATTTCTGAGCAAAGCCCATACTCCCGTAGCATTCGGTACTGTAGGATTGATAAAGGACTGCAGGAGATGTAGCGGAAGGTCGGGGCTGGGGAAGTTAAGCGTCTTGGAGCCATACAACATAGACCAGGTGAGTAGCACCCCTCTCCACAACAACTGGTAATTTAGAAGCTGTAGGGGAACATGAGCGAATACCCCACAATATTAACCTTTCACGGTCGGTGAGTAACGCTCGTTCCAGGTGTGAGCAAATACTTCCAGAATGGTCTGAAAGGAGGTCCATGCCCCTGCACATAAGATTTGCTTTATAGTACCCATGGACATCAGGCAGCCCAAAGCCCCCAAACCTCTTCTCCCTAGTCAGAATGGTATAGGCTATTCTAGGGGACCGACCTCTCCAAAGAAAGAGGGACACCGTCCGGCGGACTTCTGTAAAGTAGGACTGCGGAATCCATATTGGTAATGTCTGTATAAGGTACAAAAACCTGGGAATTATATAAGTTTTTAAGTAATTTTTTCTTCCTATCCAAGAAATAAATGGAATTTTTAAGGATTGAAGCTGCGCCTTGACAGACTTCAGTAGATGCAGGTAATTAGATGGGAACAGCTCTTTGGGATCCGCTGTGACACGGATGCCAAGAAATGGTATTTCTTTCGGGGCCCATTTGAAGGGGGTGGAGTTTTTCAGGTGTTGCACCACATTAGTAGGGCAGGAGATATTAAGGGCCACGGATTTGGAGTAATTAATCTTAAAATTGGAAACAAAACCAAAATCTTCAAAAATAGCAAGCAATTTAGGGAAAGACGTCTTAGGGTTTGAGGTCATCACCAGGAGGTCGTCCGCAAAGGCAGCTGTCAGGTGTCTCTGAGTTCCAATGGTGATTCCCTCAATCCCAGAGGATTGGCGAATTTTGCTTAAAAGTGTCTCCATCACCAATACAAATAGTGCTGGAGAAAGTGGGCATCCCTGACGCGTGCCATTTGTGATGCCAAATGATGGGGAAAGGGTTCCGTTGACCTTGACCCTGGCAGAGGGGGCCAAATATAATGAGAAAACGGCAGAAATAAATTGTTCTGGTATTCCAAATTTTGACATTGTTTTGGACATGAAGGGCCAGCTCACCCTGTCAAAAGCTTTTTCTGCGTCAGTGCTCAGCAATGCTACGGGCACCTCCTTAGCTCTCGCCCAAGACATCAAATGCATTAGACGAATGGTGTTCTCTGAGCCCCGTCTGCCAGGGACAAAGCCAACCTGCTCACCATAGATTATATCTGGGAGTATCTGTTGAAGACGCTGGGCCAATATTTTCGCCCACCACTTGACATCTACATTCAATAGTGAGATGGGCCTGTAACTGCCGCATTCAAGGGGATCTTTATTCACTTTAGGGAGAATGGTCACATGGGCCATCAAGGATTGTGAGGGCAAAGAACCGCCCTTTAGTAAATAGTTGCATAGAGAGTTAAAGTAGGGGAGCAGTGTGTCTTTGAAGGTCTTATAGTATGAGATATTTAGACCATCGGGGCCGGGGCTTTTCCCAGAAGGGATAGAAGATAATACTTTCAATATCTCCTCGTCTGTGATCGGAGAGGTGAGCTGGGAGACCTGAGAGGAGTTCAGTGATGGGAGATTAATTGAGCTAAGGAAAGCATCTGATGCCTCGGCAATCATATCAGGAGTCGCCTGGTTTGGGGAGGCAAATTATATAAGTCGGAATAAAAGGTACAAAAGGCCTTCGCTATCTCAGGTGTGGTTTTACGTTTAATACCCGCTGCGTCCTTAATGGCAGGAATAAAGGAGTCTGTCCGCTGCTTCTTACTGAGCGCTGTCATTAGCTTATTTCCTTTGTCACCATGAGCGTAGGCTTTAAACTTCGCTCTGAACAGTAATTTGGCAGAGGTGACATTTAAAAGATTCTTTAAATCATTTCTAGCTTCATATAACTCAGCAGCTACTTGGGAGGCCTGGGACTGCTTGTGCGAAAGCTCAAGGGCCGAGATTCGGGCCACTAACAGGTTCTGGGCCTGGGAACGCTTCTTCCTGATATGAGAGCCAAGTGCAATCAGCTCTCCCCTAATCACAGCTTTGTGCGTCTCCCAAATAATGGGAATAGATGGAGCAGACGGGCCGGATGCTGTTATCTTAAAAAACTCTACCAGTAAAGCTGACAGTTTGGAGACACTATCAGGGTCCTGAATAAGGGTATCATTCATTCGCCATGTCCAGTCTTTCTTTGGGAGGTCGGTCAGAGATAGGGTCAGGGAGACTGGCGCATGGTCAGATAATACAATGTTCCCAATTTTAGCACCCGAGACAAGTGGGGCATGAGCTGATGACAGAAAAAGATAATCAATCCTATGGTACGATGTTTTGGCATGAGAATAAAAAGAATAATCCCTTCCCGAGGGATTCAATGTGCGCCACACATCCATTACCCCCAGTCTCCTCAAAGAGATCTTGAGACGTCTCAAGAGTCTGTGTGTAATGGACGACCTGCCTGCAGAGGAGTCCAGAGACGGTTCCAGGGCCACATTAAAATCCCCCCCTAAAATAAGCATTCCTTCCTTAAAGGAGCTCAACTGTCTAAGGGTCTGAACGAGCCATGGGACCTGACCCCTATTAGGGGCATATACATTCGCCAATGGTAACAGAGGTGTCCAGCAATCAGGCCTTTGAGGAATAGAAAGCGCCCCTCAGGATCTGTGGAGGTCGCAGTAAGCTTGAACGGAAGACTCTTGTGCACTGCAATGCTGACCCCCCTGCTAGCCGAAGAATGGGTGCTGTGGTACCATTGGGAGAATCTTGCAGCAGATAACCTTGGGATCTTCCCAGTTTTAAAATGTGTTTCCTGCAAGTAAGCTATAGAAGTTTTATCTTTTTGCAAAAGCGACAATACCTGAGATCTCTTACATGGCTCGTTCAGACCCCGGGCATTCAGTGAGGATACGACAAAGGTAGTCATGACAACCTAGTACAAAGTGGAAAAAAGAGCATATGCCACCTGAGAAACACATACTGCGAATATGTAGTAAATCTTGATAGAGCATGGAAGGAGAACAAAAGGAAAAGACAGACGGACAGACAGGGGGAGACAACAAATGGGTGATAAAGCAAAATGAGGACAAATAAATGATCAATTGGATCAAACAATCTAACTTGCATTGGAGAAGTCCCATGAAACAACTGATGCATGTTGGACCCTTTCTCATCACGACGTCAAGCCGGGATCTAACATCAGAGGGGGGCTTCCATGGGACAACTGAGAGCCGCTGAGAGGCTTTCAGAGGGGGGATGAACCTCATATGATGAGGGGCTGGTGAAACCCCATAACTGGACTAATTGGGATGGAACGTATTACATCCATATTAACAGTCCGAACCAGGACGTAGCTATACGGACTCATGTGGTCAGTAGGCCACACATTCAGTCCCAATCTTCAGCCAGGTAACCAGGCCACTATGAACAGCAAAACAGGATAGCGTCCATAACTTAGAACAGAACTTCTCCATTCGGATGCGATCACAGGATCTGGAGATAGGGGCATACAGCCCGGTATTATGCTGCACAGCTGCAACTGCTGTACAAGAGGAGATGAAGAGCCCTATGCGGATAGCAGGAGGCTAATACTTGCAGCTCAGGTAACTTGGCGGCCTTTCTTGCTTCTTTCAGCCTTCCCTGGAGAGACGTCAGACCAGGTCTCAACGCTTGGAGGAGCAGGTAAGGGTTCTCCTTGGTCTGCAGGCATCCAAGACGGGACATCAATAGGCATCAGGCCCAGCGGACCCCAAATGGATTTCAAATCTGCCGGTGTACGGACCGTAAGCTGCCTACCATTCTTTAAAATGGCTAGGCCAAATGGGTATAGCCACCGGAACTGTGTGGTGGATGCCTTTAAGGCCTCCAGTAAAGGCCTAAGTATACGCCGCTTTGCTAGCGTAGTGGGCGCCAGATCTTGAAAAAACAATATGGAGGAATCTGCATACCTCAGGTCTTCAGCTTCTCTGCCGGATCGGAGCAGGTCTGCTGTATCCACATAGCTCAGCAGACCGCAGATCACATCACGCGGTGGGTCTAATGGCTTTGGTCGCAATGCGCGGTGAATGCGCTCCACCACCACCGCGGCTGCCCGGTCTGGGCCTAGTAGCTGGGCGAAAATTTCAGACGCTACCTTGCGGAGGGCCTCGTGCGCAATGGATTCCGGCAAGCCTCTAATTCTCAGGATCCGGCGTCTGCTCCGGTTCTCCTGGTCCTCTATCCGGAGTAAGGCTTCATTAAGCATATCCCGGTGCGCTTGTAGAGCCTGGCAGGTCTTTCCTTCATGCAGGAGGATCGCTTCTTGTGAGTTTTCAAGCGCCATTACTCTATGGCCCAGGCCCCGGAGGTCCTCTTTAATATCCTCTAGATCCCTCTTCAGGGGAGCCAGAGCCGCATCCAGAAGCTCCTTAAGAACTTCCTTAGATAGGTTTGAGCGCCTCTGCGGCAGTCTGCATACCGATGCCTCCGATGCGCTTCCCGCTTCAGACGGGTCTTCAGCGTCTGACGGCTGTGGTGCACGCGGCGCCATCTTGGAGCTCTCGGTGGGACGCAGCTTTGCCTGTTTTGTGAGGTACTGCTCCATATCAGGCTGCTTCGAACGGGCGGGTGTCAGCTCCAGATGTTCCTTGGAATCGGTCTTTGCTTAATTTCCCCATTAATGTGCGTTTTTATAGCAGATAAAGGGGTTTAATCACCAGCAGAAGTGAGGAGCTCAGGAAGCTGCTGCCATTCAGCTTCAAGGTCAAGCTCCGCCCCCCCATAGTAGTTATATTCTTGTACATAGGAGCAGTATTATAGTAGTTATATTCTTGTACATAGGAGCAGTATTATAGTAGTTATATTCTTGTACATAGGAGGCAGTATTATATTAGTTATATTCTTGTACATAGGAGCAGTATTATAGTAGTTATATTCTTGTACATAGGAGCAGTATTATAGTAGTTATATTCTTGTACATAGAGGCAGTATTATAGTAGTTATATTCTTGTACATAGGAGCAGTATTATAGTAGTTATATTCTTGTACATAGGAGCAGTATTATAGTAGTTATATTCTTGTACACAGGAGCAGTATTATAGTAGTTATATTCCTGTACATAGGAGCAGTATTATAGTAGTTATATTCTTGTACATAGGAGCAGTATTATAGTAGTTATATTCTTGTACATAGAGGCAGTATTATAGTAGTTATATTCTTGTACATAGGAGGCAGTATTATAGTACTTATATTCTTGTACATAGGAGCAGTATTATAGTAGTTATATTCTTGTACATAGGAGCAGTATTATAGTAGTTATATTCTTGTACATAGGAGCAGTATTATAGTAGTTATATTCTTGTACATAGGAGCAGTATTATAGTAGTTATATTCTTGTACATAGGAGCAGTATTATAGTAGTTATATTCTTGTACATAGGAGCAGTATTATAGTAGTTATATTCTTGTACATAGGAGCAGTATTATAGTAGTTATATTCTTGAACCTAGGAGGCAGTATTATAGTAGTTATATTCTTGTACATAGGAGCAGTATTATAGTAGTTATATTCTTGAACCTAGGAGGCAGTATTATAGTAGTTATATTCTTGTACATAGGAGGCAGTATTATAGTAGTTATATTCCTGTACATAGGACGCAGTATTATAGTAGTTATATTCTTGTACATAGGAGGCAGTATTATAGTAGTTATATTCTTGTACCTAGGAGGCAGTATTATAGTAGTTATATTCTTGTACATAGGAGGCAGTATTATAGTAGTTATATTCCTGTACATAGGACGCAGTATTATAGTAGTTATATTCTTGTACATAGGAGGCAGTATTATAGTAGTTATATTCTTGTACATAGGAGCAGTATTATAGTTGTTATATTCTTGTACCTAGGAGGCAGTATTATAGTAGTTATATTCTTGTACATAGGAGGCAGTATTATAGTAGTTATATTCTTGTACATAGGACGCAGTATTATAGTAGTTATATTCTTGTACATAGGAGGAGTATTATAGTAGTTATATTCTTGTACATAGGAGGCAGTATTATAGTAGTTATATTCTTGTACATAGGACGCAGTATTATAGTAGTTATATTCTTGTACATAGGAGCAGTATTATAGTAGTTATATTCTTGTACATAGGAGGCAGTATTATAGTAGTTATATTCTTGTACATAGGAGGCAGTATTATAGTAGTTATATTCCTGTACATAGGACGCAGTATTATAGTAGTTATATTCTTGTACATAGGAGGCAGTATTATAGTAGTTATATTCTTGTACATAGGAGCAGTATTATAGTTGTTATATTCTTGTACCTAGGAGGCAGTATTATAGTAGTTATATTCTTGTACATAGGAGGCAGTATTATAGTAGTTATATTCTTGTACATAGGACGCAGTATTATAGTAGTTATATTCTTGTACATAGGAGGAGTATTATAGTAGTTATATTCTTGTACATAGGAGGCAGTATTATAGTAGTTATATTCTTGTACATAGGACGCAGTATTATAGTAGTTATATTCTTGTACATAGGAGCAGTATTATAGTAGTTATATTCTTGTACATAGGAGGCAGTATTATAGTAGTTATATTCTTGTACATAGGAGGCATAGCTTCTTCCCTAGGAACCTCCCAACAAATAGATTTTTATTACCAAGTAAAACGACCAAACACTATTTCTCCTTTCTACAGTTTTCTTGATTCTTCTATTATTTTATTTCTTTTTTCAAAAAATTGAATTATTTAAAAAAGTTGAAGCCTCCCCGTCGGGGAATCGAACCCCGGTCTCCCGCGTGACAGGCGGGGATACTTACCACTATACTAACGAGGAACTGCTATAGTATCTGATCACATGGTAATCTTCTTAAAGGGAACCTATCACCTGGATTTTGTGTATAGAGCTGAGGACATTGTGGGAAAAAAAACGATTTGATACATATGCAAATTAACATGAGATAAGTCCTGTAGGTGAGATGAGTCAGGGACAGGGTTCATCTCAGGTTAATTTACATATGTATCAAATCGGGTTTTTTTTACACAATAAAAGCACACAGAGCTATGGGGTCTGGATATTGCGGATGTGCTAGCGGCCATCTAGCAACCAATGTCCTCAGCTCTATATCCAAAATTTCATGATTTTACTATTTCATGACGTAAAGTCATGATTTTATAAAGGACACGGAGGCGAGTATTGCTGTCTCTCTCTTTACTGAGATTCCATAGCAGCAAAGAAAAAACTTTAAACATGCAGTAACCATGGCAACAAGCCCCACCCTGTCACTCCCAGTGTCCATATAACCCCTGGTCACACTGGAGCAGTCCTCTTTCTTTGATGGTCCACCCACTGCAAACCGATGGACGCCTGACGAACAGACTTCAGGTCTCTTGAACTAGAACAGACCAACTGGAACGAAGGCTCGGATCCGACATGCCCACGAAACTGTGCACACTCCGGACAACCCGCCAGGAACCTTGAGCAACGAAGCCGCGAAAATTCCGGACATCTTGGCTGGAACATTAGCCTAGGAAAAAAAACCAAACAAACACATATGGTAGTATACAATTCCGACTCCGGAAAACACATATCAAGCGATTCATATAACTGAACCAAATCAACACATCCTTATGACATATAAAACAACTGATATTCCAGGGAGGGGAAAAACGGGAGGGCAATACTCGCCTCCGTGTCCTTTATAAAATCATGACTTTACGTCATGAAATAGTAAAATCATGAAATTTTATCCCAGGACACGGAGGCTCATATTGCAAGTTTAAAGCTGGGCCACCACAGACGAGAAAGCATGAGATGGTGGCCTAAAATAAAATTCACGAAAGGTAGAAGCCCTAGACCAATCTGCTAACCTCATAACATCCTCTAAACGGGCACCAGAAACCGTCATAGAGGTGGCCGAGGCACTGCGAACCGAATGAGCCGTAAATATGGAGGTGTCGATACCCGCCAGAGATAGGACCCATTTGACCCAACGCGAAAGGGTAACACTGGTCACCGGGTGAAAAGGTCTACGGAAGGAGATAAAAAGATGAGGGAACTCAGGAACACGCAACCGACCGGTACGACGTTCGTATTCCTGCAGACAAGTGCCAGGACAAAGCTGCGGAGACTCCGGAAAATACGGATAGGAAACCGAGCGAATGTTTGTCTTCGTACGCCGGGAGATGTTGAACGTCACGCCCACCGGCGAGAAAGAGCGGGCGTCATGGTCCAACGCCCGGACGTCAGAAACCCTCTTGCAGGAGATCAAGCACAAGAGGGTGACCAGCTTCGCCGAGAGCTGCCTTAACGACAGGACGTCATTAGAGGGCCAATCCTGCAGGAAGGACAAAACGATGGAAACATCCCAAGTAGCGGAAAACCGCGGCCTCGGAGGACGAGAAAGGCGAGAACCGCGCAACAATCTACAGACCAGGGGATGCTGGCCCGCCGGACGACCGTCAAACCCCAAGTGCCTAGACGAGATGGCAGACCTATACAGATTGATAGTCCGATATGCCTTGCCCTCATCGAACAAGGCCGACAAGAAAGATAAGATAGCCGTTACAGGAGCTTCAGTGGGATCCAGATTCCCTGAGAGGCACCAACGAGCCCAGGAATCCCAAGCCGAGCGATAAGCTCGTCTGGTTCCGGGTGCCCAAGCGCTTGCCAGCAAGAAGCGAGCCGTCTCCGAAACTCCTGAGACCTCCCAGGGACCCCCGACACTCGGCACGCGAGGAGGTGTAGAGTGCCGTCGACGAGTAGAGGGTGAAACCGACCCGCCGGATCCTGGAGCAGGTGGGGAAACGCGGGGAGCAAGACTGGCTCGGCGATGAGAAGATCCAGAAGGTGGGGAAACCACGACTGGGACTTCCACAGAGGCAAAACGAGGACCAGCTCCGCCGACTGGCGGCGGATATGGAGAAGAACCCTCGGGATTAGAGCAAAAGGAGGGAATGCGTATAGGACCGGAGTCGACCACTCCTGGAGGAAAGCGTCCACCGCTTCCGCCTCCGGATCCGGCCGCCAGCTGAAGAATCTGGGCAGCTGAGCGTTGAGGCGCGATGCAAAGAGGTCGATGGAGAATGGACCCCATATGGATGACACGGCATCGAAAACCCCTGAATCCAATCTCCAGTCGCTGGCATCCGAAAGATACCGCGAACTCCAATCTGCTCTCACATTGTGGAGCCCCGGAAGGTATTCCGCGACAACCATGATCCCCCTGGAGAAACATTGGTCCCAAAAATCCATGGCCAAATGAGTGAGCACTGAAGAGCGCGTTCCACCCATAAAGTTGATGTACCGGACCGCCGACACGTTGTCCATGCGGAGTCGGACACAAACCTTGACCGTGTTGTTGACAAAGCTGCGGATCGCCAGAGATCCCGCCAGCAGTTCCAAGGAATTGATGTGGAGCCGTGATTCGCTCCGGGACCAAGGACCACCGGTGGAGACGCCGTTGCAATGAGCGCCCCACCCGTGGAGACTGGCGTCCGACTCGATGACAAGGTCCGGCTGAGGGCCAAAAATTGCTCTGCCGTTCCACATTGAGAGGTTGTGGATCCACCAGCTCAACTCGTGCCTGGTCTCCGTATCCAGCACGATGGTATCGGCATAAGATGCACCCTCCCGAAGGTGGGCAATTTTGAGGCGCTGCAGCGCCCTGTAATGGAGGGGCGCAGGAAAGATTGCCTGGATGGAAGAAGCCAGCAGCCCGATTATCCGGGCCAGATGTCTCAGGGATAAATGAGGTAACGCCAGAGCGTGCCTCAACTCCTTCCGAATACTCAGAACCTTGGACTGCGGTAGACTGAGGGATTGTGCTACCGAGTCGATCTGGAAGCCCAGAAACTCCATAGTGGTGGACGGTATCAGACAAGATTTCTCCTGATTGATGACGAACCCCAGTCCGGAGATGAGGGAGGTGGCCAACTGAAGGTGCGACAGAAGCGTGGCCGGACTGGACGCCATGAACAGAATGTCGTCCAGGTAAACTATCAGACGCACCCCCCGACTGCGCAACCAGGCTACCACAGGACGTAATAGCTTGGTGAAGCACCAGGGGGCGGAGGAGAGGCCAAAGGGAAGGCACGTAAAGCGCCACACCTGATCTCTCCAGGCAAAGCGTAACAAATCCCTCGACTCCGGTGCCACCGGCACCGTGAGGTAGGCGTCTTTCAAATCTACCTTCGCCATCCAATCTCCCGGAAGGAGCATGTCCCTCAAAAGATGAATCCCTTCCATCTTGAAATGGCGGTACCTGACAAAACTGTTCAGAGCCTTCAGATTGATGACGGGGCGCAGCTGACCCCCTTTTTTCTGCACTAAAAAGATGCTGCTCAAGACCCCCAAGGTGTCTTCGGGAGCCAACTCTATCGCCCCTTTGTCCCAAAGAGCCGAGAGCTCCGACTCTATGAGGGTGCGGGCGGGCCCGGACGGCATGCGGGTACAAGGGGGGGCAAGCCCCACGGGGTTTGACACCAACTCGATCACAAAACCCCTGACCGTGGAAAGAATCCACGGGTCGGAAGTAACTTTTCTCCACGCATGGGAAAAGAGCCGGAGTCTTCCCCCCACAGGACAATTGGACCTCGGAGGAACATTGAACAATTGACTCACCGTATGGTTTCCTGGATCCAGGGTGTCCACGGAATCCTCTGCCGCGGTTATAGCCTCCCCGGGTAGGAAAAAAGGAAGGCTGATGTTGCTGGTCCTGCAACGAGGATCTGTGGCCAAAGGAGCCTCTGCCCGAACCACGGGCATAGGAGGAGGAGCGGCCGGGCAGACGGCCCCTGAAACTGCCGGCCCTGGCTGAAAAACGGTTTGGGAAAACCTTACGCATGGACGCTTGCGCCTTATCAAGGGCAGTAAAAGCCCCAACGTATTTCCCAAGCTCCTTAATAAAAGGCTCTCCAAAGAGGAGCCCCTGGGCATCCTTGCCCGCCTCAGAAATGGCCAAATTAGCCAGTTTCGGCTCAATTTTCATAAGAAGCGCTTTGCGCCGTTCTATTGCTAACGAGGTGTTAGCGTTGCCCGTAAGGCAAACTGCCCTCTGAGCCCATCCAGTTAACTCCTCAGGGTCGACCTGACTACCAGCCGCCCTGGCCGCTTCGGCCATATCCAGAATTTTGGCCAGTGGCCCCATAATGTCCAGCACTTTATCCTGGCATGCCCTAAGGGCGGAATCCAGGCCTTTACGGGGATTAAACCCTGTCTTAGTCAAAAACTGGACCATCTTCGGGTCCACCACCGGCGTCTCGCAAACCTTATGCGGGATCAGGGGTCTAGGGCATTCAGCCCGCAGCTTTGTACGTGCCTCCTTTGTGAGAGGCTTACGGGCCATAGATTCAATGTATTGGGCCACATGCGTGGCAGGGAGCCACTCAGAAGACCGCGGGTGGTGTAAGGCATTGGGATCAAACATAGGATCCCCCAACGGATCCAAAAGAGGATCCGCGGACCCAGACGGGGCGTCCGGGAATGCCGCAGTAGGGGGCGGCGGCAAATCTACATCCACCGGATCAACCGCGACCCCGGTCAAATCCTCCTCTGAGCCATGCAGGGAGTAGCGCTGTGCCTCCTCATCAGACTCTCTATCAGAGTCAGAAACACGTTCGAGCTGTGACCGCGCCGACTTCCAACCTCGCGCACGTTCTGCCTGGCGCGGACAGGCTCTTTTACGCGACCTTAGCGCGTTGTCAGTGGATGGAACATTGCCATCATTCTCCGTTGTTCTGGAGGCATGAGGGGGCTGAACAGCTAGGGCTTGAGTCACAGACTGTGAAATTGCCGTGGACATTGACCCCATGGCAGACATGATAGCGCTTGAAATCGAGCGCTGAATGACCAAGCTCTGGGCATCCACAATAGGGGGTTCCCTGGTAGGGAGACTAGACCTCCTAGCTGAGGGGGAAACGTGGGCCCTGGCCTCCAGGTCCTGAGAGGGACCGACATTGGGGGAGCGGGAGCGGGAATGGCGCGACATAACTAGGGTTAATCACCCTGTGAAGGCAGGAGGAGAAAAGGAAGGAAATAGGCGGACAGAAAAGCAGTAGACCGTAAAACAGCAGGACCGGCGCTGCAGGAGGCTCCGTTGAGGCAGGAGAAACCGCTCCGGACAGCACACCACACGAAATCCCGCGAGACCTCGGCCGCAGCTAGCGCCCGAGATCTCGCGAGACTGAGGAGGAAGGAGAAGAAGAGAAGAAGCGCGCGAAATGGCGCCGCCTCCCCCTGAAGTGCGGACTAGCAGCGCAGGTCTGGAAGATGAGGGGTAAGAGGTAATACCCCCGCACTTGAAAATAGGTAGAACGGAGTGCCCGCTCCTCCCCAGCCGCAGCAGAGAACGCCGCAACGGCGGGGAGCGGCGACGGAGGGGTAAATGGAAATAATAATACCCTACAAATAAGCGAAAAAACGCACTAATACGGGCGAAAAACCCCAGAAACCAAACTGTAGGTCACAGAAAATACTAACAATATATATATATATACAATACGATATGATATGATGCCCCAAGGGATGCCAAGTGGGAACCCCTCAGGGCATAACAACTGCTATGGAAGTGTATACTTAACTGGAGCAGCAAAGAAAGAGGGCTGCTCCAGTGTGACCAGGGGTTATATGGACACTGGGAGTGACAGGGTGGGGCTTGTTGCCATGGTTACTGCATGTTTAAAGTTTTTTCTTTGCTGCTATGGAATCTCAGTAAAGAGAGAGACAGCAATATGAGCCTCCGTGTCCTGGGATAAAATTCAGGTGCCAGATTCCCTTTAAAGGGAAATATTCCAATAGTAGCTACTCATCATGGAGATATAAGTCTGGGACCTTGGTACAGTATTATAGTAGTTATATTCTTGTACATAGGAGGCAGTATTATAGTAGTTATATTCTTGTACATAGGACGCAGTATTATAGTAGTTATATCCTTGTACATAGGAGCAGTATTATAGTAGTTATATTCTTGTACATAGGAGCAGTATTATAGTAGTTATATTCTTGTACATAGGAGCAGTATTATAGTAGTTATATTCTTGTACATAGGAGCAGTATTATAGTAGTTATATTCTTGTACATAGGAGCAGTGTTATAGCAGTTATATTCTTGTACATAGTAGCGGTATTATAGTCTTGTACATAGGAGCAGTATTATATCAGTTATATTCTTGTACATAGGAGGCAGTATTATAGTAGTTATATTATTGTACATAGGAGGCAGTATTATAGTAGTTATATTCTTGTACATAGGAGACAGTATTATAGTAGTTATATTCTTGTACATAGGAGACAGTATTATAGTAGTTATATTCTTGTACATAGGAGGCAGTATTATAGTAGTTATATTCTTGTACATAGGGGCAGTATTATAGTAGTTATATTCTTGTACATAGGAGGCAGTATTATAGTAGTTATATTATTGTACATAGGAGGCAGTATTATAGTAGTTATATTCTTGTACATAGGAGACAGAATTATAGTAGTTATATTCTTGCACATAGGAGCAGAATTATAGTAGTTATATTCTTGTACATAGGAGCAGTATTATAGTAGTTATATTCCTGTTCATAGGAGCAGTATTATAATAGTTATATTCTTGTACATAGGAGCAGTATTATAGCAGTTATATTCTTGTACATAGTAGCAGTATTATAGTAGTTATATTCTTGTACATAGGAGCAGTATTATAGTAGTTATATTCTTGTACATAGGAGGCAGTATTATAGTAGTTATAGTCTTGAACATAGGAGGCAGTATTATAGTAGTTATATTCTTGTACATAGGAGGCATTATTATAGTAGTTATATTCTTGTACATAGGAGCAGTATTATAGTAGTTATATACTTGTACATAGGAGCAGTATTATAGTAGTTATATTCTTTTATACAGGAGGCAGTTTTATAGTAGTTATATTCTTTTATACAGGAGGCAGTTTTATAGTACTTATATTCACTAAACACTATTTCTCCTTTCTACAGTTTTTTTAATTCTTCTATTTCTTAGTATTGTTCTATATGCAAAAGTTGAAGCCTCCCCGTCGGGGAATCGAACCCCGGTCTCCCGCGTGACAGGCGGGGATACTTACCACTATACTAACGAGGAACTGCTATAGTATCTGATCACATGGTAATCTTCTTAAAGGGAACCTATCACCTGGATTTTGTGTATAGAGCTGAGGACATTAGTTGCTAGATGGCCACTAGCACATCTGCATTACCCAGTCCCCATAGCTCTGTGTGCTTTTATTGTGGGGGAAAAAAACGATTTGATACATATGCAAATTAACATGAGATAAGTCCTGTAGGTGAGATGAGTCAGGGACAGGGTTCTTCTCAGGTTAATTTACATATGTATCAAATCAGGGTTTTTTTACACAATAAAAGCACACAGAGCTATGGGGACTGGATATTGCGGATGTGCTAGCGGCCATCTAGCAACCAATGTCCTCAGCTCTATACCCAAAATTCAGGTGCCAGATTCCCTTTAAAAAGAAATATTCCAATAGTAGCTACTCATCATGGAGATATAAGTCTGGGACCTTGGTTCTGGTTCTCTACCTCAGGCACACAGTATAGTAACCTCTAGAGTGACCTGCAAATACACTGGAGGCATAGGAACTTCTGATCTTGCCAAATCATTGACTGATATGTCCCATAATTTAACCTCCTGTCTCCTATAGTATACTCTTATATGTAGGAGCAGTATTATAGGAAAAATTCGTACCTGGGATTTTACTTTCCTTGAGTCCGGAGGCAGCACTGCATGGGTTAATAGTGTGACATCTTCTCTCTAGGACCGCCCACCTAGTAAAACAAGTAATCAATTAATTAAATTAATAGCCTCCCCTATAAGGGATACCTCCCAGAATGCCTCGGCGTGTTAAAAAAATAGACTCAGACAAACATATGCACAAAAAAAAACAACAATTTATTAGGGAGGGTAAACTTGTGCTGCCTCCGGACTCAAGGAAAGTAAAATCCCAGGTACGAATTTTTCCTTTCCCCTATCGTCCTCCGGCAGCACAGCATGGGATTTTTATAGATCTCATAGGGAGGGACTTTTTCATCCACGGCTGCTGACAAAACCCCAGTACCAAAGGCTGAGCTCCTAGCATTGATGTCCAGATGATAGTGCTTAGCCAACGTCAGAGACGAGGACCATGATGCGGCGTTGCAAATATCTTCAATGGGAACTTGCGCCATTTCTGCCCAGGAGGTTGCTGCAGCTCTGGTGGAATGGGCCCTGATTGGAAAAGGTTGAGGAATGGCTTCAAAAGAATAGGCTTCCATAATTGTGGATTTTATCCACCTCGCAAGAGAGTCCTTAGAAGGCAGTTGTCCCTTTCTTGGACCAGCGAAGAGAACAAAAAGATTTTCGGTTTTCCTGAAGTCTTTAGTTCTTTGGAGGTAGATCTGTAATGTTCTCTTAACATCTAGAGTATTCAGAAGTATCTGTTGTTCGTTAATCGGATCAGGAAAGAATACCGGGAGAAATGATTCCCTGTTCTTGTTAGCTGAAGAAGGCACTTTCGTCAGGAAAGTCGGAATTGTACGCAGTAGGACTACATCTGGTAAAAAGCGTACATAGGGAGATCTGGATGACAAGGCTTGTAGTTCTCCGAGCCTCTTAGCGGAAGTGACGGCCGTCAGAAATAAAGCCTTATAAGAAAGCCATTTGAGATCTACATCTTGTAAAGGCTCAAAAGGTGCTGAGGTAAGTCTCTTTAGGACTAAGGAAAGGTCCCAGATAGGTGTAGGGTCCCTATGCACTGGTTGCAGTCTTCTAACTGCCTTGAAGAACCTGAGGATTAGAGGGTGATGAAGGAATCTATTTTCTGTCATAGAGTTAATGGCAGTCATATGGGCTCTCAAGGTGTTTGGTTTGAGACCTTTATGAAAACCATCCTGTAGAAATTGCAGCACTGAAGAGACGTCAAGGTCATTGTGGCCAGAATCAGAACTCCAGGAAACAAATTTCCTCCATATTTTAGAATATTTCCTGTTAGTCGAGTCTTTGCGAGAGGCAAGCAGAGTATTAATGACAGACTGTGAGAGACCTTCTGCTTCTAACTTAGATCTTTCAAAAAATTACCTTCAATGAAGTGCGTATCTGAGTCGGTAGAAATCTCGCCTTCCGAACGAAGAGATTCCTCAGAAGTTGATGGGGATAAACACGGCTTCTTTGATCTCTTCTTTTTAGATTGTTTAAGGAACTCTTTGAACAGAGACATAATTTTTTATGTTTCGGCATCTGACGGATTATCTGGCTGAGTACAACTCTCACAAATATTGGAGGAATGATCCGCGGGTAACTGGTGAAGACACGAAATACAGAGAGACGACTGAGACCTCTGTTTCTTTTTGGATGGCGAGGAATCTTGAGTATCACGGAGACACCTGACACATAGATCCTGCGGGAAATCATCAGGGAGCGGCTGTTCACAGGCCTGACACATCCTGTGTCTGCTCTTTCTGGCTCTCTTTTCCCCCCTGCTTGATGCGGTGGACATCTGCAATTCAAGGGAGGACAAATAAATTATAGAGGCAAAAGAGAAAAAGAATCTTTCTCCTGACAGAGTGAAAAGATCCACATATACCTCTGAAATGCTGGAGCTCTGCTGCCTGGCACCGAGCTCCAGCTAAAAACCGCTTTAAATACCTTACAAGATTTGAATTTGGCGCGCAAACAGGACCGGGTGCGCCTGTGACGTCATCCGGAAGCGCCTGCGTGTCACGATGCGTTCCACCGCAAAAAAACGGAAGTTCGGCTTTAGACTTCCGGTCGCGCTGCAATCCGGAGAACCGGGACCTGCTGCCGAAGAACCAGGGGCTTCGGGGATGGCGCTAAAGCGGTCGGGAGTGGAGCCAGGGGACACCATGGCTATTCCCACTCCCACGGCCATAACCGTGTCAAGGTATTGCGGCCACAGAAATCTTCCTGTAGGTGGGCTACATCCTATATAGAAGAGGACAAATAAAAAACACGCCGAGGCATTCTGGGAGGTGTCCCTTGTAGGGGAGGCTATTAATTAAATTAATTGATTACTTGTTTTACTAGGTGGGCGGTCCTAGAAAGAAGATGACCAACTATTAACCCATAATGATGTGCTGTCGGTGGACGATAGGGGAAAGTAGTTATATTCTTGTATACAGGAGCAGTATTATAGTAGTTATATTCTTGTACATAGCAGCAGTATTATAGTAGTTATATTCTTGTACATAGGAGGCAGTATTATAGCAGTTATATTCTTGTACATAGGAGGCAGTATTATAGTAGCTATATTCTTGTACATAGGAGGCAGTATTATAGTAGTTATATTCTTGTACATAGGAACAGTATTATAGTAGTTATATTCTTGTACATAGGAGCAGTATTATAGTAGTTATATTCTTGTACATAGGAGCAGTATTATAGTAGTTATATTCTTGTACATAGGAGCAGTATTATAGTAGTTATATTCTTGTACATAGGAGCAGTATTATAGTAGTTATATTCTTGTACATAGGAGCAGTATTATAGTAGTTATATTCTTGTACATAGGAACAGTATTATAGTAGTTATATTCTTGTACATAGGAGGCAGTATTATAGTAGTTATATTCTTGTACATAGGAGCAGTATTATATTAGTTATATCCTTGTACATAGGAGCAGTATTATAGTAGTTATATTCTTGTACATAGGAACAGTATTATAGTAGTTATATTCTTGTACATAGGAGGCAGTATTATAGTAGTTATATTCTTGTACATAGGAGGCAGTATTATAGTAGTTATATTCTTGTACATAGGAGCAGTATTATAGTAGTTATATTCTTGTACATGGGAGCAGTATTATAGTAGTTATATTCTTGTACATAGGAGGCAGTATTATAGTAGTTATATTCTTGTACATAGGAGGCAGTATTATAGTAGTTATATTCTTGTACATAGGAGCAGTATTATAGTAGTTATATTCTTGTACATGGGAGCAGTATTATAGTAGTTATATTCTTGTACATAGGAGGCAGTATTATAGTAGTTATATTATTGTACATAGGGGGCAGTATTATAGTAGTTATATTCTTGTACATAGGAGGCAGTATTATAGTAGTTAGATTCGTGTACATAGGAACAGTATTATAGTAGTTATATTCTTGTACATAGTAGCAGTATTATAGTAGTTATATTCTTGTACATAGTAGCAGTATTATAGTAGTTTTATTCTTGTACATAAGAGCAGTATTATAGTAGTTATATTCTTGTACATAGGAGGCAGTATTATAGTAGTTATATTCTTCTACATAGGAGGCAGTATTATAGTAGTTATATTCTTGTACATAGGAGGCAGTATTATAGTAGTTATATTCTTGTACATAGGAGCAGTATTATAGTAGTTATATTCTTGTACATAGGAGGCAGTATTATAGTAGTTATATTCTTGTACATAGGAGGCAGTATTATAGTAGTTATATTCTTGTACATAGGGGGCAGTATTATAGTAGTTATATTCTTGTACATAGAAGCAGTATTATAGTAGTTATATTCTTGTACATAGGAGGCAGTATTATAGTAGTTCTATTCTTGTACATAGGAGCAGTATTATAGTAGTTATATTCTTGTACATAGGAGCAGTATTATAGCAGTTATATTCTTGTACATAGGAGGCAGTATTATAGTAGTTATATTCTTTGTCAAATTTCTTTTTATTGAGTAAAGACAACAACAAAGGGAAGGATCCAACCCCTCTCCTCATTTGCACAGTCAATACAGAGACAATAAAGGCATACATAGACAGGCAATGCATATAAGCACCTCATACAGTACATTAGAGTTTTACAGTCATGGTATACATAGTATGAAGTACTAGGCAATCGTCTTGTGCAAACAGTCTAGTACATGTAAAGTGCCACAACCATAAGGTCGCTTTGTGCAAAGAAGGCTCAAACTTTATTCAAGTATATACAGGTTGGGTACTGCTACTAAGTGTGAACCCTGTCCCCTATTAACCAGGCAAACATGGCCCATTTCGAAATAGAAGTATACAGAGGCTAAGAAGAGGGCCAGGATCCGGATAAGGATAGGGCAGGGAGGGAAGGGGAGAGAGGGAAGATCACAATCCTGTAACTGGGGATGGGGGGGGATTGAATAAGTAGGCCCCGTGTAGGAGGCCCCCCTGGACTCGCATGTCTCAAGTGCTTCCTATGTGAACATTGCCTTAGAAGAGCTCTAATAGGCGGTACCACTGTCTAATGGTCTAGGATAAGCTCAGAAGAGGGTATCTAATTAGTGTACAGACTCACTATCTACCACCCATACAGCTTTACTCATGACTCCTAAATGTCAGCCAAGGGGTCCATATTTTCAAGTGATTCTCATGTCGTCCGGCTTCCCACCCGGCCAGCTCCTCCATTCTGCACAACTGGTCCACTTTCACCTCCCAGTGCGATAGAGATGGCGGATCCTCACTGAGCCATTTCTGTGGTATAAGTAGCCTCGCTGCCTGTATCAAGTGTGTAGGTAAGCTCCGTTTAGATGGGAACAAGGCCGGCGTGGGAAGCCAGAGAAGCACTAGCTCTGGTGACAGCTGGATGTGAGTGTTCATTACTTTATCTATCGTAGCTGAGACCCCATCCCAAATACGTGCAAAGTTTTGGACAAGCCCAAAATATGTGGGTTTGCGTTCCAGTCGCCTCTTTGCACCTCCAGCACAGGTCAGATTTGCTTAGGCCCTTGGTGAATAGTTGTTTAAGAGTCTGGTACCACTGGGTCAGCGTTTTGTATGAGTGTTGTTGCACCTTCACGCATCTCGAAAAGCCATGGGAGTGTGCGTGAACGCGCAAAATGTCAGTTTCAGAGAAATCTAGATCTAATTCAGTGGCCCATGTCTTTAAGTAGTATGGGATCCCCGTAGGGGTTTGCACATTAAGTGCTAAGTACAACTTGGAAATCACTTTTCTAGGGGGAGAATCCAACTGCATCAGCTTCTCAAACCAAGTAGTGTCTGCTGTGCCCTGTCTACTATCCAGCAATGGTTTACTAACAGAGTTAAGTTCAATGGTATCTAGGAAGTTACTAGAAGACAGAACGCGGAGAATGGGGTGCTGGTCCTGAAGGGTGCCAGAAGCTCCGTCTAAGAATTCTGTGATGGTGTAGTTGTGCAGTTTGCTCCACACTGGTGATATATTGTCTGCGGTGGGTCTAGCAATGAAAGGGGCAAGGTCAGCTGGCATCAGTGGTGACGGGACATGAAGCAAGCTTCCGTCCTTATTCAATTGTCTGATGACGGCCGCCGTACCCTTAAGTAGAACTTGTGAGTGAAGCGAAGAGGAGTTCAAGCCCCACAACCCTGCTCTCTGCTTCCTATCGAGCTGGGAGATTTCAAGCTCCCTACCCAAAATGTGTGACCAGGAGGCGTGTAAGTGCAACCATCTCTTCAGGTGTATGGCCTTATAATATAGCTGGGCATCAGGTAGAGCCATGCCTCCCTGGGCTTTCCGTAGTATCAGCGTGCGATGTGCCAGTCTCGCTCCCCTCCCCCCCCAGAGGAATATGCTAAAAAGCCGTCTGATTTGTGTGAAGAAGGAAGAGGGGAGAAAGACAGGCAGCATCTGCATGGCATACAGTAACTTAGGCATAATGAATGCCTTCAGCAAATTCTTCCGGCCCATCCACGAGACATACGGGATCCGCAATGTGTGCAACTGTTGTTGAATATCTTTTAGTAACGTAGCGTAATTTAGTGGGAATATTTTATCTAATTTGCAAGGGATCTTGGTACCCAGGTAGGACAGGTGAGAGGTTTGCCACAGGAAAGGCGTTTTGGATTTGAGTAAGTGGATCTGCTTAGCGGGTGTAGACACATTCATGGCCTCTGACTTAGTATAATTTACTTTGAAGTTGGACACCTGCCCATACTGCTCAAACAAGGACAACAGATGCGGGAAGGCCTCGACCGGGTTGGAGACCATAACTAGAAGGTCGTCGGCATAAGCTGCGTTAAGGTATTCAATAGGGCTATTCTCCAGCTTAAGACCCCTAATACCGGGGTGTTCCCTAATAGCTTGGAGCAAAGTTTCCATTACAAGGATGTACAAGGCGGGTGACAAAGGGCAGCCCTGCCTCGTCCCATTCCTTATAGGGAAGGAAGGTGATAGGGTACCATTGACTCTAATCCTGGCGCTAGGGTCACCGTACAGCGACATGATAGCGCTTTGGAACTGTTGGGGGAAGCCGAACTTTTGCAGGGTTCTCGTCATATAGGCCCAGTTCACCCGGTCGAAAGCCTTCTCCGCATCTATACCAAGCAGGACCAGAGGGAGGCGTTTGTTCACGGCTAGCTGTATGGTGGACAGAATTCTACAGGAATTATGACTGCCTTCCCTGCCAGGGACAAAACGCGCCTGTTCAGGGTTAATGAGTTTCGGTAGGAGGACACTTATCCTAGTTGCTAGGAGTTTCGCCCAGACCTTGACGTCGACATTTAAAAGCGAGATTGGTCTGTAGCTGCCACATAACTTTGGGTCTTTTCCGGGTTTAGGGAGAATAGTGACTGTGGCCTCGAGGGACTGTTTAGGTAGACTAGAACCGTTCAGGAGCTCATTGCACCAGGCAGCCATGTAGGGAGTAAGGGTGCTTGCAAATTTTTTATAATATCCCACTGGGAAGCCGTCAGGGCCCGGGCTCTTCCCCATTGGCATAGATCCTAGGATGCTAGTGATCTCCTTCTCCGTTACGGGGGAGAGTAGAGTTTGACCTTCCTCCTTTGTCAAGGATGGGAGGTGTAGGTGTTGTAGAAAATTATCTATCAGTGTGCTCCTATCTGCAGTAGACCCAGATACCTCATCAGGGAGACCATATAGGTCGCGGTAGAATTTCTGAAATTCGTCTGCTATATCTGATGTTTTATGCAAGGTAGTGCCATCGTTCGTATTAATTCCCGCTATATACATCGACTCCTTTTTTTGCTTAAGAAGGGAGGACATGAGTTTCGTGCCTTTGTCCCCATGGGAATAAAAGCGAAATTGCGTGTATTGATACGTTTTAGCATATCCAACGTTCAGGTGGTCTGTCAGCTGCTTACGCAATATGGTCAGCTGCTCTTGGGCCGTCAGGGCTCTAGAACGTTTATGCACCGATTCAATAGCGGCAATCTTTTTAAGTAAAGAGTTTAAATACTCCTGTCTGTCTTTTTTAACCTTACTGCCCAGTGCAATGAGCTCACCCCTCATGACCTGCTTGTGCGTCTCCCAGACAGTTGTGAGTGGCATACCTTCTGTACAGTTCTCTTTAAAGAACCAGGTCATTTTCTGGTTGAGGTTGTTCAGGTCCGCTTGTTTGTCTAGAAGTGTCTCTTTTAACCGCCATTGTCTGGCATGTGTTGGTAGGGTCGGAAACTGGAGGGAGGCAGTCACTGGTGCATGGTCGGAGACCACTATGGGTTCAATGGTAGATCTCTCCACCCTATCAGCACAGCTACCCGAAATCAGGACATAGTCCAACCTCTTATAGGTATTATGCGGGGCTGAAAAGAACGTATAGTCTTTTTCGGCAGGGTGGAGCAACCTCCATGATTCTACTAAATTGACATCAGCCAAATATGCGTTAACCCGTCCCAAGGCCGCCTGAGTCAATTGAGACGTGCCATCAGACGCGTCTACCAAGGGGTTTAGAGTCATATTAAGGTCGCCTCCTATTAACCTGATTCCCTCTGCAAAGGATGCGAATGTCTTCAGGGTATTAATGAGCCATTTTGTCTGGCCTCGATTAGGGCCATATAGACTGGCAAGGGTCACTACCTGGGTACCTATTGTGCCCTTCACAAATACATAACGCCCTTCCGGATCGTTTTGTGTGCAATTTAATTGGAAAGGGACTCTCTTCGATATAGCAATGCCCACCCCTCTTGCTGCCCTGCTATACCCGCTAGTAAACCAATTCTGGAAGTAATTTTTGGGGAGGGTGGGAACATGCGCTGACTTAAAGTGCAGTTCCTGCAGGAAACAGACATCTGTGTGTAATTTCCTCATCATGCGAATTACCTGTGACCTCTTCTGCGGGGTGTTGAACCCTCTAACATTAAATGAGGTACATTTAATCAGTGCCATAGTACAAGCTAGATGGGTACCATAGAGCTATCAGCAGTTCGGGTACATGCGTGCGACCAGGGAAACATGTTAAAACAAGAACCGATAAGAACAACCGGGAAATGGAGTAGATCTCCAACATAGGAATCGGATGACTTGTGCCTAACGCGCAGCCCATCAGAAGGAGGCAAAGCGCGAATGGCCCAAGCCAGCCTGTTTTGAGGCGCTTGCACCAGGATTGCGCCAATAAATCTCTGGTGATTGTCATTTAGGTCCGAAGACAAACAACGGTCGGGGGGGAGGGAGCCGTTTAGTCTCCCACGCCATAGCAAACAGAATCATATATAAGACGAATAGCTTATCAACCTAGCCATCAATCTAATGGTCCAACCAACCCCAAGGCTCTCTAGTAGGCCCAGACAGACCATACCACATTACCCCAGCAGTAGTGAAACATATCATATGAACTGCTACAAACTATTATAACGGATATACGGGGTATACATAGAGATGTCTGGAGTGTAGTTACACACCACAGCTATGGTAAAAGGGAGGGTGTTGCATAGAAGTGTACCGTGGACCACCCAGCCGGGTCGGACCACCCGGGAGCTGCACAACCGCCACCCAGCAACCAGGTGTATCCCATTCCGGGCCCTGTGACCCGAGGTAGCGACCGAACACCTCCCAGTAGGTAGCAAACAAACAGGCATATAAAGTGTCAGTGTATACTTGCACAACCGATCGCTGGAAGTGTCTATGACACGAGTTGGCCCAATTTCTCCGGTTCAGGCAGCCGCCCTCTGCCAGCAAGATGAGCGCTTAAAAGCAAGGCATACAGATCAGGGCCTGTTATTGAATCTTCTTTTCGCCGCCGCTTTGATCCACCTCTGCTCCGATGGCAATTCAGGCAGTGGGACTCCCGTATCTGCAGACGGGAGCCATGACGGAATGTCCAGGGGAGTCGTCTGGAGCAGGGTCCACGCCGCTGGTAGGTCCGCCGGAGTGCGGATTGTGCATCTTTTACCCTCAGAGGAGAAAGTCAGTCCACATGGGAAGAGCCACTTGTAGGGAAGCTTGATAGCCCTCAGATGGTCCGTGAGCGGCCTCAGGGCTCTCCGCTTGGCCAATGTTGACGGTGCCAAGTCCTGGAACAAGAGAACTTTGGCTCCTTCATAGAGCGGTTCTTTCTGCTCTCTGGCGGCCTTAAGGATCGCCGCTGTATCTGTGTACCGCAAGAGACCACAGACTACGTCTTTCGGTGGGTCAGTGTCCTTTGGCTTCGGCCGTAACGCTCTGTGGATTCGCTCCACACAAACTTCTGCGGCTCGTTCGGCGCCTAATAGGCCGGAGAATATGGCGGCCGCCGCTTCCGGAAGTGCTTCATGCAGCACTAGCTTTGGGAGACCCCGCAGCCTGATATTTTTTCTCCGACTGCGGTTCTCCTGATCTTCTATTAGAGCCTACGCAGTGCCCAGAGAGGAGGCAAGTGCAGCGCTGTTGTCACCCAACGTCTGGGCAGAAGTTAGTATGGCCGCTTGTGTGTGCTCCAATTTCTCCACACGGTGCCCAATGTGCTTCACGTCGCTCTTAATTTTGTTGAGATCTTGTATCACCGGAGCCAACGCTGAGGTCAGGGCTTGCTGTATGAATTGGCGCGAGATGGGTGCTGAGGAATAAGCACGGGGCCCAGCGTCTATATCTGAGGAGACGCCGTCCGCTCCCTCTGCATCCTGTAGCCGGTCCTCATGCTCCGGCGGCGCCATCTTGGCAGCACTCGCGGCTGGAGGTTTCTTGTTCAGAAATTTGTCCATTTCTTGCGGACCACGGTCCAATCTGTGAGGTTCAGGCTTGTCTCTGGGTATATATCGACCCACTTTGCCCATTCTTTTCAAGCTAGGTAGCAAAATTAACTAGTTTGCTGGCTCACATGGAGAGGAGCTCTCTCACATGCGTCTGGCTTGGCCGGAAGTCAAGCTCCGCCCCTATAGTAGTTATATTCTTATACATAGGAGACAGTATTATAGTGGTTATATTCTTGTACATAGGAGCAGTATTATAGTAGTTATATTCTTGTATATAGGAGCAGTATTATAGTAGTTATATTCTTGTACATAGGAGGCAGTATTATAGTAGTTATATTCTTGTACATAGGAGCAGTATTATAGTAGTTATATTCTTGTGCATAGGACGCAGTATTATAGTAGTTATATTCTTGTACCTAGGAGGCAGTATTATAGTAGTTATATTCCTGTACATAGGAGGCAGTATTATAGAAGTTTTATTCTTGTACCTAGGAGGCAGTATTATAGTAGTTATATTCTTGTACATAGGAGGCAGTATTATAGTAGTTATATTGTTGTACCTAGGAGGCAGTATTATAGTAGTTATATTCTTGTACATAGGAGACAGTATTATAGTAGTTATATTCTTGTACATAGGAGGCAGTATTATAGTAGTTATATTCTTGTACATAGGGGCAGTATTATAGCAGTTATATTCCTGTACCTAGGAGGCAGTATTATAGCAGTTATATTCTTGTACATAGGAGGCAGTATTATAGTAGTTATATTCTTGTACATAGGAGTCAGCATTATAGTAGTTATATTCTTGTACATAGGAGGCAGTATTATAGTAGTTATATTCTTGTACATAGGGGTAGTATTACAGTAGTTATATTCTTGTACATAGGGGCAGTATTATAGTAGTTATATTCTTGTACATAGGAGGCAGTATTATAGTAGTTATATTCTTGTACATAGGACGCAGTATTATAGTAGTTATATTCTTGTACATAGGAGGCAGTATTATAGTAGTTATATTCTTGTACATAGGAGCAGTATTGTAGTAGTTATATTCCTGTACATAGGAGCAGTATTATAGTAGTTATATTCTTGTACATAGGAGGCAGTATTATAGTAGTTATATTCTTGTACATAGGAGGCAGTATTATAGTAGTTATATTCTTGTACATAGGAGGCAGTATTATAGTAGTTATATTCTTGTACATAGGAGGCAGTATTATAGTAGTTATATTCCTGTACATAGGAGCAGTATTATAGTAGTTATATTCTTGTACATAGGAGGCAGTATTATAGTAGTTATATTCTTGTACATAGGAGGCAGTATTATAGTAGTTATATTCTTGTACATAGGAGGCAGTATTATAGTAGTTATATTCTTGTACATAGGAGCAGTATTATAGTAGTTATATTCTTGTACATAGGAGCAGTATTATAGTAGTTATATTCCTGTACATAGGAGCAGTATTATAGTAGTTATATTCTTGTACATAGGAGGCAGTATTATAGTAGTTATATTCTTGTACATAGGAGGCAGTATTATAGTAGTTATATTCTTGTACATAGGAGGCAGTATTATAGTAGTTATATTCTTGTACATAGGAGCAGTATTATAGTAGTTATATTCTTTGTCAAATTTCTTTTTATTGGAAAGAGACAACAATGGGTGGAAGGATCCAACCCCTTACCACATTTGCACATACAAAGTGACAGCAGATCACATAAATGTATACAAAGAGCAGGTGTAGGCAACATATACATGTGAATACATGACAGTGTATGCTAAGGCTAACATCGAAATGCTTAAAACTTTAGTGCTAACAAGCAATTGACATGAAGGCAAAGTAGACATTATAAGGTGCTGTTGAGGACTGTCAGATCAAGGGCAAATTGTGCAAATGACGCCGGAAGATTTTATTTAGTAGGAATCTGCTAAACTCATGCTGTGCAAATCATTTCCATCCCAATGATCGCAAACAGGGACGACCGTAGGCGTCATTGGTAGGGAGAAGGTCAATACCCAAACTAGGGCAGGGAAGGGGGGGGGAGGGAAGGAAGGGTAAGGAACTGCATTTCTGCAACTTGGATAGAGGCCGGAGGAGGGATGGGGTAAACAGGCCCCAATATGAGGCCCTCCTGTACACGCAAGTTCAAGAAGCTTCTCGGCTAAGTATAATAGTCTAAGCCCAGTCTTAACATACGCCGTTAAGTACAAATGGCATTGTGATAAGACCCTTAGAGGGTTACAGGTTACTACAGGTTAAGTTGCTTCACTAATGCTCGGAGGGTCCAGGCTCCCTCTGTTGTTACGGAATTCCAGCCATGGTCCCCAAACTTTTAGGTATTTCTCGTGTTATCTGGCCTCCCACCCAGCCAACTCCTCCAATCTGCAAATTTGATCTACTTTCTGCTCCCAATGTGGAAGTGTCGGTGGCTCTTCGCTAAGCCATTTCTGTGGTATGAGTAGCCTCGCTGCTTGAATCAAGTGCGTTGCTAAATTCTTTTTGGATGGTGTGAAGGCCGGTGTGGGTAGCCAGAGAAGTACCAGTTCAGGCGATAGCTGAATGCAAGCATCCATTACTTCATTTATTACTGCTGAGACCCCGTCCCAATACTGGCGGAGCCTAGGGCAGGACCAGAATATGTGTGTTTGTGTCCCTGACGCCTCCTTACACCTCCAGCACAAGTCGGACTGACTGAAACCTTTTAAGAACAGTTGTTTAGGAGTTTGATACCACTGGGTCAGCACTTTGTAGGAATGCTCTTGCACTTTTACACATCTTGAGAATCCGTGGGAGTGGGCATGTATGCGCAATATGTCAGTTTCCGAAAAGTCTAATCCAAGCTCAGACTCCCAGGTTCTCAAGTACTGTGGGACCCCTGGTGGGGATTGGACATTAAGGGCCAAGTATAGTTTAGATATTATTTTACTAGGGGGGGATTTTAAGTGCATCAACTTCTCGAACCATGTTGCTTCCGGGGCGGACTGTCTAGAAGTTAATAGTGGCTTGCTGATAGAATTGTATTCTATGGTCTCCAGAAAGTTGCTAGAGTATAAGGTGTGATTTAGGGGGTGATGTGCGGGGAGAGCACCTGATGCCCCATCTAAGAACTCCGTGACAGTGTAACTGCGCAGTTTATTCCACGCAGAGGGTACAGTATCAGCGGTGCTTCTCACAATGAATGGAGCGAGGTCGGCCGGCATCAGTGGTGATAGAGCATGCAACAAGCTTTTGTCTTTGTTCAGTTGTCTGATAACTGCCGCTGTGCCCTTAAGCAGTACATGGGAGTGAAGTGAAGATGAGTTCAGACCCCATAACCCCGCTCTCTGTTTTTTATCAAGCTGGGATATCTCAAGCTCCCTACCTAGGATAGTAGACCAGGGGGCGTGGATATGTAGCCACCTCTTCAGGTGGATGGCCTGGTAGTATAACTGAGCGTCAGGTAGAGCCATACCTCCCTGACTCTTCCTTAGAATCAGCGTGCGATGTGCCAGTCTCGCTCCCCTCCCCCCCCCAAAGAAAGGTGCTGAAGAGCCTTCTAATTTGTGTAAAGAAGGAGGAGGGAAGAAAGACAGGCAGCATCTGCATGGCATACAGTATTTTGGGCATAATGAATGCCTTTAACAGATTTTTACGGCCCATCCAGGAAACATACGGGATTCTCAGCGTGTGCAGTTGTTGTTGGGTATCGTTCAGCAGTGCAGCATAGTTCAGCCAGAAAAGCTCCTCTAATCTACAAGGGATCTTAATTCCCAGGTAAGATAGGTGAGACGTTTGCCATATGAAAGGGGTTTTCGTCTTTAGCAGGTGAATTTGTTTGGCCGGTGCCGATATATTCATGGCTTCTGATTTTGTGTAATTTACTTTAAAGTTAGACACTTGTCCATATTGTTCGAACAGGGATAATAGATGCGGGAAGGCCTCGACCGGGTTGGAAACCATGACTAGGAGGTCGTCTGCATAGGCTGCGTTAAGGTATTCTGTGGGGCTATTCTCCAGCTTGAGTCCCCGGATGCCGGGATGTTCTCGAATGGCCTGGAGCAAAGTTTCCATGACTAAAATATACAGGGCAGGGGACAGGGGGCATCCCTGCCTCGTCCCATTCCTGATGGGGAAGGGAGGTGATAAGGTGCCATTAACTCTGATCCGGGCGCTAGGATCACCATACAGCGACATTATGGCTCTCTGAAATTGCACTGGGAAGCCAAACTTTTGCAAGGTTTGTATCATATAAGCCCAATTCACCCGGTCAAAGGCCTTCTCCGCATCTACACCCAGCAGGACCAGGGGGAGGCGATTTTTCATTGCCAGCTGAATGGTGGATAGTATCCTGCAGGAATTGTGACTGCCTTCCCTGCCAGGGACAAAGCCTGCTTGTTCAGGGTTAATGAGTTTCGGAAGAAGGGCACCAATTCTAGTCGCAAGTATTTTCGCCCAGACTTTGATGTCGACGTTTAAAAGCGAAATTGGCCTATAGCTGCCGCACAACTTAGGGTCTTTCCCAGGTTTGGGAAGAATGGTGACCGTGGCTTCAAGGGACTGTTTGTGTAACTGTGAGCCACTCAGGAGCTCATTGCACCAGGCAGCAAGACGAGGGGCTAGTATTTTGGAGAATTTCTTATAGTATCCCACCGGGAACCCGTCGGGACCCGGGCTCTTCCCCATAGGCATGGAGCCTAAAATTTTCAATACTTCATCTTCCGTTACTGGGGCTAGAAGGGATTGACCCTCCTCTTCATTTAGAGTGGGAAGCTGTAGGTGCTGTAAGAAGGTATCGATCAAGGAGGCCCTATCCATAGAGGATCCTGCTACCCCTTCAGGGAGACCGTACAAGTCTTGGTAAAATTTTTGGAACTCATTGGCTATATCTGATGTTTTGTGAACAGTGGTACCGTCTCTCTTATTAATCCCTGCTATATACATTGAGTCCTTCTTCTGTTTTAGGAGAGAGGACATCAATTTCGTGCCCTTGTCCCCATGGGAGTAAAAGCGAAATTGCGAGTATTGGCATGTTTTTGCGTAACATACATTTAAATGATCCGTTAGTTGCTTACGCAGGGTGGCTAGCTGTTCCCTAGCCTCTAGGGCTCTTGAGCGCTTGTGAACAGACTCAATAGCCGCAATTTGCTTAAGTAGGGAATTCAAATGCTCTTGTCTATTCCTTTTAACCCGACTGCCCAGTGCAATGAGCTCGCCTCTCATGACCTGTTTATGTGTCTCCCAGATAGTAGTAAGTGGCATCCCCTCCGTAGAGTTTTCGGTAAAGAACCATGATAGTTTCTGACTGAGGGAGTCTAAGTCTGACTTTTTATCTAGGAGTGTCTCATTCAGTCGCCACTGTTTAGTTTGTGTAGGCAACGTAGGGAAGTGAAGCGAAGTGGACACCGGGGCATGATCTGAGACTGTGACCGGCTCAATGGTAGATTGCTCCACCCTGTCTGCGCAGCTGCCCGAGATCAGGATATAATCCAGCCTCTTGTGGGTGTCATGTGGTGCCGAGAAGAAGGTATAGTCTCTGTCAGCAGGATGAAGCAACCGCCAAGAGTCCACTAAGTTAACCTCTGCTAAATAGGCATTAACCCTACCCAACGCTGCCTGGGTCAGTTGGGAGGAGCCATCGGACGCGTCCAATAAGGGATTCAGCGTCATGTTAAGATCCCCACCTATTAATCTGATTCCCTCTGCGAAGGAGGCAAACCTCTTTAAAGTATTGACAAGCCACTTCGTTTGGCCACGATTGGGGCAGTATAGGCTGGCTAAGGTCACTACCTGTGTGCCTATTGAGCCTTTTACAAATATATAGCGCCCTTCTGGATCATCCTGTATGCATAATAAGTGAAAAGGGACTTTCTTTGATATGGCATTGCCAACTCCTCTAGCTGCACTGCTGAACGTGCTAATGAACCAGTGCTGGAAGTAGGACTTAGGGAGAGTAGGCACACGTGCTGACTTGAAGTGTAGTTCCTGGAGAAAACAAATGTCTGTGTGCGATGACCTTAACATACGTATAACCCGCGACCTCTTCTGCGGTGTGTTAAATCCTCTGACATTAAGGGAGGTACACCTAATCAATGCCATGACGTATTCTGAGTGTAGACCATAGGGCTATTAGTTGCTGGGAATCATGCGTGTGACCAGGGAAACTAAGAGAAGTATCTAACCTCAAGAACAACCGGGGAGTGGAGAAAATCTCCAACATAAGGTTCGGGTGACTTGTGCCCAGCGCGCGGCCCAGCAAAACAAGGCCAAGCGCGAATGGCCCAAGCCAGCCAATTGTAAGGCGCTTGCACCAGGGTTGCGCCATAAGGTCCCTGGTGAGTGCCATACCGGTCTAAGGCAAGCGGTTATACAGGGGGAGTAAACCGGCTTGACCCACGAGCCATAGCAAACAGAGCATTAAACTTTCCGCTGATTAGCCAACCCATAGCGAAATAGTCTGACTGAGCCAGGGGTCAATCAAAGGGACTGACACTCCTTATTGCCACACCATTGCTATAGGACCATCAGGCTCAGGAACAAACTCAGTAAAAACATGTATAACAGATATACGTAATATGAAATGTGTGTTAACCACAAAATTGACTATGTGACGGTACAGCAGCGGTGTCACGGGTCGCCCGACCGGGCCTACCCAACCCAGGAAACCACCGCCCGCTGACCATCTGCCCGGGACATCTCAGGACAAGTCCTCGGACCATTAGGCCGCCTCCGGTGACCCGACACAGGCTACAAACATAAATAGCATGAATGACTGCACCAGATACTTGCGCTCAGGGACCCGAAGATCGTCTGCAATGTCCAGTCGCTCTGCCGCACCGATTCGGTAAGCTACCGTCCACGGGTGAGGCAAAGGATGCTAATCATGACGGCAGGCCTTATGGCCTATTGTTGAGCTTCCTCTTAGTAGAAGCTTTAACCCATCTTTGCTCTTCCGGCAAGTCAGGCAATGGGACTCCTGTGTCGGCCGACGGGAGCCATGATGGAATGTCCAGGGGGGTCGTCTGAAGCAGAGTCCACGCCGCTGGTAAGTCTGCTGGTGTGCGGACCGTGCATCTTTTGCCCTCGGACGCGAAAGTCAAACCAAATGGGAATAGCCACTTGTAAGGCATTTTAACAGCTCTTAGATGGTCCGTAAGCGGTCGAAGTATCCTTCTCTTATTCAAAGTGGAGGGTGCCAGGTCCTGAAATAAGAGGATCTTGGTTCCTTCGTATAGTGGTTCTTTCTGCTCTCTTGCGGCTTTAAGGATAGCTGCCGTATCAACATACCGTAGCAGGCCACAGACCACATCCCTCGATGGGTCGTTGTCCCTCGGCTTCGGCCTGAGTGCTCTGTGGATACGTTCCACGCAGATTTCAGCAGCTCTTTCAGCGCCTAGCAGGCCGGAGAAAATGGCGGTTGCCGCTTCAGGTAGTGCATCATGTAACACCCGCTCTGGGAGACCTCGCAGCCGGATATTCTTCCGTCGGCTGCGGTTCTCCTGGTCTTCTATCAGAGCGTAGGCATTGTCCAAGGAGGCAGCGAGCGCGGCACTATTATCGCCCAGCGTGTGAGCAAAGGTCAGGATGGCCGCCTGTGTATGCTCTAGCTTCTCGACGCGGTGCCCAATGTGTTTCACGTCGCTCTTGATTTCGGTGAGGTCTTGAATCACCAGAGCTAGCGCTGCTGATAGGGCTTGTTGGATGAATTGGCGCGAGATAGGCGCTGAGGTGGAGGTGCGGGGTCCAGCGTCCAGATCTGATGAGACGCCGTCCGCTCCCTCTGCTTCCTGCAACCAGTCCTCGTGCTCAGGCAGCGCCATCTTGGCAGCACTCGCGGCCGGAGGCCTCTTGTTCAGGAATTTATCCATGTCCTGGGGACCTCGGTCCAATCTGGCAGGTTCTGGCTTGTCTTTAGGGATATACCGTCCCACTTTACCCATTCTGGATAGGCTGGAAAGCGAAATAAACCAGTTTGCTGGCTCACATGGAGAGGAGCTCTCTCACATGCGTCTGGCTTGGCCGGAAGTCAAGCTCCGCCTACATAGTAGTTATATTCTTGTACATAGGAGGCAGCAATATAGTAGTTATATTCTTGTACATAGGAGCAGTATTATAGCAGTTATATTCTTGTATATAGGAGCAGTATTATAGTAGTTATATTCTTGTACATAGGAGCAGTATTATAGTAGTTATATTCTTGTACATAGGAGGCAGTATTATAGTAGTTATATTCTTGTACCTAGGAGGCAGTATTATAGTAGTTATATTCTTGTACATAGGAGCAGTATTATAGTAGTTATATTCTTGTACATAGGAGCAGTATTATAGTAGTTATATTCTTGTACATAGGAGCAGTATTATAGTAGTTATATTCTTGTACATAGGAGCAGTATTATAGTAGTTATATTCTTGTACATAGGAGGCAGTATTATAGTAGCTATAGTCTTGTACATAGGAGGCAGTATTATAGTAGTTATATTCTTGTACATAGGAGGCAGTATTATAGTAGTTATATTCTTGTACATAGGAGGCAGTATTATAGCAGTTATATTCTTGTACATAGGAGGCAGTATTATAGTAGTTATATTCTTGTACATAGGAGCAGTATTATAGTAGTTATATTCTTGTACATAGGAGCAGTATTATAGTAGTTGTATTCTTGTACATAGGAGGCAGTATTATAGTAGTTATATTCTTGTACATAGGAGGCAGTATTATAGTAGTTATATTCTTGTACATAGGAGCAGTATTATAGTAGTTATATTCTTGTACATAGGAGGCAGTATTATAGTAGTTATATTCTTGTACATAGGACGCAGTATTATAGTAGTTATATTCTTGTACATAGGAGGAGTATTATAGTAGTTATATTCTTGTACATAGGAGCAGTATTATAGTAGTTATATTCTTGTACATAGGAGGCAGTATTATAGTAGTTATATTCTTGTACATAGGAGGCAGTATTATAGTAGTTATATTCTTGTACATAGGAGGCAGTATTATAGTAGTTATATTCTTGTACATAGGAGGCATAGCTTCTTCCCTAGGAACCTCCCAACAAATAGATCTTTATTACCAAGTAAAATGACCAAACACTATTTCTCCTTTCTACGGTTTTCTTGATTCTTCTATTATTTTATTTCTTTTTTCTGAAAATTGAATTATTTAAAAAAGTTGAAGCCTCCCCGTCGGGGAATCGAACCCCGGTCTCCCGCGTGACAGGCGGGGATACTTACCACTATACTAACGAGGAACTGCTATAGTAGCTTATCACATGGTAATCTTCTTAAAGGGAACCTGTCACCTGGATTTTGTGTATAGAGCTGAAGACATTGGTTGTTAGATGGCCGCTTGCACATCCGCAATACCCAGTCCCCATAGCTCTGTGTGCTTTTATTGTGGGGGAAAAAAACGATTTGATACATATGCAAATTAACATGAGATAAGACCTGTAGGTGAGATGAGTCAGGGACAGGGTTCTTCTCAGGTTAATTTACATATGTATCAAATCAGGGTTTTTTTACACAATAAAAGCACACAGAGCTATGGGGTCTGGATATTGCGGATGTGCTAGCGGCCATCTAGCAACCAATGTCCTCAGCTCTATATCCAAAATTCAGGTGCCAGATTCCCTTTAAAAAGAAATATTCCAATAGTAGCTACTCATCATGGAGATATAAGTCTGGGACCTTGGTTCTGGTTCTCTACCTCAGGCACACAGTATAGTAACCTCAGAGTGACCTGCAAATACACTGGAGGCATAGGAACTTCTGATCTTGCCAAATCATTGACTGATATGTCCCATAATTGTATCTCCTGTCTCCAATAGTATACTCTTATATGTAGGAGCAGTATTATAGTAGTTATATTCTTGTACATAGGAGCAGTATTATAGCAGTTATATTCTTGTACATAGAAGCAGTATTATAGTAGTTATATTCTTGTACATAGGAGCAGTATTATAGTAGTTATATTCTTGTACATGGGAGGCAGTATTATAGTAGTTATATTCTTGTACATAGGAGCAGTATTATAGTAGATATATTCTTGTACATAGGAGCAGTATTATAGTAGTTATATTCTTGTACATAGGAGCAGTATTATAGTAGGTATATTCTTGTACATAGGAGGCATTATTATAGTAGTTATATTCTTGTACAAAGGAGCAGTATTATAGTAGTTATATTCTTGTACAAAGGAGCAGTATTATAGTAGTTATATTCTTGTACATAGGAGCAGTATTATAGTAGTTATATTCTTGTACATAGTAGCAGTATTAAAGTAGTTGTATTCTTGTACATAGGAGGCAGTATTATAGTAGTTATATTCTTGTACATAGGAGCAGTATTATAGTAGTTATATTCTTGTACCTAGGAGGCAGTATTATAGGAGGCAGTATTATAGCAGTTATATTCTTGTACATAGGAGCAGTATTATAGTAGTTATAGTCTTGTACATAGGAGGCAGTATTATAGTAGTTATATTCTTGTACATAGGAGCAGTATTATAGTAGTTATATTCTTGTACATAGGAGGCAGTATTATAGTAGTTATATTCTTGTACATAGGAGGCAGTATTATAGTAGTTATATTCTTGTACATAGGAGCAGTATTATAGTAGTTATATTCCTGTACATAGGAGCAGTATTATAGTAGTTATATTCTTGTACATAGGAGCAGTATTATAGTAGTTATATTCCTGTACATAGGAGCAGTATTATAGTAGTTGTATTCTTGTACATAGGAGCAGTATTATAGTAGTTATATTCTTGTACATAGGAGCAGTATTATAGTAGTTGTATTCTTGTACATAGGAGACAGTATTATAGTAGTTATATTCTTGTACCTAGGAGGCAGTATTATAGTAGTTATATTCTTGTACCTAGGAGGCAGTATTATAGTAGTTGTATTCTTGTACCTAGGAGGCAGTATTATAGTAGTTGTATTCTTGTACCTAGGAGGCAGTATTATAGTAGTTATATTCTTGTACATAGGAGCAGTATTATAGTAGTTATATTCTTGTATATAGGAGCAGTATTATAGTAGTTATATTCTTGTACATAGGAGCAGTATTATAGTAGTTATATTCTTGTACAAAGGAGCAGTATTATAGTAGTTATATTCTTGTACAAAGGAGCAGTATTATAGTAGTTATATTCTTGTACATAGGAGCAGTATTATAGTAGTTATATTCTTGTACATAGTAGCAGTATTATAGTAGTTGTATTCTTGTACATATGAGGCAGTATTATAGTAGTTATATTCTTCTACATAGGAGCAGTATTATAGTAGTTATATTCTTGTACCTAGGAGGCAGTATTATAGGAGGCAGTATTATAGCAGTTATATTCTTGTATATAGGAGCAGTATTATAGTAGTTATAGTCTTGTACATAGGAGGCAGTATTATAGTAGTTATATTCTTGTACATAGGAGCAGTATTATAGTAGTTATATTCTTGTACATAGGACGCAGTATTATAGTAGTTATATTCTTGTACATAGGAGCAGTATTATAGTAGTTATATTCTTGTACATAGGAGGCAGTATTATAGTAGTTATATTCTTGTACATAGGAGGCAGTATTATAGTAGTTATATTCTTGTACATAGGAGCAGTATTATAGTAGTTATATTCCTGTACATAGGAGCAGTATTATAGTAGTTATATTCTTGTACATAGGAGGCAGTATTATAGTAGTTATATTCTTCTACATAGGAGCAGTATTATAGTAGTTATATTCTTGTACCTAGGAGGCAGTATTATAGGAGGCAGTATTATAGCAGTTATATTCTTGTATATAGGAGCAGTATTATAGTAGTTATAGTCTTGTACATAGGAGGCAGTATTATAGTAGTTATATTCTTGTACATAGGAGCAGTATTATAGTAGTTATATTCTTGTACATAGGACGCAGTATTATAGTAGTTATATTCTTGTACATAGGAGCAGTATTATAGTAGTTATATTCTTGTACATAGGAGGCAGTATTATAGTAGTTATATTCTTGTACATAGGAGGCAGTATTATAGTAGTTATATTCTTGTACATAGGAGCAGTATTATAGTAGTTATATTCCTGTACATAGGAGCAGTATTATAGTAGTTATATTCTTGTACATAGGAGGCATAGCTTCTTCCCTAGGAACCTCCCAACAAATAAATCTTTATTACCAAGTAAAACGACCAAACACTATTTCTCCTTTCTACAGTTTTCTTGATTCTTCTATTATTTTATTTCTTTTTTCTGAAAATTGAATTATTTAAAAAAGTTGAAGCCTCCCCGTCGGGGAATCGAACCCCGGTCTCCCGCGTGACAGGCGGGGATACTTACCACTATACTAACGAGGAACTGCTATTGTAGCTGATCACATGGTAATCTTCTTAAAGGGAACCTATCACCTGGATTTTGCGTATAGAGCTCAGGACATTGGTTGTTAGATGGCCGCTTGCACATCCGCAATACCCAGTCCCCATAGCTATGTGTGCTTTTATTGTGGGGAAAAAAACGATTTGATACATATGCAAATTAACATAAGATAAGTCCTGTAGGTGAGATGAGTCAGGGACAGGGTTCATCTCAGGTTAATTTACATATGTATCAAATCTTTTTTTTTTACACTATAAAAGCACACAGAGCTATGGGGTCTGGATATTGCGGATGTGCTAGCGGCCATCTAGCAACCAATGTCCTCAGCTCTATATCCAAAATTCAGGTGCCAGGTTCCCTTTAAAGGGAAATATTCCAATATTAGCTACTCATCATGGAGATATAAGTCTGGGACCTTGGTACAGTATTATAGTAGTTATATTCTTGTACATAGGAGCAGTATTATAGTAGTTATATTCTTGTACATAGGAGCAGTATTATAGTAGTTATATTCTTGTACATTGGAGGCAGTATTATAGTAGTTATATTCTTGTACATAGGAGCAGTATTATAGTAGTTATATTCTTGCACATAGCAGTATTTATAGTAGTTATATTCTTGTACATAGGAGCAGTATTATAGTAGTTATATTCTTGTACATAGGAGGCAGTATTATAGTAGTTATATTCTTGTACATAGGAGCAGTATTATAGTAGTTATATTCTTGTACATAGGAGGTAGTATTATAGTAGTTATATTCTTGTACATAGGTGGCAGTAGTATAGTAGTTATAGTCTTGTACATAGGAGCAGTATTATAGTAGTTATATTCTTGTACATAGGAGGTAGTATTATAGTAGTTATATTCTTGTACATAGGTGGCAGTAGTATAGTAGTTATAGTCTTGCACATAGGAGGCAGTATTATAGTAGTGATATTCTTGTACATAGGAGGCAGTATTATAGTAGTTATATTCTTGTACATAGGAGGCAGTATTATAGTAGTTATATTCTTGTACATAGGAGCAGTATTATAGTAGTTATATTCTTGTACATAGGAGCAGTATTATAGTAGTTATATTCTTGTACATAGGAGCAGTATTATAGTAGTTATATTCTTGTACATAGGAGGCAGTATTATAGTAGTTATATTCTTGTACATAGGAGCAGTATTATAGTAGTTATATTCTTGTACATAGGAGGCAGTATTATAGTAGTTATATTCTTGTACATAGGAGCAGTATTATAGTAGTTATATTCTTGTACATAGGAGCAGTATTATAGTAGTTATATTCTTGTACATAGGAGCAGTATTATAGTAGTTATATTCTTGTACATAGGAGCAGTATTATAGTAGTTATATTCTTGTACATAGGAGGCAGTATTATAGTAGTTATATTCTTGTACATAGGAGCAGTATTATAGTAGTTATATTCTTGTACATAGGAGGCAGTATTATAGTAGTTATATTCTTGTACATAGGAGCAGTATTATAGTAGTTATATTCTTGTACATAGGAGCAGTATTATAGTAGTTATATTCTTGTACATAGGAGCAGTATTATAGTAGTTATATTCTTGTACATAGGAGCAGTATTATAGTAGTTATATTCTTGTACATAGGAGCAGTATTATAGTAGTTATATTCTTGTACATAGGAGCAGTATTATAGTAGTTATATTCTTGTACATAGGAGCAGTATTATAGTAGTTATATTCTTGTACATAGGAGCAGTATTATAGTAGTTATATTCTTGTACATAGGAGCAGTATTATAGTAGTTATATTCTTGTACATAGGAGCAGTATTATAGTAGTTATATTCTTGTACATAGGAGGCAGTATTATAGTAGTTATATTCTTGTACATAGGAGCAGTATTATAGTAGTTATATTCTTGTACATAGGAGCAGTATTATAGTAGTTATATTCTTGTACATAGGAGCAGTATTATAGTAGTTATATTCTTGTACATAGGAGCAGTATTATAGTAGTTATATTCTTGTACATAGGAGGCAGTATTATAGTAGTTATATTCTTGTACATAGGAGGCAGTATTATAGTAGTTATATTCTTGTACATAGGAGCAGTATTATAGTAGTTATATTCTTGTACATAGGAGGCAGTATTATAGTAGTTATATTCTTGTACATAGGAGCAGTATTATAGTAGTTATATTCTTGTACATAGGAGCAGTATTATAGTAGTTATATTCTTGTACATAGGAGCAGTATTATAGTAGTTATATTCTTGTACATAGGAGGCAGTATTATAGTAGTTATTCTTGTACATAGGAGGCAGTATTATAGTAGTTATATTCTTGTACATAGGAGGCAGTATTATAGTAGTTATATTCTTGTACATAGGAGCAGTATTATAGTAGTTATATTCTTGTACATAGGAGGCAGTATTATAGTAGTTATATTCTTGTACATAGGAGCAGTATTATAGTAGTTATATTCTTGTACATAGGAGGCAGTATTATAGTAGTTATATTCTTGTACATAGGAGCAGTATTATAGTAGTTATATTCTTGTACATAGGAGGCAGTATTATAGTAGTTATATTCTTGTACATAGGAGCAGTATTATAGTAGTTATATTCTTGTACATAGGAGCAGTATTATAGTAGTTATATTCTTGTACATAGGAGGCAGTATTATAGTAGTTATATTCTTGTACATAGGAGCAGTATTATAGTAGTTATATTCTTGTACATAGGAGGCAGTATTATAGTAGTTATATTCTTGTACATAGGAGCAGTATTATAGTAGTTATATTCTTGTACATAGGAGCAGTATTATAGTAGTTATATTCTTGTACATAGGAGCAGTATTATAGTAGTTATATTCTTGTACATAGGAGCAGTATTATAGTAGTTATATTCTTGTACATAGGAGCAGTATAGTAGTTATTCTTGTACATAGGAGGCAGTATTATAGTAGTTATATTCTTGTACATAGGAGGCAGTATTATAGTAGTTATATTCTTGTACATAGGAGGCAGTATTATAGTAGTTATATTCTTGTACATAGGAGCAGTATTATAGTAGTTATATTCTTGTACATAGGAGCAGTATTATAGTAGTTATATTCTTGTACATAGGAGGCAGTATTATAGTAGTTATATTCTTGTACATAGGAGCAGTATTATAGTAGTTATATTCTTGTACATAGGAGCAGTATTATAGTAGTTATATTCTTGTACATAGGAGGCAGTATTATAGTAGTTATATTCTTGTACATAGAGCAGTATTATAGTAGTTATATTCTTGTACATAGGAGCAGTATTATAGTAGTTATATTCTTGTACATAGGAGGCAGTATTATAGTAGTTATATTCTTGTACATAGGAGGCAGTATTATAGTAGTTATATTCTTGTACATAGGAGCAGTATTATAGTAGTTATATTCTTGTACATAGGAGCAGTATTATAGTAGTTATATTCTTGTACATAGGAGGCAGTATTATAGTAGTTATATTCTTGTACATAGGAGCAGTATTATAGTAGTTATATTCTTGTACATAGGAGGCAGTATTATAGTAGTTATATTCTTGTACATAGGAGCAGTATTATAGTAGTTATATTCTTGTACATAGGAGCAGTATTATAGTAGTTATATTCTTGTACATAGGAGCAGTATTATAGTAGTTATATTCTTGTACATAGGAGCAGTATTATAGTAGTTATATTCTTGTACATAGGAGCAGTATTATAGTAGTTATATTCTTGTACATAGGAGCAGTATTATAGTAGTTATATTCTTGTACATAGGAGGCAGTATTATAGTAGTTATATTCTGTACATAGGAGCAGTATTATAGTAGTTATATTCTTGTACATAGGAGCAGTATTATAGTAGTTATATTCTTGTACATAGGAGCAGTATTATAGTAGTTATATTCTTGTACATAGGAGGCAGTATTATAGTAGTTATATTCTTGTACATAGGAGCAGTATTATAGTAGTTATATTCTTGTACATAGGAGCAGTATTATAGTAGTTATATTCTTGTACATAGGAGGCAGTATTATAGTAGTTATATTCTTGTACATAGGAGGCAGTATTATAGTAGTTATATTCTTGTACATAGGAGCAGTATTATAGTAGTTATATTCTTGTACATAGGAGCAGTATTATAGTAGTTATATTCTTGTACATAGGAGCAGTATTATAGTAGTTATATTCTTGTACATAGGAGCAGTATTATAGTAGTTATATTCTTGTACATAGGAGCAGTATTATAGTAGTTATATTCTTGTACATAGGAGCAGTATTATAGTAGTTATATTCTTGTACATAGGAGCAGTATTATAGTAGTTATATTCTTGTACATAGGAGCAGTATTATAGTAGTTATATTCTTGTACATAGGAGCAGTATTATAGTAGTTATATTCTTGTACATAGGAGCAGTATTATAGTAGTTATATTCTTGTACATAGGAGCAGTATTATAGTAGTTATATTCTTGTACATAGGAGCAGTATTATAGTAGTTATATTCTTGTACATAGGAGGCAGTATTATAGTAGTTATATTCTTGTACATAGGAGCAGTATTATAGTAGTTATATTCTTGTACATAGGAGGCAGTATTATAGTAGTTATATTCTTGTACATAGGAGGCAGTATTATAGTAGTTATATTCTTGTACATAGGAGCAGTATTATAGTAGTTATATTCTTGTACATAGGAGGCAGTATTATAGTAGTTATATTCTTGTACATAGGAGCAGTATTATAGTAGTTATATTCTTGTACATAGGAGCAGTATTATAGTAGTTATATTCTTGTACATAGGAGCAGTATTATAGTAGTTATATTCTTGTACATAGGAGGCAGTATTATAGTAGTTATATTCTTGTACATAGGAGCAGTATTATAGTAGTTTATATTCTTGTACATAGGAGGCAGTATTATAGTAGTTATATTCTTGTACATAGGAGCAGTATTATAGTAGTTATATTCTTGTACATAGGAGCAGTATTATAGTAGTTATATTCTTGTACATAGGAGCAGTATTATAGTAGTTATATTCTTGTACATAGGAGGCAGTATTATAGTAGTTATATTCTTGTACATAGGAGGCAGTATTATAGTAGTTATATTCTTGTACATAGGAGCAGTATTATAGTAGTTATATTCTTGTACATAGGAGCAGTATTATAGTAGTTATATTCTTGTACATAGGAGGCAGTATTATAGTAGTTATATTCTTGTACATAGGAGCAGTATTATAGTAGTTATATTCTTTGTACATAGGAGCAGTATATAGTAGTTATATTCTTGTACATAGGGCAGTATTATAGTAGTTATATTCTTGTACATAGGAGCAGTATTATAGTAGTTATATTCTTGTACATAGGAGGCAGTATTATAGTAGTTATATTCTTGTACATAGGAGGCAGTATTATAGTAGTTATATTCTTGTACATAGGAGCAGTATTATAGTAGTTATATTCTTGTACATAGGAGCAGTATTATAGTAGTTATATTCTTGTACATAGGAGCAGTATTATAGTAGTTATATTCTTGTACATAGGAGCAGTATTATAGTAGTTATATTCTTGTACATAGGAGCAGTATTATAGTAGTTATATTTCTTGTACATAGGAGCAGTATTATAGTAGTTATATTCTTGTACATAGGAGCAGTATTATAGTAGTTATATTCTTGTACATAGGAGCAGTATTATAGTAGTTATATTCTTGTACATAGGAGCAGTATTTAGTAGTTATATTCTTGTACATAGGAGCAGTATTATAGTAGTTATAGTCTTGTACATAGGAGGCAGTATTATAGTAGTTATATTCTTGTACATAGGAGGCAGTATTATAGTAGTTATATTCTTGTACATAGGAGGCAGTATTATAGTAGTTATATTCTTGTACATAGGAGCAGTATTATAGTAGTTATATTCTTGTACATAGGTGCAGTATTATAGTAGTTATATTCTTGTACATAGGAGGCAGTATTATAGTAGTTATATTCTTGTACATAGGAGCAGTATTATAGTAGTTATATTCTTGTACATAGGAGGCAGTATTATAGTAGTTATATTCTTGTACATAGGAGGCAGTATTATAGTAGTTATATTCTTGTACATAGGAGCAGTATTATAGTAGTTATATTCTTGTACATAGGAGCAGTATTATAGTAGTTATATTCTTGTACATAGGAGCAGTTTATAGTATTATATTCCTGTACATAGGAGCATAATTATTATATTCTTGTACATAGGAGGCAGTATTATAGTAGTTATATTCTTGTACATAGGAGGCAGTATTATAGTAGTTATATTCTTGTACATAGGAGCAGTATTATAGTAGTTATATTCTTGTACATAGGAGGCAGTATTATAGTAGTTATATTCTTGTACATAGGAGGCAGTATTATAGTAGTTATATTCTTGTACATAGGAGGCAGTATTATAGTAGTTATATTCTTGTACATAGGAGGCAGTATTATAGTAGTTATATTCTTGTACATAGGAGGCAGTATTATAGTAGTTATATTCTTGTACATAGGAGCAGTATTATAGTAGTTATATTCTTGTACATAGGAGGCAGTATTATAGTAGTTATATTCTTGTACATAGGAGGCAGTATTATAGTAGTTATATTCTTGTACATAGGAGGCAGTATTATAGTAGTTATATTCTTGTACATAGGAGCAGTATTATAGTAGTTATATTCTTGTACATAGGAGCAGTATTATAGTAGTTATATTCTTGTACATAGGAGCAGTATTATAGTAGTTATATTCTTGTACATAGAAGGCAGTATTATAGTAGTTATAGTCTTGTACATAGGAGGCAGTATTATAGTAGTTATATTCTTGTACATAGGTGCAGTATTATAGTAGTTATATTCTTGTACATAGGAGGCAGTATTATAGTAGTTATATTCTTGTACATATGAGCAGTATTATAGTAGTTATATTCTTGTACATAGGTGCAGTATTATAGTAGTTATATTCTTGTACATAGGAGGCAGTATTATAGTAGTTATATTCTTGTACATAGGAGCAGTATTATAGTAGTTATATTCTTGTACATAGGAGCAGTATTATAGTAGTTATATTCTTGTACATAGGAGGCAGTATTATAGTAGTTATATTCCTGTACATAGGAGCAGTATTATAGCAGTTATATTCCTGTACATAGGAGCAGTATTATAGTAGTTATATTCTTGTACATAGGGAGCAGTATTATAGTAGTTATATTCTTGTACATAGGGAGCAGTATTATAGTAGTTATATTCTTGTACATATGAGCAGTTTTATAGTAGTTATATTCTTGTACATAGGAGGCAGTATTATAGTAGTTATATTCTTGTACATAGGAGGCAGTATTATAGTAGTTATATTCTTGTACATAGGGGCAGTATTATAGTAGTTATATTCTTGTACATAGGAGCAGTATTATAGTAGTTATATTCTTGTACATAGGATGCAGTATTATAGTAATTATATTCTTGTACATAGGAGGCAGTATTATAGTAGTTATAGTCTTGTACATAGGAGGCAGTATTATAGTAGTTATATTCTTGTACCTAGGAGGCAGTATTATAGCAGTTATATTCTTGTACCTAGGAGGCAGTATTATAGCAGTTATATTCTTGTACATAGGAGGCAGTATTATAGTAGTTATATTCTTGTACATAGGAGGCAGTATTATAGTAGTTATATTCTTGTACATAGGAGCAGTATTATAGTAGTTATATTCTTGTACATAGGAGGCAGTATTATAGTAGTTATATTCTTGTACATAGGAGCAGTATTATAGTAGTTATAGTCTTGTACATAGGAGGCAGTATTATAGTAGTTATATTCTTGTACCTAGGAGGCAGTATTATAGCAGTTATATTCTTGTACCTAGGAGGCAGTATTATAGCAGTTATATTCTTGTACATAGGAGGCAGTATTATAGTAGTTATATTCTTGTACATAGGAGGCAGTATTATAGTAGTTATATTCTTGTACATAGGAGCAGTATTATAGTAGTTATATTCCTGTACATAGGACGCAGTATTATAGTAGTTATATTCTTGTACATAGGAGCAGTATTATAGTAGTTATATTCTTGTACATAGGAGGCAGTATTATAGTAGTTATATTCTTGTACATAGGAGGCAGTATTATAGTAGTTATATTCTTGTACCTAGGAGGCAGTATTATAGTAGTTATATTCCTGTACATAGGAGCAGTATTATAGTAGTTATATTCTTGTACATAGGAGGCATAGCTTCTTCCCTAGGAACCTCCCAACAAATAGATCTTTATTACCAAGTAAAATGACCAAACACTATTTCTCCTTTCTACAGTTTTCTTGATTCTTCTATTATTTTATTTCTTTTTTCTGAAAATTGAATTATTTAAAAAAGTTGAAGCCTCCCCGTCGGGGAATCAAACCCCGGTCTCCCGCGTGACAGGCGGGGATACTTACCACTATACTAACGAGGAACTGCTATTGTAGCTGATCACATGGTAATCTTCTTAAAGGGAACCTGTCACCTGGATTTTGTGTATAGAGCTCAGGACATTGGTTGTTAGATGGCCGCTTGCACATCCGCAATACCCAGTCCCCATAGCTCTGTGTGCTTTTATTGTGAAAAAAAACGATTTGATACTTATGCAAATTAACATGAGATAAGTCCTGTAGGTGAGATGAGTCAGGGACAGGGTTCATCTCAGGTTAATTTACATATGTATCAAATCGGGGGTTTTTTACACAATAAAAGCACACAGAGCTATGGGGTCTGGATATTGCGGATGTGCTAGCGGCCATCTAGCAACCAATGTCCTCAGCTCTATACCCAAAATTCAGGTGCCAGGTTCCCTTTAAAAGGAAATATTCCAATAGTAGCTACTCATCATGGAGATATAAGTCTGGGACCTTGGTTCTGGTTCTCTACCTCAGGCACACAGTATAGTAACCTCAGAGTGACCTGCAAATACACTGGAGGCATAGGAACTTCTGATCTTGCCAAATAATTAAGGATTTTCCTAAGTCATGACGTAAAGTCATGATTTTATTAAAGACACGGAGGCGAGTATTTGCTTAACTCTTTCTTTACTGAAAAATAGCAGCAAAGACAATTGAAGAAAAAACCATAAGAATATCCATGGTAACAGCTCCACCCCTTCTACCCCTATATAAGGGACATCACTGGCTGGACACTTCCTCTTTCTTTGCAGTCTTCAACGGCGAAAACTGGACTCTGGAACGGACAATAACAACCGGAACAGCAGCCGTAGAACAATCAAACGGAACCTCTGGAAGGTGAACATCAGACGATGGATGACCAAAGTGCATCAACCTGGAGGGAAGAGAAAAACAACATCATGGCAGCAACTCACCCCACTGCATTGTTCCCGAACAAGCACAGCAGCTCAAGTACTTCACATGCCGTAACAGACAGATAAATAATAACGAACAGTACAAAGACTCTAAAACCCAGCAGGGAGGGTGAAAGTGCAAAGGGCGGGAAATACTCGCCTCCGTGTCTTTAATAAAATCATGACTTTACGTCATGACTTAGGAAAATCCTTAATTTTATTACAAGACACGGAGGCTCATATTTGCAAGTTTAAAGCTGGGCAATAACTGAAGCAAAAACGTGAGGATCTGGCCTGAAATAGAATTCCCGAAAGGTAGAGACTCGGGACCAATCCGCCAACTGCATGACATCCTCCAAACGGGCCCCAGCCACCGACAAAGAGGTAGCCGCCGCTCCCCGAACCGAATGCGCGGTGAAGATGGAAGTATCAATACCAGAGAGGGAAAGGATCCACTTAACCCAACGGGAAAGCGTAACACTGGTAACCGGGGAAAAAGGGCGACGAAAAGAGATGAACAACTGCGGGGAATCTCGAGAGCGAAAAGCTACGGTGCGAGACTCGTACTCCCGTAAACAAGCCACGGGGCACAGCTGCAGAGAAGAAGGAAAAGACGGGTAAGTAACCGACTTGATACCCGTCTTAGTGCGACGGGATATATTGAACAGCACCCCTTGAGGCGTAAAATAACGCGCGTCAATATCTAAAGCCCGTACGTCCGAGACGCGCTTACAAGATACTAAACAAAAAAGGGTCACCAACTTGGCGGATAACTGCCGAAGAGACAGCAACGAATTGAGGGGCCAAGCCTCCAGAAACCGGAGAACCGTCGCAACGTCCCAAGTGGTAGAGAAACGCGGCCTAGGAGGACGCGACAATCGAGACCCACGCAACAGACAACAGATCAACGGGTGTTGACCAGCGGGGCAACCATCAAATCCGGAATGTCTAGCAGAAATCGCCGAGCGGTAGACGTTCAGGGTACGGTAAGCTTTACCCGCCTCAAAGAGAGAAGTGAGGAACTGAAGAACCGCGACTACAGGGGCTTGAACGGGATCCAAGTCCCGTGGATTGCACCAACGAACCCAGACGTCCCAAGCCGCCTGGTAGGCTCGTCTAGTGCCTGGAGCCCAAGCCGACTCCAACAGCTGTCTGGTTGCAGTGGAAAACTCAGAGGAATCCCAGGGCCCCCTGAAACCCGGCAAGCTAGAAGCTGCAGAGAGCCGTCTAGGAGAAGGGGATGAAGGCGACCAAAAGGGTCGAGCAAAAGCTGCGGAAACGACGGCAGGAGTCGAGGCTCCTCCGCGAGAAGATGCAGCAACTGAGGAAACCACGATTGTGTTTGCCAGAAGGGAACCACAAGGACCAACTGAGCCATCTGGCGACGGACCTGGGCGAGTACCCGAGGGATGAAAGCGAAAGGAGGAAAGGCATAATGGAGGGGACCCCCCCAGTTCTGGAGGAAAGCATCCACGGCCTCTGCCTGAGGATCCGGACGCCAACTGAAGTACCTGGGTAGTTGCGTGTTCAGGCGAGATGCGAACAGATCGATGCAACATGGGCCCCAAAGAGACACAATATCTCGGAAGACCCCCGGATCCAACCTCCAGTCGCTGGAGTCCGAAATGCAACGAGAACTCCAGTCGGCCAATGTGTTGTGGAGTCCTGGAATGTACTCCGCCACCACCGAAATTCCCCTGGAAAGACAAAACTCCCAAAAATCTTTGGCCAGATAGGCCAAAACCCTGGACCGCGTTCCCCCCAGGCAATTCACGTAACGGACCGCAGAGACATTGTCCATACGAAGGCGAATACACGCCCGTACGGACCCCTGAGCAAAGCTGCGGATTGCGAAAGAGCCCGCTAAGAGTTCGAGGGCATTGATGTGAAGATGAGCCTCCTCCGGAGACCATGCTCCACCCGTGGATACTCCCTGACAGTGTGCTCCCCACCCCCTCAGACTGGCATCTGACTCGATGACCAGATCCGGAAGAGGACCGAATATCGCTCGACCATTCCATACAGACAAGTTGTGTATCCACCACATCAATTCGTCCCTGGTCTCTGTGTCCAGGACAAGAGTGTCTGAATAAGAGGCCCCTGCTCGAAGGTGAGCAATCTTCAGCCTCTGAAGAGCCCGATAATGAAGAGGGGCAGGGAATATCGCCTGAATGGAGGAAGTGAGGAGACCGATCAGGCGAGCAAGGTGACGGAGAGATAACTGAGGAAGCAAGAGAGCATGCCGAATTTCCTTGCGTATTGATTTGACCTTGGTTAAGGGCAGACTGAGGGACTGATCCAAAGAGTTCACGGAGAAACCGAGAAACTCTACCGAGGTGTCCGGAACCAGACATGATTTTTCCAGGTTGAGAACAAAACCCAGTCCCTGAAGCAGGGACTTGGCCATCTCTAAATGATACAACAGAAGGGAAGGATTCTGGGCCATGATCAGGATGTCGTCCAAATAAATAATTAGACGCACCCCTCTCGCCCTGAGCCAAGCCACTACCGGCTTCATGATCTTCGTAAAGCACCACGGGGCGGATGACAGGCCAAACGGGAGGCACGTAAACCGCCACGTCCGGCCGTTCCATAAGAACTGAAGGAGATCTCGAGATGGAGGAGCTACCGGGACCGTTAAATATGCATCCTTCAGATCCAGTTTGACGAACCAGTCTCCCGGCAGAAGCATATCCCGGAGCAGATGGATGCCCTCCATCTTGAAATGCCTGTAGCGAACGAAGACATTTAGATGTTTGAGATTTATGACCGGCCGAAACTGGCCACCTTTCTTTTGTACCAGGAAGATACTGCTCAAAACCCCTGTGAAGGGATGGGGAGACAATTCTATGGCCCCTTTGAATAGAAGGGATGACAGTTCTGAATTTAGGAGCGACCGGTCCGAGGTCGGACCCCCCCAAACAGCGGGAAGGCCCTGCGGGGTGGATACTAGCTCGATGGTAAAACCCCGGACCGTAGACAGGACCCACTGGTCTGATGTGATCCCTGACCACACATGGAAAAAGTGACGGAGTCTTCCCCCAACCTGCTGGGAACTCAGGGGCGGCACACAAGGAGGACTTACCATATGGGCGCCTTGAGCCCGGAGTGCCACGGAAACCTCTGGAACGGGAAGGACCTCCACGGGACGGAAAGAAGGTGGGTTGGTACCTGGAGTCCTGCAGCGACTGTCGATAAGTAAAGGAGCCACGGCCCGTGCCTTTGGGCTGAAAGTTGGAGCGGCCGGACAATCGGCCCCTAGGATTGCCGGCCCTGGAGGAAAAACGCGCCTGAAAGACGCGGCGCATAGAGCTCTGCGCTTTATCAAGGGCCGTAAAGGCGCCAACATACTTCCCCAACTCTTTTATGAAGGGGTCCCCAAACAATAGGCCTTGCGCCTCTTTCCCGGATTCCGTCAGGCATAAATTTGCCAATTTAGGCTCAATTTTCATTAAAATGGCCTTTCTTCTTTCAATGGCTATAGAAGTATTAACATTGCCTGCTAGGCAAATCGCTCTTTGGGCCCAACCGCTAAGATCCTCAGGATCTACCTGGGTGCCCGTTGCCTTAGCAGATTCGGCTAGGTCAAAAATTTTGGCCAGCGGACCTGTCATATCCAATAATTTATCCTGACAGGCTTTTAATGCCGAGTCCAAGCCTTTACGCGGGTTGAACCCCGTTTTAGCTAGAAATTGCACCACTTTTGGGTCCACACTAGGTGTCTCACAAATCCTGTGGGGAATCAGGGGTCGTGGGCACTCTGCCCGAAGCTTACTGCGAGCTTCCTTGGAGAGGGGAGTACGAATCCTTGCTTCCAAGTATTGCGCCACATGAGTGGCGGGAAGCCATTCTGAGGACCTAGGATGGTGTAACTGGTCCGGATTAAATAGGGGGTCACCCATGGGATCCAGAATAGTGTCCTTGCCGGACTCTAAAGGGTCTATATCGGTCCCCGCTGATTTAGACGGGTCCTCCTCAATAGCAGGATCTACTGCCACATCATTTAAATTATCATCCCCAGGATAAAGGGGGTAATCATCATACGCCTCCTCAACGGACTCTGCGTCCGAATCAGATACCTGCTCCGGTAAGGACCGGGCGGTCTTCCATGCACGTGCCCTTTCTGCCGGGCGTGAATTAGCTCTTTTGCGCGATTTGACAGCGCATTCATTGGATGGGCCAGAACCCACATTCACATTTGTTCTGGAGGCAGGAGGGGGCATAACAGGGTTAGTTTGAGCCCTTAGGGCCTGGGATATAGTGTGCGATAAGGACTCTGAAACTGTCCCCATAGCAGCAACTATTGCATCTGAAATAGATTGCTGGAGATTAGCAGCCTGCAATTCCTGAACAGGGGCATCATTAACCCTATGAGGGGGGGAAGGTGAGACCTGACTGGATCTTCTCACCGGTACCGAACTGGCAGGGGACACAGGGACCAAAGACATTTTATAGATATGTACCTGAGGAGTAGGTCACCCCAACAGATAGCAGGATAAGAGAACGCTGGCAAGAGAGCAGGAAACCCGACGAGCGATGCGGACAGCGCACTGTGGAGCAATGAGCCGACGAGGAGCGCAGGAGTAAGACTCCTCCCCCTCCAAGAGAAGACCAATCGGAAGAAAGGGAGGAGAAAGATGGCGTCCGAGAATCTCGCACAGAAACGCGAGATCTCGGCGTCTGAGGGGAGAAAACAAAGATGGCGCCTGAGAATCTCGTCTGACGAGATCTGAGACGCCGAAGCCCGGGAAAACAGCGCGGGAAGGCACAGGTAAGGAGAAGGAGAAGTAGTAGTCAAAATGGCCGAAATATAATAAGGGGCTATCGAAAAAACGGCACCGAACAGCCGGAGACCGACCCGGTGTCACAGGGGTGAAGCGAGAGGGACCGCAAGCGGCACAATTAACCCTTGCAAGTCGGGACAATTCAACAGGGTACACAATAAGGAAATGGCCCTAAAAGATAATTCTAAGAACCCCTGTTCCAGAAGGAACTGGGGAAAGGATATAATCCAAACACAAACTCAAAAAGGTACCCCTCAGAAACTAAAAAGGAGAAATCAATAAGACAATTAAAATGAAAGAAATTTTAGACCACTTATCTGAGCTGGAGCAGCAAAGAAAGAGGAAGTGTCCAGCCAGTGATGTCCCTTATATAGGGGTAGAAGGGGTGGAGCTGTTACCATGGATATTCTTATGGTTTTTTCTTCAATTGTCTTTGCTGCTATTTTTCAGTAAAGAAAGAGTTAAGCAAATATGAGCCTCCGTGTCTTGTAATAAAATTGACTTATATGTCCCATAATTTTATATCAAGACACGGAGGCTCATATTTGCTTAACTCTTTCTTTACTGGAATTTAGCAGCAAAGACAATTGAAGAAAAAAACCATAAGAGTAACCATGGTAACAACTCCACCCCTTCTACCCCTATATAAGGGACATCTCTGGCTGGCCACTTCCTCTTTCTTTGCTGCTCCAGCAGATAAGTACCTTGATTATTTTCTCTATACTAGGTTTTTTAGTGGTATTATCATTTATTATCTTTATTATTCTTATTCTTTTAGTACTTGGAGATATTTTTGCCCTTTTAGGTTTTAGGGCTCTTGTGTCTGCCCTATTTGTCCCCACAGCTTCCGACTGTATTTTACCCCTCCCCATTTCGGTTTTTATATGGTCCGTTTACTTGCACGTCCCTTTAGTCCTTTTGCCATTTTATCAAATTGCCGCCTATTGTTTTTTCTTCATCCCGGCTCGCTGCACATTCCCTCCGTGGTCTGGGCAGTCTTGCGGCCATTCCCCCCCCCCTCTCTTCTCCTTACCTCTCCCTTGTTCCCGGCCTTCGCGCGCTTTGTAATCTCGCGAGGGACGGGATTTTCTCTGCCGCAGCCTTGCTTGGTCTCTCCGGCGCTGAGATCTCGCGATTCGGGGCGAGATTTGCGGACGTCATCTTGCCTGACACTCCGCTCATTGGCCCTTACACTAGGGAGGTGTAGGCTTGTGCTAGCCACTCCCCCTCTAGTGTCCGTTTCCCTCAGTGCCTCCGGCGTTTTCTTCTGAGTCGCATTACTGTTCGCTTTCTCCATCTCTTACGTCGGTGTTTGCTGTTGGGGTGACTAACTCCTTCAGTTTAATAGTTCACTATGTCTACTGTTCCTGCCTCCCCGGCCGTCTCTATTCAGGATAGACACTCAGGTCAGGTACCTACCCCCACTCCTCACAGAGTTAATGAGTCCTCTACCCCTGTGGCTCAGGCTTCTGGCTTGCAGCAATCTATTTCTGATGCTATAGTTGCGGCAATGGGGACCATGTCAGCTTCTCTGACTCAATCAATTTCACAGGCCCTCGTGTCTCACCCTGTTTCTGATATGCCCCCTCCTGCCTCCAGAACACTCATGAATGATGGCTCTGTCCCATCAATTGACTGCGCGAATAAGTCGCGTAAAAGAGCTAACCCGCGCCCGGCAGAAAGGGCACGATTATGGAAAACCGCCCGGGCTCTTCCGGAGCCGGTTTCTGATTCAGACGCAGAGTCTGTTGAGGAGGCTTTTGAAAATTGGTCCAATCATTCAGGGGATGATTTAAATGATATAGCAGTTGACCCTGCACTTGAAGGCCCGTCTCTGACAACGGGTGTCATAGTTGAACCTACGTTAGACGTCAAGGACGCAATTATTGACCCTATGGGGGACCCCCTTTTTAACCCTGACCAGTTGCATCACCCACGGTCCTCGGAGTGGCTTCCCGCCACCCACGTGACCCAGTATCTGGAAGCTAGAATCCGCACGCCTCTTTCCAAAGAGGCCCGCAGCAAGCTTCGGGCGGAATGCCCTCGTCCCCTTATCCCTAATAGGATATGTGAAACCCCTAGCGTTGACCCTAAGGTGGTCCAATTCCTAGCTAAATCTGGGTTTAACCCACGCAAGGGGCTTGACTCTGCCTTAAAAGCGTGTCAAGATAAACTTCTGGATGTCACTGGCCCTCTCGCCAAAATTTTTGATTTAGCCGAGGCTGCTAGAATGGCCGGCACGCAGGTAGATCCTGAAGACCTTAGTGGCTGGGCCCAAAGGGCCATATGTTTGATAGGCAACGTGAATACTTCCATTGCCATTGAGAGGAGGAAAGCTATTTTAATGAAGATTGAGCCCAAACTGGCCAATTTGTCCCTATCTGAATCGGGTAAAGAAGCTCAGGGCCTCCTCTTTGGGGATCCTTTCATAAAGGAGCTAGGCAAATATGTAGGGGCCTTTACGGCTCTTGATAAGGCGCAGAGCTCAATGCGCCGTGTTTTCCAGCCTCGTTTTTCCTCCAGGGCCGGCAGTCTCAGGGGCCGACTGTCCGGCCGCTCCAATTTCCAGCCCAGAGGCACAGGCAGAGGCTCCTTTAACTATCGTCAGTCCCTCCAGGACCCCAAATATCAGCCAACCTTCTTTCCTTCACGAGGAGGTTTTTCCCGCTCCAGAGGTTTCCGAGGCGCTCCAGGATCCAGACGCCCGTATGGTAAGTCATCTCTGTGTGCCATATCCTATTTCACATCAGGTTGGGGGAAGACTCCGTTTCTTTTCCCATGCGTGGTCAAGGATAACCTCAGATCAGTGGGTCCTCTCCACGGTTCAGGGGTTCATCATCGAGTTGGTGTCCACCCCAAGGAACCTCCCTCACATTCAGAGTTTTCCTTGCTCAAACCTAACCCAGTCCCTCTTGGACGCGGAGCTTGCATCACTTTTCCAGAAACAGGCGATAGAGTTATCTCCCGTTCCTCATTCAGGAATACTAAGCAGTATCTTCCTGGTCCAGAAAAAGGGTGGCCAATTTCGTCCAGTCATAAACCTCAAGCAGTTGAATGTCTTCGTTCGTTACAGACATTTCAAGATGGAGGGCATCCATCTGTTGAGGGATATGCTGCAACCAGGAGACTGGTTCGTAAAATTAGACCTGAAGGATGCATATCTCACAGTCCCGGTGGCTCCGGCATCCCGCAGCCTCCTTCAGTTTCATTGGAAAGACCAAATCTGGCGCTTTACTTGCCTCCCGTTTGGTCTGTCCTCCGCACCATGGTGCTTTACAAAACTCATGAAACCAGTGGTGGCCTGGCTCAGAGGGAGGGGGATTCGTCTGATCATTTATTTGGACGACATCCTGATTATGGCCCAAGGTCCTCTCCTTCTGCTTGGTCACCTGAGGTTGACCAAAGACCTTCTTCAAGACTTAGGATTTATTCTCAATCTGGAGAAGTCTTGCCTCATTCCGGCCACGTCCATAGAATTCCTAGGGTTTACCATAGATTCTGGGAGTCAAACGCTCAGCTTGCCTGCAGTCAAAGTCAAAGCGATCCGCAAAGAGATTCGTCATTCTCTCGCCCTCCCACAGGTTTCCCTTCGTCAGCTAGCTCGTCTGATAGGTCTTCTTTCCTCGTCCATCCAGGCGATCTTCCCAGCTCCTCTCCACTATCGAGCTCTTCAGAGGCTCAAGATCGCTCACCTCAGAGCGGGGGCCTCATATTCGGACACTCTGGTTTTGGATACGGAAACCAGACACGAATTGGTGTGGTGGATCCACAACTTGGCAGTGTGGAACGGCCGTGCCATTTTTGGCCCACGTCCGGACCTGGTCATCGAGTCGGATGCCAGTCTCATGGGCTGGGGAGCCCATTGTCAGGGGATATCCACGGGAGGAGCATGGTCCCCAGACGAGCTGCACTTGCATATCAATGCTCTCGAGCTCTTAGCGGGGTCCTTTGCGATCCGCAGCTTTGCACAGGACTCGGTTCGAGCGTGTATTCGTTTACGGATGGACAATATCTCCGCTGTCCGTTATGTGAACTGCCTGGGTGGGACACGTTCCAAGGTTCTATGTTCTCTAGCCAAAGACTTTTGGGAATTTTGCCTTTCCAGGGGAATATCGGTTGTGGCCGAATACCTTCCAGGACTCCACAACACTTTGGCCGACTGGAGTTCTCGCTGTCTTTCAGATTCCAGCGACTGGAAGTTGGATTCGACGGTTTTCCAAGATATTCTATATCTTTGGGGTCCGTTATCCATCGATTTATTCGCGTCCCGGTTGAACGCTCAACTCCCCAGATTTTTCAGTTGGCGTCCGGACCCGGAGGCAGAGGCGGTGGATGCCTTCCTCCAGCCCTGGGGGGAATCTCTTCTCTACGCCTTCCCTCCGTTCGCACTCATCCCACGGGTGCTTGCTCACGTTTGTCACCAACAGGCTCAATTAGTCTTGATAGTGCCATACTGGAGGACTCAGTCTTGGTTCCCCCAGTTACTGAACCTTTTGTCGGAGGAGCCTCGGCTCTTACCGTCTTTTCCTCGGCTTCTACTCGACCCTTATGGTCGTCCTCACCCTCTACTTCTAGACGGGTCGCTTCTTCTTCTCGCATGTCGAATTTCAGGGGTTCCTGGGATTCCTCGAGTTTTTCGGCGGCGACTAGGCAGCTATTGGAATCTGCATGGGCTCCGGGCACTAGACGAGCCTATCATGCCTCATGGGACGTCTGGTGTCGTTGGTGCGATCCACGGGACTTGGATCCCGTACAAGCTCCTGTAACAGAGATTCTTCAATTCCTCACTTCACTCTTTGAGGCGGGGAAGGCTTTCCGTACTCTCAACGTGTACCGTTCTGCCATTTCTTCCAGGCATGCCGGTTTTGACGGGTTCCCCGCCGGCCAACATCCCTTAGTGTGCAGATTGTTACGCGGTTGCCGGTTGTCTCGGCCTCCTAGACCTCGTTTTACTTCCACTTGGGACGTTGCTACAGTTCTCAGATTTCTGGAGTCTTGGCCTTCCAACGCTTTGTTGTCTCTTCGTCAACTTTCGGCCAAGTTAGTAACCCTTCTTTGCTTGATTTCGTGCAAACGGGTCTCGGACGTCCGCGCTCTAGATTTTGACGCACGCTATTTTACTCCGGATGGGGTTCTGTTCAATATATCTAGACGTACTAAGACGGGTATTAAGTCCGTTTCTTATCCGTCTTTTCCTTCGTCTCTGCAGTTATGTCCGGTGGCTTGCTTGCGGGAGTATGAAGCTCGCACGCTGCCTTTCCGCGATGAAAATGCCCCTCAGCTTTTCATTTCCTTCCGTCGGCCTTTTTCTCCGGTTACCAGTGTCACTCTGTCCCGTTGGGTTAAATGGATCTTGTCCCTTTCAGGTATTGACACATCCATATTTACCGCGCATTCGGTGCGCGGTGCAGCGGCTACCTCTATGTCCATAGCTGGTGCTCGTTTGGAGGATGTTTTAAGACTGGCGGATTGGTCCCGAGTCGCTACCTTTCGAGAGTTCTATTTTAGACCGGTTCCTCATGCTTTTTCCTCTGTGATTGCTCAGCTTTAAACTAGCAAATATGAGCCTCCGTGTCTTGATATAAAATTCAGGATTTTCCTAAGTTATGACGTAAAGTCATGATTTTATGAAAGACACGGAGGCGAGTATTTCCCACCCGTTAGTTCTTTTACCCATCCCACTGATTTTTGGTATTTCTTAACTATCGCTTATATTAGCTTTAACATTATTGGTGTATTGTTCATTTATTTATTGATCCGTGTTTAAATTCTCGGATCCGGATACTTATTATTATATTACCATGATTTCCCATTTTTTCCTCCAGGTTAAATGCCTTCTGTCAGATTTCTCCAGAAAGATCGCTTTCTACCATCGGTTCCCAGGTTGTTGCACCTTTCTGATACTCACCTTCCAGAGGTTCCGTTGGCTATTCCGCGGCTGATGTTCCGGCTGCTGTTGTCCGTTTCAGGGTTCAGTTTTTTCGCCGTTTGAAGACTGCAAAGAAAGAGGAAGTGGCCAGCCAGAGATGTCCCTTATATAGGGGTAGAAGGGGTGGAGTTGTTACCATGGTTACTCTTATGGTTTTTTTCTTCAATTGTCTTTGCTGCTAAATTCCAGTAAAGAAAGAGTTAAGCAAATACTCGCCTCCGTGTCTTTCATAAAATCATGACTTTACGTCATAACTTAGGAAAATCCTGAATTTTATCTCCTGTCTCCTATAGTATACTCTTATATGTAGGAGCAGTATTATAGTAGTAATATTCTTGTAAATAGGAGCAGTATTATAGTAGTTATATTCTTAAACATAGGAGCAGTATTATAGTAGTTATATTCTTGTACATAGGAGGCAGTATTATAGTAGTTATATTCCTGTACATAGGAGGCAGTATTATAGTAGTTATATTCTTGTACATAGGAGCAGTATTATAGTAGTTATATTCTTGTACATCCCGCTGTATGTATGCTTCAACAGTAGTGTCTTGTTATATTGTGGGTATAACGACCTCTAGGTCGGAATGGTCTTACCCTCTTGGTGCGGCTCCAGCCGTCCTGCGAAGATCGAGTATACGTTATCTTTCCTCCAGAATTTCTTACCCTAACGTAGACTTGTACACGTGGGTCCGCCGGTTTGGCTTCGGATCCGATTAGGTGTAATTTTCTACGTGGGTTTTCGATGGACACTGAATAGCAGTCTTTGTCCTTGTGGGTAGTGCACTACTCCTTTGGTTGATGGGGGGTCCGACCAGACGCGTTTCGGGGCTGGGATATCCCCTTCTTCAGCGGTAATCAGACCTCCCCCCCCCCCCCCCCCGAAGTGTCTCTTTTATAGTGAAAAAGGCTTGAAATCTAGGTCCGGCTCAGGTCATCACCCGGAACTACTCCCAGTTTTTTATTTAACCCTTGCATATGTTTTTATAGCTTGAGCGCAATGATTCCATTCTTTAATGCATCCTCCCATTTTTTTCTTTCTCTGTTCGTACGTATAGCACACTCATCTATAGTTTCATATGTGTTATAGATGACTGCAATGTATATATACACATATCTATGTATTTTTCCCTCCTAATTATCCATTCTATTTTAAAACAAAGTTCATATAGTGGCACTCTATAACATTGGTATGATTACATCTAAATAAACAGTGATAATAATGGTAAAATATGTAAAATATATCATAAAATATATCATAAAATATAATATGCAATGCACGGAGAACAAGGCACATAATATACCCGAATTTATAGTTAATATTGTGGACACGTACATTTATAATTATAGAATAAGTGCATGAAGGATGGAACACGGATATTTCCAATAGATTATATGTGGTAGGATATATAGTTTTTTATAATTTTTTATAGAAACTATCTTCCAAAAACGTGGTTATTTATTAATAAATCGTTTCTAATGGTTCATAATAATTTGTGATAATTTAGTTTTGTAATGAGGGGTCCTCCATCCGGAACACGTTCCATTTTTGAGTAGCGGGGTGATACTACTCGACTGTGGGCACCCCGTATGGTGGTCATTCAGACCTGTGCGTCTTAAACTATTTATCTTGAATTTATAGTAGTTATATTCTTGTACATAGGAGCAGTATTATAGTAGTTATATTCCTGTACATAGGAGCAGTATTATAGTAGTTATATTCCTGTACATAGGAGCAGTATTATAGTAGTTATATTCTTGTACATAGGAGGCAGTATTATAGTAGTTATATTCTTGTACATAGGAGGCAGTATTATAGTAGTTATATTCTTGTACATAGGAGCAGTATTATAGTAGGTATATTCTTGTACATAGGAGGCAGTATTATAGTAGTTATATTCCTGTACATAGGAGCAGTATTATAGTAGTTATATTCTTGTACATAGGAGGCAGTATTATAGTAGTTTTATTCCTGTACATAGGAGCAGTATTATAGTAGTTATATTCTTGTACATAGGATCAGTATTATAGTAGTTATATTCTTGTACATAGGAGGCAGTATTATAGTAGTTATATTCTTGTACATAGGGGGAAGTATTATAGTAGTTATATTCCTATACATAGGAGCAGTATTATAGCAGTTATATTCCTGTACATAGGAGCAGTATTATAGTAGTTATATTCTTGTACATAGGAGGCAGTATTATAGTAGTTATATTCCTATACATAGGAGCAGTATTATAGTAGTTATATTCTTGTACATAGGAGGCAGTATTATAGTAGTTATATTCTTGTACATAGGAGCAGTATTATAGTAGTTATATTCTTGTACATAGGAGCAGTATTATAGTAGTTACATTCTTGTACATAGGAGCAGTATTATAGTAGTTATATTCTTGTACATAGGAGGCAGTATTATAGTAGTTATATTCTTGTACATAGGAGGTAGTATTATAGTAGTTATATTCTTGTACATAGAAGCAGTATTATAGTAGTTATATTCTTGTACATAAGAGCAGTATTATAGTAGTTATATTCTTGTACATAGGAGGCAGTATTATAGTAGTTACATTCTTGTACATAGGAGGCAGTATTATAGTAGCTATATTCTTGTACATAGGAGCAGTATTATAGTAGTTATATTCTTGTACATAGGAGCAGTATTATAGTAGTTATATTCTTGTACATAGGAGCAGTATTATAGCAGTTATATTCTTGTACATAGGAGCAGTATTATAGTAGTTATATTCTTGTACATAGGAGGCAGTATTATAGTAGTTACATTCTTGTACATAGGAGGCAGTATTATAGTAGTTACATTCTTGTACATAGGAGGCAGTATTATAGTAGTTATATTCTTGTACATAGGAGCAGTATTATAGTAGTTACATTCTTGTACATAGGAGCAGTATTATAGTAGTTATATTCTTGTACATAGGAGGCAGTATTATAGTAGCTATATTCTTGTACATAGGAGCAGTATTATAGTAGTTATATTCTTGTACACAGGAGGCAGTATTATAGTAGTTACATTCTTGTACACAGGAGGCAGTATTATAGTAGTTATATTTCTGTACATAGGAGCAGTATTATAGTAGCTATATTCTTGTACATAGGAGCAGTATTATAGTAGTTATATTCTTTGACAATTTTCTTTTTATTGAAAATATAAACATCAAAGCAGAGCACAAGTGAACAAATCTCATAGTTAGCCACATACAGCGTATACATTATCAGCAGTTTTAAGAAAGTAGAACCAGCTCACAGGTATACATTCCAATGTCGACTAAACAGGCAGTAAATGAACGCAGAAATGACATATGTTCGAGTTTCAACCTGCAAGAGTACGCGTATACGGCTCAGTGCCACATTAGTATCGCAGAGTGAACTTCAGCTTTGACAACATTGGAATTAAAGGGAGGAGGGAGGGTGGAAAGAATAGGAAGGCAGGGTCGGGGGTTAAGGGGTGGAAAAAGAGGGAGAAAAGGGAGGGGAGGGAACCGCAGGGAGGGGAACATGAACAAAAACCCATCCATGTGATCTAGATATTTGAAGCATATCAAGTGTTTCTCTATCATGGTATCCTATCACAATAAGCGTCAGAATAAGGCTAATCGCTACCTATATAAAAACGATCAGAAAGGTCACAGATTGCAAATTGCCGACTCCATCAAAGACCTACTGGGGCGCTCCAAAATCTACCATATGTGTCCAATGTACGGTACTCGACTCCCCTGAACAGGAACCAAGGGGTCCACATTTTCACATATTTGTTGTGATTCCTGTCCTCCCAACTCGCGAGCTCCTCCATACGACATATATGATCCACTTTATTCAGCCATGCCTCTACAGTGGGAGGATCAGTGCATAGCCACTGCTGTGGGATGAGTAATCTGGCCGCTTGAAGCAGTTGTGTAGTCAGACATTTTCTAGAGGGCGAAAAAGCAGGAGTTGGGAGCCACAGGAGTACAAGCGATGGAGTTACCTCAATTGAGACCCGTGTAATATGCTGTATAGTGGACAAGACCCCTTCCCAATAAGGGCGAATCTTCGGACACGACCATAAAATGTGGGATAATGTTCCTGTGCCGTCTAAACACCTCCAACATGAATCATCTTGTCTCATCCCTCTAATGTACAATTGTTTCGGGGTCCGGTACCATTGGGTAAGGACCTTATATGAATGTTCCTGAATCCTAGTACATCTAGAGAACCCATGTGAGTGCGCGTGCATACGCATCACATCTGTCTCGCTCAGTTCTAAATTCAATTCAGTGGCCCAGTGCCTCGCATATTGCGGCATTCCAGGAGAGCGGGGACTAACCAAGGCCAAGTAACACAAGGAGATCAGCTTGCGAGGGACGGTCTCGGACACCAGCAGCTTCTCAAACCACGACTGTGTTGGGCGATGTCTATTATTCCCTATAAGTGGTTTGGAAACAGAGTTGAGCTCAATCTGCTCCAGAAAATTGCATGATTGCATTAGGGAATGAAGGGGGTGTTCCCCAGCCAGAGTCCCTGAGGACAGGTTCAAGAAATCCTCTGTCTTAAATTTACGCAACTTAGACCAAATTGGCGCAACCTGTCCCGCTTTTGGACGTGTGGCAAAGGGGAGTAAATCTGCTGGCATAGAAGGCGAGGGATTATTCAGAAGATTAAACGTTTTATTCAGTTGCTGAATTACCGAAGCCGTTCTCCCTAGTAGGACTTGCGACCTGAGGTTAGATGTATTAAGACTCCAGAGGCCCGCCCTCTGTACTGGAGAAAGTTGGGCAAGCTCCATTTCACTACCCCAAATTTGGTATTTAGTGGCATGTAGCTGAATCCACCTTTTCAAATGTATTGCTTGATAATAAAGATGAGCATCTGGCAGTCCAAATCCCCCAGTGTTCCTCCTCTGTATCAGCCTGCTGTGGGCTATCCTAGCAGCCTTCCCCCCCCATAAAAACGTTCTAAACAGTCTTCTAACTTTACTAAAAAAGGACATGGGGAGAAAAATGGGCAGCATTTGAAGGACATACAGGAGTCTGGGCATGATGAATGCTTTTAAAAGGTTCTTCCTGCCCATCCAGGACACATAAGGGACCTTGAGTGAGTGGAGTTGTGTCTGCATATCCTTCAGTAAGGGGCTATAGTTCAGAGGGAAAATCCGATCCAGACCAGCAGGAAGTTTGACACCTAGGTAAGAAAGGTGAGAGGTCTGCCATATAAACGGTGTTGTTTCCTTTAAGGTAGACACCGTGTTTTTGGGCGCCGAGACGTTCATAGCTTCCGACTTTGTGTAATTGGCCTTGAAATTAGAGATTCTCCCATATTGTTTAAAAAGGGATAGAAGATGCGGAAAGGCCTCGACAGGGTTGGAAAGCATTACCAAGAGGTCATCCGCATATGCGGCGGTAACAAAATCTACTGAGCTACCTTTGGCCTGAATGCCTTTTATGCCGGGGTGCTCCATAATAGCTTGTAATAAAGTCTCCATCACCATAATATATAAAGTGGGGGACAAAGGGCAGCCCTGGCGAGTCCCGTTCGTGATCGGGAACGGCTGAGATAAAGTCCCATTTACCCGGATACAAGCACTGGGATCGCTGTAAAGGGACATAATAGCGTCCTGGAACTTCTCAGGGATGCCGAATTTGTGCAGTGTTTTCCTCATATAGCTCCAGCTCACCCTGTCGAAGGCCTTTTCCGCATCCACACCCAGTAGCACCAATGGGATACCTCTACTCTTGGCCAGTTGCATTGCTGAGATTACTCTGCATGAATTTTGACAGCCCTCACGCCCAGGTACAAACCCAGACTGGTCGGGATGGATCAACCTAGGTAATAATGTGGCAAGGCGAGATGCCAGTACTTTGGCCCAAATTTTCACATCTACATTGAGAAGCGAAATCGGTCTATAGCTACCGCACTGGCTAGGATCTTTCCCTGCTTTTGGTAGTATTATGACTGTCGCTTCTAGAGACTGTTTGTGTAGGGTGGCCCCATCTAACAAGGCATTACACCAAGTGGACATGTGTGGAATTAAAGTAGAAGCAAATTTTTTGTAATATCCTGTCGAGAACCCATCCGGTCCTGGGCTCTTCCCTAAGGGCAAAGACCCCAAAATGCCAATTAGTTCCTCTCCGGTCACTGGTGTAAGGAGCTGCTCTTTCTCCTCCGTCCTGAGTGACGGTAGGGTCAGGTCGGCTAGGAACGCATCTGCTGCCTGAGCAATATCTACCTCCGAGTCATTTTCTGCACATTTTAGCCCATATAGTTCGCTATAAAATTGCTGAAATTCCAACGCAATGTCTGAGGTTTTATGTTTCAGTTGTCCCAAGTTATTCCTAACCCCATGAATATAGGATGCATCCTTCCTCTGCTTAAGAAGCGATGCCATGAGCCTAGTGCCTTTGTCTCCGTGTGCATAAAAGCGGTATTGGGCACGCTGATAGGACTTAGCGTGGTGATAATTGAGATGGTCTTTCAGCTTTATTCTCGTCAATCTGAGTTCCTTTTGGGCCTCAATGGATTTTGATTTTTTATGTAGTGACTCCAGGGTTGAAATTTTTTCAAGCAACGAACGGAAGGTCGCAGACCTCTCCTTCTTTTTCCTACTACCAAGGGCTATCAGTTCGCCTCTAATGACCGCCTTGTGAGTTTCCCACACAGTGGCAATTGAAACGTCATCCGTGATGTTCTCCTGAAAAAACTGTTGTAGTTTAGTTTTTATATTCCCCACCTCCTCATTATCATCCAACAGAGTCTCATTGAGTCTCCATTGCCTAGTGCGTTGCGGCAATTCTGAGAACACCACGGATGTCGTCACTGGGGCATGGTCAGACACCGTCATAGGGTCAATGGTCGAGTCACTCACTAGCCCTGCGTGACAAGTGGATACAAAAATATAGTCCAGTCTATTATACACCTTATGTGGGGTTGAGAAAAATGTATAATCTAGGTCTGTGGGATGAATCAACCTCCACGTGTCTATTAACTGGGTTCTTGCCAGGAGCTTATTTATCCTACTCAGAGCTACATGGGTTAATTGTGAGGAGTGGTCCGACGCATCAACTAAGGGGTTTAGGGTAACATTTAGATCGCCTCCCACCAGCCACACGCCTTCAGCAAAGGAAGTCAACGCCTGTAGGGTCTTTTTAAGCCAGGGGCCCTGGCCCCTGTTCGGGCTATATAAACTCGCCAGTGTCACCAAGACCGTCCCAAGCTTACCTTTGACAAACATGTATCGGCCTTCTGGGTCCGCTAAAGAAGCAATGAGGGAGAAGGGAGTTCCCTTAGATATGGCGATCCCCGCACCCCTGGAAGCCTTGACGTGAGTGCTGATGAACCAGTGCTGAAAGTAGGATTGAGAGAGTTTAGGAATGTGTCCTAACTTAAGATGCAATTCCTGAAAAAAGCAAATATCAGTGTGTCGTTTCTTCAGAAGCCGGATCACTTGCGATCGTTTCTGAGGGGTGTTGAAACCCCGCACATTAAATGTAGTACAATTAACCGTAGCCATCAGTACTTCAAGTGACATGGAAACACATATGCACTAAAAAGACGAGTCATGGATAGGTAAACTGGGTGAACAAAACATAATAATAAACTACAAAAGAAGCTCTGGTGCCTTCCCGAGACAGGCGAGACCCCCCAGGGCCCTATCGCCAGTATGGAGAGAATATGCAGAGCGCCGCATATGAGGAGCCCGCCCAAGGCGGGAAGACACCAGAACAGGACATAGGGGCCTCTGGTGGCCATGTGACAGCAGCCTACACGTGTGACCTCAGTCAGCGCTGCTCCCAAAACCACAGACTGGCGCCCCTACCTCTATAAAGTGTGCACATAAAAATTACAGACGTAATCCGATTAACCCCTTACTTCAATGTACGAGCCCCAACATAACCATACATTCGCTGTTGACCAAGACCTCAAATAACGTTTACAATCATAATGACGACCCCTAGTGCACTCAGGGAGGCATATAACTCTGGGGTAGCAGCAATGGCATTTGCTTCGGCCGATCTCGGCCATCAGTCAACAAGTAATGAACTTAGTGAGGAACAGAAGTCCCGCCAGACCAAAGGTGCTCCTGTAACAAACGGAACCTAGGAGGCCTTTGTGTAAGAAGAAGCTATACGACCTGTAACGACAGTTCAGGTGGTTCTTTGTTTGGCTCCCGGACCTTTTCTTGAGGGAACTTTGGACCATCTGGAGCATTCTGGAAGCTCAGGGAGCTGGACCCCAGTGTCCGCCGATGGCAGCCATGATGGTATGACTTGTGGCGTAGTATTCAGTAGCTCCCACGCCGCCGGCAGGTCACCGGGGGTTCGTATAGTGCACCTTCTCCCTTCTTTAGCAAAAGTTAAGCCGAAAGGGAAGAGCCATTTGAACGGGATTCTGTTCAGCTTCAGGATCTGTGTAACCGGGCGCAGGGCTCTCCTTTTGCTCAATGTAGAGGGTGCGAGGTCCTGGAACAGAAGTACTTTAGCACCGTCATGTTTAATGTCCCCTTTCTCTCTCGCCGCCTTAAATAAAGCCGCTGTGTCCGTGTATCGCAGGAGGCCACAGACCACATCTCGGGGGGGGGTCCCTTCTTTAGGCTTGGGGCGTAGAGAGCGATGAATGCGCTCAATTGCGACCATGGAAGCGGTCTCCGGGCCTAGCAAGGCTTCAAAGATGGCGGTCGCAGCCGCAGGCAGTTCTTCATGAGACACTGTCTCCGGGATGCCTCGGAACCGGACATTTTTCCGTCGGCTCCTATTCTCCTGGTCTTCAATCAGGGCGTATGCGTGATCCAAGGAGGACAGGTATGCGAAGGAGTTGTCACCCAGTGCACGGGCATGCTCCAACATGGCTCCCTGTGTCTGCTCCAGTCTCTCGACTCTATGGCCGATATGCTTCACATCTCCTTTGATCTCATTCAGTTCTTGCAGCACAGGGAATAGCGCCGATTTAAGCGCCTGCTGCAGAAATTTTTTGGAGATAGGCTCCGGTGCTTCTGCCTGCGAGCTCAGGGAACCCTCTGTGTAAGGGCTGTCAGCTCTTTCGGCGTCTTCAATGTCCTCGTCCGGGTCTGTCGGCGCCATCTTAGGCCGCTCCGAAGCCGGAGCTGTAGACTTCTTGCTGAAGTATTTCTCCATATCGGAGGGTCCTTTATCTTGTTTGAGGGACTCGGTCTTGTCTTTGGGCAAGTATCTGCCAACTTTTCCCATTGTAGCTCAAATAGGGTGCAAAATAAACCACTTTATAGGGTCGTGGAGAGGAGAGCTCTCTTCACATGCGACCGCTCAGGACGCTGGTCAAGCTCCGCCCCCCTATAGTAGTTATATTCTTGTACATAGGAGGCAGTATTATAGTAGTTATATTCTTGTACACAGGAGCAGTATTATAGTAGTTATATACTTGTACACAGGAGCAGTATTATAGTAGTTATATTCTTGTACATAGGAGGCAGTATTATAGTAGTTATGTTCTTGTACATAGGAGCAGTATTATAGTAGTTATATTCTTGTACATAGGAGGCAGTATTATAGTAGTTATGTTCTTGTACATAGGAGGCAGTATTATAGTAGTTATATTCTTGTACATAGGAGCAGTATTATACTAGTCATATTCTTGTACATAGGAGGCAGTATTATAGTAGTTATATTCTTGTACATAGGAGACAGTATTATAGTAGTTATATTCTTGTACATAGGAGACAGTATTATAGTAGTTATATTCTTGTACATAGGAGGCAGTATTATAGTAGTTATATTCTTGTACATAGGAGCAGTATTATAGTAGTTATATTCTTGTACATAGGAGCAGTATTATAGTAGTTATATTCTTGTACATAGGAGCAGTATTATAGTAGTTATATTCTTGTACATAGGAGCAGTATTATAGTAGTTATATTCTTGTACATAGGAGGCAGTATTATAGTAGTTATATTCTTAACCATATTTCTTTTTATTGAGGTAAAAATCAAGGCCAAAAGCCCACACATGACATCAATGCAATAACATTTAAGAGTCATAATAGTCATCCAGTGCACATACCATGTGTAAACAATACAAGCGATTGTCATCATCATCAGAGATACACATCAAAAGGAAAAGGAGGGTATGGGGGGGGGGGGGGAACAATCGGGGGGGTAGGGGTGGAAAACCAGGAAAGGGAGGATTCCTGCTCTATCATGTAAAGTTCCTTTCCTGTTCGTCCTTGGCAGCACACACCAAAGGGTTAAGTCCCCTAGGTACAACCAGAATAGAGACCAATTAGCAAGCAATAGATTGATTAATTACATAGTACCTCCCAGTATAAAGCACCACAGAGCACACAGAGCCATGTATTTTATTTTCTCTAGGCACTTGAAGAGACCACAACTCCCACAGTTATCCCCTGCCAGGAGTGATACTTTTAGTCCCTCACCCTGAAGATGGACGCGAGAGTGTTTTCCCCAGTGCAGTCGGCAGCACCTCGCTCCATTCTCTGCTTGCCTCCCTCTGCATAGTGTGGGTTGAGGTTGAGGCAGCAGAGACGCGCGCTATAGGGGAGGCGCACGCGCGAGATGATACTGGGGAATCGCGACGTCTCGCGCATGCGCACTCTGCTGGCGCGTCCCGGAAGTATTTAACTCCGTGGTACCGTTACTATGGGCGCTCGCCAGGACGCTACTCCCACTGCTTGCCGAGGTAAGTAAGGTTAGCGTATGGGGATAACATGCTTGGCAGGATCTGGCATAGGTTTGATGCGGCTGTCCCTTCCTCTGTGCACACTCTTCGGTGGTGTTGGGGTGAAGGAATGATTTTTACTGATACTCCTTATCTATTATTAGATGTCTGCCTCCCCAGAGGAATCTCTTAAGAGAAAAAGAAAATCCAGACACCGCTCCTGCAGGAATTGTGAACAACCTATGCCAGATGATGCTTTTTCTAAACTGTGTCAGGGCTGCACCTCTGTTCATTCTGAGTCTCCTCCCTCCCAGAATAATGACTTTCTGCACTGGTTTAAGGAGCAGCTATCGTCTGTTTTTAATGAAATCAGAACCTCCAATAAAAAACCCCAAAAATCGCAGGAAACCTCGGAACCTCAGTTTGCCTTATCCTCTGACAGTTCCTTGTCTGAAGGAGAGATAGACTCAGATTCTGAGGATATGGAGGACACTATGCTGTTCCATAAGGAGAACCTAGGGGATCTTATCAAAGCAGTCAAGCTTACTATTGAATCCAGTAGAGATATTTCTAATAAGTCAAAATGTGACAAGCTGTTTTACTTTCCTAAATCAGGATGCAAAGCTTTTCCAGGGCACCCGCTGCTCAATGAGTGGCTAAAGCAGGAATGGGATAAACCGGATAAGAAACCGGATCCCAGTTCCAGATTCAAACATACATATAAATTAGCGGACGACACATGTAAAGATTGGTTGTCAGTCCCTAAAGTAGACCTTCCGGTGGCCAGATTGTCAAGGAGGGCGCTTTTTCCATCTGAGGAGACTTCCTTGATCAAGGATCCAGTAGACAAGAAGGCGAAGTCTTTTTTAAAAAAAGCATATGCGTCCACTTCTTCTTCTTGTGTACCGGCCTTAGCCTCTGTGCCAGTGGCAAGATCTCTGCGGATCTGGCTGTCCCAATTATCTCATGACCTGGAAGATGGGGTTCCAAGGGAAGAGATTTTAAAAAATATCCCGGTTATGAAGCATGCTTCTGAATTCTTGTGTGATTCGCCATTGGATTCATTAAAATTTGCATCACGTTCTTTGGCTCTCACTAATGCCGCCAGAAGGGCCATATGGATTAAGCAGTGGTCAGGTGACCTCTTGTCAAAGTTCCACTTTTGTAATCTTCCATTCCAGCCCACGTCCACGTTTGGCCCTCAGTTGGAAAAAATTCTGGAGTCATTAAATGACAGCAAAACTGCTAAATTCCCGGAAACAAGAAGGAAGCCTTCCAGATCTTTTCGTTTCCAGAGAAGAAGATCTCCTAGATTTCGGAACAAACAGCAGTTTGACAGACAAAGAAGATTCCGTAACAACAGACAGGAGAGACCTGACTTCAGGAAAAAAGATAAGAAGCCCGCAGAACAATGACGCCAGGCCTCAGCCCCGGGTAGGAGCAAGATTAAAAGAATTCACCGCAGCATGGGAAAACACATCGAACGACGCCTGGGTCATTTCCACTATCCGGAGAGGTTATGTCCTGGAATTTTCAAAAATCCCTCCAGACCGGTTTCTTATAAACCAGACAAATCCAGTGATCCTTCAACTGTTAGAAGAATTCACAGAGAAGGCGGCATTGGAGCCAGTGCCTTATATGGAAGCGGGCAAAGGCGTCTATTCCAAGGTTTTCCCGGTACCCAAACCAGGAAACAAGTGGAGGCTAGTAGTGGATCTAACGTACCTAAACAAGTACATTGCCAAGAAGAGATTCAGAATGGAGTCAATCCGATCGGTGATATCGCTATTAGAGGAGAACAGCTACATGGCATCGGTAGATCTCCAAGATGCATATTTACACATTCCAATCCTTCCCAAGCATCGGAAATATTTAAGAATAGCGATTCGAACTCAACACAGAACATCGCATCTTCAGTTCACCTGTTTACCCTTCGGGATATCATCAGCACCCAGGGTGTTCTCAAAAGTAGCAGTAATCCTGACGGAAGCATTGCACCTCAAAGGCATATGTTGCATACCGTATCTAGACGACTGGCTTCTGATAGCGAACTCTGCGGCTCAACTATCAACAGATTTGAAAGAGGCTCTACTACTGCTCCAGAATCATGGGTTTCTGGTAAATCACAAAAAATCTCAACTTGTTCCTTCTCAGGAGATAAAGTTTCTGGGATTCATTCTGAATTCAAAGAAGATGAATGTCAGGTTATCCGCAGAAAGGATAATAGCTATCCAGAAACAGGCCTCACACCTGATCTCTGCCCCCAGAGTAACATTTCGGCAGGCCATGTCTCTACTGGGTCGGTTAACTTCCTCAGTGGATGCAGTTCCATGGGCAAGAGCTCACTTCAGAGAGCTACAACATGCCATCCTCACAGCATGGAACAAGAGTTATCACTCCCTGGACAGGAAGTTTGTGATACCAGTATTGACGCGTCATCATCTCAGGTGGTGGATGTCACCCAAACGCCTTCAACAAGGCAGAAGTCTGCAATCTCAAAGCCAGATTCACCTCACTACGGATGCCTCCTCCTGGGGTTGGGGTGCCCATGTCGACAGTCTGTGGGTGCAGAGGAAGTGGAACACAGCAGATTCCAAAAGGTCCTCCAACTGGAGGGAGCTAAAGGCGGTACGCCTAGCCTTAATTCATTTCCAGGATCATCTGAAGAGCCGCAGTGTCCTAATCCGGTCAGACAACATCTCCACGGTGTACTACATAAACAAGCAGGGAGGGACGAGAAACAGCAGTCTCTCCAGGGAATGCAGTCTTCTGATGGCTTGGGCCGAAGTATGGACCCAAGAGATAACAGCAGTCCACGTAAAGGGTGCATTGAATGTCATGGCCGACCTACTCAGTCGCAAGAAGATGCTCCCGGGAGAATGGAGTCTCAATCCGGCGGTGTTTGCAGAGATCGAGAATCGGTGGGGAGAACCTCGTATGGATGTAATGGCAACGGAACAGAACAGGAAGACCCAAATATTCTGTTCCATTTACCGCTCCACGCAAGCATTTGCGATCGACGGTTTATCAGTCAGTTGGAAAGAAGGTCTGATTTACGTCTTTCCACCAGTTCCAATGATCTCAAAGGTACTCAAGAAGATTCAGCAGGACCAAGCAGAAGCAAATGTGGTCCTACCTTATTGGCCACGAAGAACGTGGTTTTCCCTAGCTCTCCGTCTATCCAGAGGGAGGATTTGGAAGATTCCACCCAGACGGGCTCTCCTCAGTCAGAACGGGTTTCTTCATCCGAACCCCAACAACCTCAAGTTATCGGTTTGGAGACTGAGCGGGATTCTTTAATTCACCTAGGTCTTCCCACGGAAGTGATCAATACTCTCCTAGCTGCTCGAAAACCAGCTACAGTTAAGGTTTACAACCGAGTTTGGCGCATCTTTTAGACATGGTGCCAAAGCAACTCAGAAAACCCAGAATCCCTAAATGCGATCATTCACTTTCTTCATGAAGGCTTCAAAAAAGGTCTGAAAACGAATACATTGAAGGTTCACTTTACTGCAATAAATGCACAGCAACAAGGAAAGTTTTCAAATAATCCATTAATCCGCACTTTCTTCAAAGCCTTGAAGAATATTAATCCTTCCTTCCATTCTCCAATTCCATCCTGGGATCTGTCTGTGGTATTGTCCGCTTTGTGTAAACCTCCATTCGAGCCGCTTGAAGAAGCTTCCATAAAACACTTGTCTGGGAAAGCCTTGTTCCTAGTAGCAATCACATCAGCAAGACGTATAAGTGATCTACAAGCCCTATCCTGTAGGGAACCATATTTCAGAGACCTAGGCCACTCCGTGGTTCTACGCACAATGCCAGGTTTCTTGCCCAAGGTTGCTTCAACTACCAACATAACCCGGAGATATCGCTCCCAGTAATCCAGTCTAACGCTCAAGACCAGGATCAAACTCATCTCCTGGATGTCAGAAGAGTTCTTCTGTTCTACCTACAAGTCACTTCATCATTCAGAGAATGTGAAAGCCTCTTTTTGCAGCATCAGGGCCCTAATAAGGGTAAAAGGGCCAGTAAAGCAACTTTAGCGAGGTGGATCAAACAAACTATAGAGTTGGCCTACTCAATGGCTAAGTTACAGTGTCCATTGTTATTAAAGGCCCATTCAACAAGGTCCACAGCTTCGTCCTGGGCTGAACTGGCACAAGTCCCATTGGAACAAATCTGCAGAGCCGCAACATGGTCTACATCATCAACCTTCATTAAACACTACAGGCTAGACATTCAGGCAGCAGAAGAGGCTTCTTTTGGCAAACGAGTGCTACAGTTGGCGGCCAGTGCTCCCTCCCTTTGAGTACTGCTTAAAAATCCCTTTGGTGTGTGCTGCCAAGGACGAACAGGAAAGCGAAAATTTACTTACCGAAATTTTTGTTTCCTGGAGTCCGTAGGCAGCACAATATGCCCACCCTTAATAAATTATTGCTGCATACAATACATGGCTCTGTGTGCTCTGTGGTGCTTTATACTGGGAGGTACTATGTAATTAATCAATCTATTGCTTGCTAATTGGTCTCTATTCTGGTTGTACCTAGGGGACTTAACCCTTTGGTGTGTGCTGCCTACGGACTCCAGGAAACAAAAATTTCGGTAAGTAAATTTTCGCTATGTAACTTCCACGGGGACCATAGCTTTAGGAAGCAGTGGCGTGAGTTTGTCTCCCAGTGCGCCAGTTCCTCAAAGCGGTAGATTTGATCTACCTTGTCCGTCCACATAATGAGAGAGGGAGGTGAATCAGTTTTCCATAAAAAGGGGACCTGTAATTTAGCTGCTGTAATCAACATCGTTGGGAGGTTATTCTTGGCGGGGGTTAGTGAGCTATTAGGGCACCACAATAGGATAAGTTTTGCATCCAAGACTATCTTGGTATTGCATACATTATTGATCATGGATTCTATCAGCTTCCAGAACGGCTGGATCTTGTGGCAGAGCCACCAAATGTGTGACAATGAACCAGTTTCTACGCCACACCGCCAGCATGTTACAGGGATCTCAGGGTTAAGTTTGTGTAAGAATTCAGGAGTTTTATACCATCTACTTAGTAGCTTAAAAGAATTCTCCTGAACTCTCACACAACGACTGAAGCCGTGTGAATGGGCCAAGACAAAGGCCTTCTCCGGTTCCGTCAGGGTCAAAGAAAGCTCTCGTTCCCATGAGGTCACATAACCGAGCTCCGGTGGTAAGGAGGAAAGCATTTCCTTATACATCTGGGATAATGGTCTAAGGGGGGGCCTGGGAGCCAGAACCTTCTTCTCAAGCCAAGAAGGGGAGCTGCTACCAGCGAAGGGTGCAACACACAATTTAACATCTCTTTTGAAGTCTGCCAAATGAAAAAAGGGAGCTGCCTTAACCTCGGGACGGCCCATTATTAAGTCCCACTGCAAACTACCATCTGGGAGAAGGACATCCCGCAAGGACAAGTCAGCGAGCTTAGACCAAATCCCAGAGGGGTTTGACACAGAAGGGTGGATATAGCTTTGCAACAATTTGAGAGGCATACAGGGATTAGGAAAGCTAAACAGCTGGGATTGGATCATTTTGGACCATTCTACTAGCATCCCTTCCAGACCGGGGAAGAGGCATAATGATTGGCAGAGAAGGGCCTGACACCCCATAAAGTAAGCTGGTCTTGGCTGGTGAGCAGTACAGCCTCAAGACGTGAGCAAAGGGAGCTAGATTGGCGGGATAGGGTAGCCACACATCTACAAAACTGAACAGCCGTGTAATATGACTTTACATCTGGCATCCCAAAGCCCCCAAACTTCCGGTCCCTCGTGAGGGTAGAATAGGCAATGCGTGGCGATTTGCCATTCCAGAGGAAGCGCGTGAACACTCGGCGGACTTCTGTGAAGTATGAGTTTGGAAGCCAAATAGGAAGGGCTTGCAGCAAATATAGAAATTTGGGGAGGATAAAGGTTTTAAGGTAATTCTTTCTCCCAATCCATGAAACAAACGGGAGTTTCAAGTTCTGCAGATGGGTACGGATATTTTGCAAGAGCGGCACATAATTAAGGGCGGCTAGATCTTGGACATTGGCCGAAACACGTGTCCCCAAAAACGTAATGTCTCTGGAGGCCCAGGTAAATGGGGTAGTGTGTTTAAGATTATTTACTACATTTAGGGGGCAAGAGATATTAAGTGCCATGGATTTCCCATAGTTTATTTTAAAATTGGATACGAATCCAAAATCCTCGAATGTATTCAACAATTTGGGCAAGGCCTCTGCCGGGTTGGAGGTCATGACTAAAAGGTCATCCGCGAATGCTGCAGTAACATGAGTATGGGGGCCAACCTGAAGGCCTCTAATGACCGGATCAGCTCTAATTTTACACAAAAGGGTCTCCATCACCAATATGAACAGTGCAGGAGAGAGGGGACACCCCTGCCTCGTCCCATTGGCGATGCGAAATGGTGGGGATAATGCTCCATTGACTTTGACCATGGCAGAGGGGGCCGAATATAGGGTGTTAATGGCACTAATAAACTGGTCTGGGAGGCCAAACTTCGACAGGGTCCGCGACATAAAGAGCCAGCTAACCCTGTCGAAGGCCTTCTCTGCATCTGTACTCACCAAAACCAAAGGTTTAGAGGATCTCTTGGCCCAGTTTATAAGATGGAGGAGCCGCACAGTGTTCTCAGGCCCCTGTCTGCCATGGACAAAACCTACTTGTTCCTCATGCACAATGTCAGGGAGAACATCCTGAAGCCTGGTAGCCAAGATCTTCGCCCACCACTTCACATCATTATTTAGCAGGGATATCGGCCTGTAGTTACTGCAGCATGTCGGGTCCTTATTTTCCTTATGGAGGACAGTAATGTGCGCCAATAAGGAGTGAGGAGCAAGGGAGCCCCCAGTCAGAAGGTAGTTGCACAAATTCCTGAAACGTGGGATTAAAACATCCTGAAAGGATTTATAATACGCAATGGAAAATCCGTCGGGGCCAGGGCTTTTACCTGATGGGATAGACATGAGAACCTTATGAACCTCTGAGTCAGAGATGGGCTTAGTCAGAAGGGAAGCTTTGGATGAGGATACGGAGGGGAGGTTCAGGGACTGCAAGAATTTGTCTGTTGCTTCAGAGAGATCCCTGGGGGTAGTCCCATTAGGAGGGGGTAAATTGTATAAGGCCTCATAAAAGGCGCAAAATGCCTTGGCGACATCTGGGGTGGACTTATGCATTTTACCCTTGGAGTCCTTGATAGAGGAAACAAAGGAGTCAGAAAATTGCTTCTTGGCAATCGCCGACATCAGTCTGTTTCCTCTATTCCCGTGGGCATAGGCCTTGAATCGGGAGCGCAGGACCAACTTTGCAGAAGTGACATTCAATAGGTTTTTTAATTGCGTTCTGGCTTCAGTTAGCTCTGCTAGGGTGCTTATAGCTTGTGATTCCTTGTGGGAGGATTCCAGGCGGGCTATGGTCGCCAATAAGGCATCCAAGGCTTGTGTCCTCTGCTTCTTCACAAAAGCCCCTAAGGCGATAAGTTCCCCCTTAGGACTACCTTGTGGGATTCCCAAAGTATGGAAGGAGAAGGAGGGGAGTCTGGAGTATCATTAAGCGCAAAGAACTCAGATATCGAGGCCTTAAGTTTGCAAGCGTGCCTAGGGTCTAAGATCAAAGTATCGTTGAGACGCCATAAGCGCTCTTTCCTCTGTGGACCGGACAGGGAGAAGTTAATAATGACAGGGGCATGGTCGGATAATGTGATGTTACCTATCCGGGCTCCAGAGACATTACGTATATGTGAATCAGACAGAAACAGGTAATCCAATCTGTGAAAGGACATCTTAGCATGCAAGTAAAATGTATAGTCCCGGCCATTGGGATTCAAGGTCCGCCAGACGTCCAAGACCTTAAGTCTTCTCAGGGAAATTTTTTGCCTTTTCAAGAGCTTATAAGATACAGAAGGTCTACCCGCCGAGGTGTCCACCGCTGGCTCCAGGGCAATATTGAAGTCGCCTCCTAACACCAGTAAGCCCTCCGAGAAGGAGGATAATAAAGCAAGGGACTGAACGAGCCATGGTACTTGGCCTTTATTAGGAGCGTACAAATTGGCAAAGGTCACCCGGGACTCACCCAATAAGCCCTTTACAAAAATGTACCTACCCTCAGGGTCTGCTGAAGTAGCCGCATGCTTAAAGGGGAGGCATTTATGTACAGCTATACTAACCCCCCTACTGGCGGAGTCATGAGTGCTGTGAAACCACTGAACAAATTTCTTAGGGGGAAAGTTGGGAATTTTGCCCGTTCTGAAATGGGTCTCTTGCAGAAAAGCCACTGAGACTTTATCCTTCAAAAGGAGAGATAGTGTCTGAGACCTTTTGCATGGCTCGTTCAGCCCATGTGCGTTTAGTGAGGCGACTACTATAGAAGACATATCAGCATACACTCAAGTGAGTGAAAGCATAGGGCACCTGCGGAAGCATGGAAAAGCACACAATTGATATGAGCAGGAGGAGGGAAAGGAGGGAAGGAAAACATGAAACAAAAAATAAAGGATAAAACATTAAACATGACAAGCTGACAAGTGAACAGCTCGGACAAAACACCCGTCCGAGAAGGGGTTAGTACTCTACTTATCACCAGCCAAGACAGGGTTGGACTGGCGAGGGGGCAAGTAAAGCACCTATGGTCTATGACAAAAGAGACCAAAAACAAAAATATGTCCAGCAACAGTGTCCGTCCGGGCTTTGCCCTGTGGATGGGGACCAGAGTTCGTGGTCCTAGAGGTAGCGTCCAGTCAGGGCCGTTTCTAGGACCGGGCGGGCCGGGCGGCCGCCCGGGGCGCTGTCAGAAGGGGGGCGCCGGCAAGGGCGCCCTCTTGTTGTGTCAGATGTGTCTCCTGTGTCTCTCGGTTATTATTACATTTACTCTCCCGTCTCCTGCGCGCGCCCCCCCCCCCCATCTCTCCTGCCGAGTCCTCTCTTACAGTGTCCGTGCGGACGGCGCTCACTTCTGACATCATGCGCCTGCTCCTCCCACTAGGTGGCGCAGGCGCGTGACGTACAGTAAGTGAGTGAGCGCCGGCGCCGCACTGCCTGCCAGCCTGTGTTACCGCCCTGAACAGTGCTGAAAAGAAGCACTGCTGTGAGAGACTGGAGTGACAGTCCAGACTCCAGAGGCGTTAAATGTGGTTAGGTTACAACACAAATTATATTATGGGGACACTGTGGTCTGTGGGTGGGCATTAATTACAATGGGGGGCGCTGTGGGAGATATCTGATTTCTGAAAATGGGGGCCACTGTGGGGGACATTAAGTTTAATAAGGTAGGATCACTATTGACATTAGAATGGAGGCTGCTGTGGGTGTCATTACTGTATAATGTCTGATAGGCCTAGTCCTGAGCTGAGTTATATTACCCTGCCCATGCCCTGTATAATAATGTCCCCTTCCATGATACCCCGTCCCCTTAGTTATATTACCCCTCTGGGGTAATATAACTAAGGTGTATCAGGGTGCATTATTATACAGGACAGGGTAATATAACTCAGGACTAGTCTAGGCCTATCAGACATTATACAGTTATAATGACACCCACAGCAGCCTCCATTCTAAATAATGTCCATAGTGATCCTTATTAAAAAAAAATGTCCCCCACAGGCAGGCTCTGCGGGCGGTGGCGCTCACTCACTGTACGTCACGCGCCACGCGCATTGCCGGATACGATGTTTAGCTTTTTCTGAATGGTTACCATGGCTGCCGGGACGCTAAAGTCCTGGCAGCCATGGTAAAGTGTAGCGGGGAGCGGGGGAGCAGTATACTTACCGTCCATGCGGCTCCCGGGGCGCTCCAGAGTGACGTCAGGGCGCCCCACGCGCATGGATGACGTGATCGCATGTACACGTCATCCATGCGCATGGGGCGCCCTGACGTCACTCTGGAGCGCCCCGGGAGCCGCACGGACTGTAAGTATACCGCTCCCCGCTCCTACTATGGCAACCAGGACTTTAATAGCGTCCTGGCTGCCATAGTAACACAAAGCATTTTGAAGACGGATCCGTCTTCAAATGCTTTCCGTACACTTGCATTTTTCTGGATCCGGCGTGTACCTCCGGCAAGTGGAGTACATGCCGGATCCGGACAACGCAAGTGTGAAAGGGCCCTTACTCACGTGATGCGCATGCTTGCCTGCTTCATTCATAAAGTAGGTGGAGCAGGCGCGTCACGTGAGTAAGTGACGTTACACCGCCGCCTGCTCTGCCTGTTACTGGAGCTTCATTGTAAGGTAAAAGCAGAAGTAAAGTAAAAGTAAAATAAAGTAAAAGTTACTGCCGGTTAAGGAATACTGCTGTGAGCGGCGGGGCCAGGGCTGTTATGGGAAGGGAGATCTGTGCATTGCACTGTTATGGGGAGGGGGATCTGTGGATGGCACTGTTATGGAGGATCTGTGGATGGCACTGTTATGGGGGGATCTGTGGATGGCACTGTTATGGGGAGATCTGTGGATGGCACTGTTATGGGGAGATCTGTGGATGGCACTGTTATGGGGAGGGGGACCTGTGGATGGCACTGTTATGGGGGATCTGTGGATGGCACTGTTATGGAGGATCTGTGGATGGCACTGTTATGGGGGGATCTGTGGATGGCACTGTTATGGGGAGATCTGTGGATGGCACTGTTATGGGGAGGGGGACCTGTGGATGACAATGTTATGGGGAGGGGGATCTGTGGATGACACATATAGCATAAGATGCTATATAGTGTCATCCATAGATCCCCCCATAGCATAGTCACCCACCGGTCCCTCTCCCCATAACAGTGCCATCCACAGATGCCCCCATAACAGTGCCATCCACAGATCCCCCTCCCCATAACAGTGCCATCCACAGATCTCCCCATAACAGTGCCATCCACAGATCCCCCTCCCCATAACAGTGCCATCCACAGATCCTCCATAACAGTGCCATCCACAGATCCTCCATAACAGTGCCATCCACAGATCCCCCATAACAGTGCCATCCACAGATCCTCCATAACAGTGCCATCCACAGATCCTCCATAACAGTGCCATCCACAGATCCTCCATAACAGTGGCATTCACAATTTGTTTTAATAATTTTTCAAGTAAGATTATATAAACCCCTTTTTTGTCATTTTTAGGTTTTTTCCTGATTAATCGATGAAATTATCGACAACTAATCGATTATTCAAATAATCGTTAGCTGCAGCCCTAGTGTCATTATAACTGTATGATGTCTGATAGGCCTAGTCCTGAGTTATATTACCCTGCCCTGTATAATAATGTACCCTGATACCCCTTAGTTATATTACCCCTTGTTACCTCATGTACAGAGTCTGAAGAGGAAGAACCAAAAAAACATACTGCCCAGTGGACGGCATGTTCTTAGACGTTGCCCCCCAGCTGAAGTGGCGTCCGAGATCCCCAAGGTCCAAGCCAAGTAACTCTAAGTTTTCATGTGGAATATGTTTATGTTATACACATATAGCATACACCGTGCCACACAATATACAGTATACCGCTACATTGTGTAGGGGTTATACTGTTTAATGTACAGCATGGCACAGAGGTTATATTGTTCGGCATGGTGTAACCTCCATACATTTTATGTACAGTAGAAAAAAGAAGTTGAGAAAATCCAGCTCCACTTAAATAAAGGAATAGGCGTTTATTCAGCTTGCGGTTAAAAACTCATCCACGGATACAAAATAGCAGTCTTGACAAGACTGCTATTTTGTATCCGTGGATGAGTTTTTAACCGCAAGCTGAATAAACGCCTATTCCTTTATTTAAGTGGAGCTGGATTTTCTCAACTTCTTTTTTCTATTGCTGCCCGCACCTGACACGGGCTGTCCGTGCTCACAACCAAAGGAAGGGCAGGTGAGAGCTGCTACACTCCTCTTTTTCATTTTATGTACAGTATACAGTAATCCTTGCACTATGCCATACAATATACAGTATAATTCATACACCATGCTATAAAATGTACATATCCATACACCATGCCAATATACAGCATAGTTCATACACCATATTATAATCCTGTACATCCTGTATATACTTTACAGCATGGTGTATCAATAAAATAAATAAATGAATAAAAAGGTATCTCTGCATATCGCAATACTCTCGTATTTTATCTTATTTATATATACTTATTTAGTTTTTTTCAGTATGATTAACTGGTGAAAATTATTAGTGCCCCCCCATTTTTGACTGTGTATCCTCTGCCCCCCCCCCCCTCCCCTATATATTGCTCCTAGAGAATAAATCTTGTGTGCTGTAAAAAAATAAATATATGGTGAGACGGTTGCAAGTACTCTTCTGATATGATTTCATCGAGCAGTTTTGATGGGGGGGGGGGGGGGGTTTGACACTCGCCCTGAGAGAAATTTTACCTAGAAACTGCACTGCGTCCAGTAATAACATTAAGCAGACACAGTTCTGGTCACACAGCATATGGAAACTCGAAGCCCCAGTAAGAGAAAGAGGCCATAAAAATAAAAATAAAAATTGAACAAGTTGAAAGGCCAAGTTCGCCTCCAATAACCCGTATAACAAGAGGATGAGAAACAGTCATCTCCTAATTTAGAGAAATAGAATAGCAGCAAGTTATGCTTACGAGCACATCCAACGTCGCTGCAGTATCTTTCAGGTGAGGGCCCTGTCCATCCTGCTGCGCCCCGGTCGATCCGGCTTGCCCGCGGACGCCGTCTGCCAGGCGGTCACTCGAGGTGGTATGGGCAGGGAGCCATCTTGGTCGGCCGGTAGCCAAGAGGGGATTTCCACCGGGGGGACATCCAGGGACCTCCAGACAGAGTCCAGGTCTGCTGGTGAGCGCACGGTGAGTAGCTTACCATTCCTGGAGATCGCGAGCCCAAAGGGGTACAACCATCGGAACGGGGTCGATGTCTTCCTCAGGACTTCCAGGAGAGGCTTGAATAGGCGCCGTTTGGCTAAAGTGGAAGGCGCGAGGTCTTGGAACATCTGGATCGGGGCGTGCTCATACTCCAGTACCTCCATCTCTCGTTGCCTTTTCAGGAGGGCCGCAGTATCAACATAGCTCAACAGGCCACAGATCACATCACGTGGCGGCTCTTGCGGTTTGGGCCTAGGGCGTAACGCCCTGTGTATGCGCTCCACTACGATTCCCGCCGCTCTGTCAGGATCCAGCATCGTGGAAAATAATTCGCGCGCCACCGTCGGTAAGGCCTCCGCTGCAATTGACTCAGGTAGGCCGCGAATGCGGATATTGCGCCGGCGGCTACGATTCTCCTGGTCTTCCAGCTTCAGGAAGGCATCGTTCAGCAAAGCCCTGTGGGACGCCAGCACCTCCGACGCTTTACCTTCGTAGGTCATGATGGCCTCTTGCGTGGCTTCTAGTGCAACCACTCTCTGCCCCAGGTGCTTCATGTCGTCCTTAATGTCGGACAGGTCTTGTTTCAGGGGCGAGAGGGCAGACTCGAGAACCCGGCGCAGGGTCCGCTCTGAGAGAGGCGGGTCTCTGGGCCTCCTGTCCGAAATATCGGAGCCGCTGCCAGCATCTGAGAGTTCTCCCGCATCGGAGTCATGTGCAGCAGACGCCGCCATATTGGGGCCTTTCTGCACGGCAATCCTCGGCGTTTTCCGAAGAAACTTCTCCATCTCAGGTTGTTTGGAGTGCAGTGGGGTAGACTCTGAGCTTCCTCTGTTCTTTTCTCTGCCAGGTTTCCCCATAATCAGGCAAATTATAAGCTTATATAGGGCAAAGGAGCCGGAATGCTGGAGGAGCTCAAGCTCGTGCAGCCATTCAGCAGCGTGGCTAGGCTCCGCCCCCCCTATAGCAGTTATATTCTTGTACATAGGAGCAGTATTATAGTAGTTATATTCTTGTACATAGGAGGCAGTATTATAGTAGTTATATTCTTGTACATAGGAGCAGTATTATAGTAGTTATATTCTTGTACATAGGAGGCAGTATTATAGTAGTTATATTCTTGTACATAGGAGCAGTATTATAGTAGTTATATTCTTGTACATAGGAGGCAGTATTATAGTAGTTATATTCTTGTACATAGGAGCAGTATTATAGTAGTTATATTCTTGTATATAGGAGGCAGTATTATAGTAGTTATATTCTTGTACATAGGAGGCAGTATTATAGTAGTTATATTCTTGTACATAGGAGGCAGTATTATAGTAGTTATATTCTTGTACATAGGAGGCAGTATTATAGTAGTTATATTCTTGTACATAGGAGGCAGTATTATAGTAGTTATATTCTTGTACATAGGAGGCAGTATTATAGTAGTTATATTCTTGTACATAGGAGGCAGTATTATAGTAGTTATATTCTTGCACATAGGAGGCAGTATTATAGTAGTTATATTCTTGTACATAGGAGCAGTATTATAGTAGTTATATTCTTGTACATAGGAGGCAGTATTATAGTAGTTATATTCTTGTACATAGGAGGCAGTATTATAGTAGTTATATTCTTGTACATAGGAGGCAGTATTATAGTAGTTATATTCTTGTACATAGGAGGCAGTATTATAGTAGTTATATTCTTGTACATAGGAGCAGTATTATAGTAGTTATATTCTTGTACATAGGAGGCAGTATTATAGTAGTTATATTCTTGTACATAGGAGCAGTATTATAGTAGTTATATTCTTGTACATAGGAGCGGTATTATAGTAGTTATATTCTTGTACATAGGAGGTAGTATTATAGTAGTTATATTCTTGTACATAGGAGCAGTATTATAGTAGTTATATTCTTGTACATAGGAGGCAGTATTATAGTAGTTATATTCTTGTACATAGGAGGCAGTATTATAGTAGTTATATTCTTGTACATAGGAGGTAGTATTATAGTAGTTATATTCTTGTACATAGGAGGCATAGCTTCTTCCCTAGGAACCTCCCAACCAATAGATCTTTATTACCAAGTAAAACGACCAAACACTATTTCTCCTTTCTACAGTTTTCTTGAGTCCTCTATTATTTTATTTCTTTTTTCTGAACATTGTTTTATTTACAAAAGTTGAAGCCTCCCCGTCGGGGAATCGAACCCCGGTCTCCCGCGTGACAGGCGGGGATACTTACCACTATACTAACGAGGAACTGCTATAGTAGCGGATCACATGGTAATCTTCTTAAAGGGAAATTGCTGATGTTCCCACATAGAAGTCTGCGACCTTGCTGCTGTCCCTCTACCTCAGGCGCACAGAATAGTCACACTGGGGCAGTGCTATTGTAGTGATATTCTTTAAGATGTGAGGTACAATTGATATACCCATTAAGGGGGGGAAAAAAACTAAGGAGATATGTGCGGTTTCCTTTTAAGGAGACGACCATGTGGGCATACACAAAAGCAGCTCCTTATTAGTATAGTGGTAAGTATCCCCACCTGTCACGTGGGAGACCGGAGTTTGATTCCCTGATGGGGAGGCTTCAGTTTTTCTTAGAAACATTTTACTGTACATTTAAATAGAAGTATGAAGAGACTAAGAATTCAAACATATAACTACACTCATTGACAAAAAAAAACACATACCACGCTCAGAGAGAAATGTCAGCTTGCTGCAAATTTTGGTATGTAGTTATGTCTCAGGCAGATATGTAAATGGTTACAGATGAGGTCTGATTATATAGTGGGTCTTGCCACAAGAGGGCGCAAAAGTGCTTTCCTTGCTGCCCTATAAAAAGGCTCTCAGAGGCTACTTTTGGGTAGTGACCTTCTCGCTAAGTGTGGGTTCACACTAGCGTTAGGGATTTCATTATGGCTATCTGTAATAACATTGTTATAACGGAAAATAACGGAATGCCCAGACAGAATGCAAAACGGAAGCCTTTAAAAGGCATTCCGTTTGCTTTTTGTCCTAATAGAAGTCTATGGGAAAGCATAACGGATCCATCTGGGTCCCGTTATGCAAGACGGAAAACAAAGTCCTGTCGACAGACGGATCCATTTTGATTCCTATAGACTTCTATTAGGACGGAGAGCAAACAGAATGCTTTTTAAAGGCTTCCGTTTTGCATTCCGTCATAATGCAAGTCTATGGGCAGAAGAACGGATCCGTCCTTCCAACTTATGGATTCTGTTATTTTCTGTTATAACGGAATCCCTAACGCTAGTGTGAACCCACCCTAAGCGATAGTTCTCTGTTAGACATGCCTCCACAATGCACTCAAAGGCATTTTGCCCAGTTGACAGACTATGCGAGGGGGTGCATCACCGGACCGAGAGAAGCAGATTGGTGACATCTAGGCTGATCAGATCTAGCTGTAGGAGGTGTCCGAAGCAGTAGTTACATAAGGGCAGGCACACATTGTGGAGGCAGATCAGTGCCTCCCCACAATCCTGTCTCTGAGCTCTACAGGCAGTTCTTTCCTCCTCATGGCTTGGTTTTTGCTCCGATGTACAGTCGGCTGTGAGAGATTATATAGACAGGGCTGTGTCTTTCCATATCATGTCTAGTCAACTGAATTTACCACAGAAGACTCCAATCAAGGAGATGATCGAGAGAAATAGGAGGCCAAAGAGCTAAATATCAAGTGTCATAGTAAAGGGCGTGAAATTTTAGTTTTTCCTTTTTAATCAATTTACCAACATTTCTAAAATTCCGTTTTCACTTTCTCATTTTTAAGGGTGTTGATAAGATGCATCTGAAAAACGCGTCAACTAACGTGTGGGGTTCTCTACTGGTTTTGGCTCACAATTAGGGTTGAGAGAATCGGGTTCGGATTGCTGTATCCAAAACAGATTCTTTTAAAAACTTTAAGAATATGGCCTCCGTCCTACTGTAAAATGTATGTCCTCCGCTGAGGTCTTTCAGCAAATATTGCGAGACTTACTTTGTCTCAACTCCATCACGCGTCACTTCGTTTATTCGCATAAATTAGTGCCTCAAAATACTAAGCCGAACTCGGCTTCGTGCCTCATTAACGAAACGGAGTTTGATACAGTAATTAATGCGGATGAACTAAGTGACGCGTGACGAGCCAAAGTACGTAATTCGAGATATTTGCCGAAACTTCAGATAGCAATCTAAACCGGATTCGCTCAACCCTACTCCCAATAACTGATGGAAATAACGGAAGTGTGAACAAGGCCTTACAATCATCGTTTGTTCCAACCCTACCGATCGTTGCCTTGTGTAAATCGATTTCATTCCTATATTGCCAACTGGAACCAATGCAGTTAATCTGCCCGTGTAATAAAAAACGTCCTTATTGTTCTCATTGTCTTTGGATACAGCACAGATCTGCTCCACCCTATTCCATTGCAACTTTAATGAACAAGGAGAGTTTTTTTGTTTTTTTAATCAAAATCTTTATTTTATTTTTTTTCAGATTTATTAATATCACAAATTCACAAAAAAGGCAAAAAAAAAATTAAAATCGCTGGCTCAGTTAAAAATAATAAGTCTTGAGTTTGAGTGATGTTCTGGAGTAGAGGGAAAGGGGTTACAGACAGGAAGGGAACATTTTTTTCGGGTTTTACTGGAGGTTCTCATGGTTGTGCTGCTCTCTGGTGGGGTGTAAGTGCATTGCCGGCTGAACGGACATTAAAGCGATGTGAGGAGGAGGTTAACGGCGTTTCCAATCAGAATCGGCTGATCGGATTCCAATCTAGTGATGCTGTGCTTTATAGGTGGTGTCACGCAATGTGGTGGGATGTGTCACATAAAAAAGGGGGGAGGGGCGCAATGCACCAACTGCCCCACCGGGCACCCAAACTGAGAGGCCCCCTCCCCTCGGTAACACACACACAAATAGTAAATTAACTTTTAAGAACAAAAAACACACAGGATAAGTATTTAGCACCAGGTGAAACACAAAGGAGAGAGGGTGTGCAATGCTCTGCAGACTTGGGGTAAAATGTGGTGGGGGTTAATTAGCACCAAAGACCTGCAAAGCACTGACACGTTAACCCCCCTCCTGCAATTCATCGACCCTCTCCACTGCCACAGTGCTGTGGTTTGTTATATTTAACCCCTCTCCGAATCTAACAGGTGTCGTTTTTGAAGAACACATTTTTATTTTTTTACCCGGACGCGACCTCTGTGATCGCCCCAATCCCACCGCTGAAATGCAGAACCTCACTGTTTCAGACCCTCTCCCGCCAGCACCTCCCCCCATCAGATAGGGGGTTCAAAATATAAAAAAAAGAAAATCCAGAGCCAAACCCTTAGTAATCAGTTATCCCGCCACAGAGTAAAATAAAATGTACAGTAATCCATAGCACCATTTGTAGAACAGATAATAAAAAGCACCAAAGAAATCGGCAGAAGCTTATCCAACATAAAGGAGGTGAGGAATGAGCTGCGAGGGTTAATAAATAAAGCGGAAGGAGAGAGGGAAAAAAACCATGGTCGCTGACCAAACCTCCCCCTCGACAGGCATCACACCTTTAGAAAGACTGTTGTAGGAGAGGTGCAGTGACGCTTTCACGTGGTCTAGTTTACAGTAGGGCAAGAGATGTAATGATGGACTTATATGGTCCAAATACATGACTCACCCACCCCATCAGTGGTGTCGTCTGCACTATTAAAAGGTGTTGGTAGGACAGGTTTCAGAGGTGGAGATATGTACCCCATGGATGAGTGGTCCAAATACATGACTCGCACCCCATATGTAGCTTATGTTCCACACACAGGACATGCCTATCAGGGGTGTTCAACCCTCTTTCGGTAGGTGGTGGTGCAGTAGAGGACTTATATGATCACACACATAAATTTCCTATCAAAGTTGTCCTCTACACCATTTAGAAAGGTGGTGGTAGGACAGGTGGTGTTACAGTGGATGTTCGTTGCATGCACCACTTGTGCCTCAAGTGTGTCCTCTACAACCTTAAGTGTGTTTGTAACAATATGGGTTTCTCACAATGGATATTTGCTCATTGTCCAAATGGGAGTTGAACGTACTGGGTTTCCCATACTGAAATCTCCCTTGGTGGCCATATCTTGAAAGTGACCTCATATCAGGTTACATATCTGTGATTCGGTTGGAGACTAATGTCTGAAGAGCCACTTTTGGCAGTCAATACATTGTTATAAGAAGGATCCAATGTCTTCTGTGTTCAACTGAATGGAAATTGTCTGTTTCGACAGGGATGTGAGACATACTTCAGTTCTATTCTGACCAACTATAGGGGGGGGGTAACTATGGTGGTAATCTTCCATGGGAAGACCATCTCCATCATGGAATAATGTTCTGCATGTCCAATAATCAACTTGTTGGATAAGCAAGATATTATGTTTATACACAGAATTCAGCCAAGTAACAGTTATCTTTACCGTTTAAGTTATCTAGATGTTTGACTATATAGTTGGGATCAAAGTATGACACAAGAAGTCTTCCGCACTTCAACACAGCTCTCACTCTCTCAAAAAGTTTCCATTCATGGTACTTCTATATAGGTGACCCAATATCAACCATGATAAGAGATAATAATAGTCCTATCAGTAAACAACCCCGGCCTCCAGACTGAGGAGTCAAATCTGGTCGAAATGACCATTTATAGAACAGGTTTTTTTTGCCTCATTGGGTAAAAGCTGGACCATAAATGAAGGATAAGTATAGACTGAAAACAGTCAGTCATTCACATTAAACTCCTAGAAAAGTTTTTCTGCAGGTACTGAGGGAACTTAAGAATCGGCAGATGATTCAAGAAACCTCTGCTTAGCATTGTCATGAAACGCAGAACAAACAATACATTGGGCTTCTTTAAATCTGCACTTATACACCGGATACACCAACCAAGATCCTACTTGACATGGAACCCCCCTCCCAAGATTTGTAGGCCTTATTCCCTTTGAATATCTGTGGTCAAAAAAAAGGGATAATTTAGCCCGGTTCGTATTTATGGACAGCTGTTCGACAGTTTTGTTGGTTAGAATTATTTGGACTACTCACAGAAAATCAGATCTTTTTATTATGAAAGAAAATTGCAAAAAAGAGTCATTCGCTGACTTATTAGAAATGGCCTCACGCTTGGTGGCTACACAGTCACCTGTAGGGTTTTCTTCTAACCTACCAATCCTTATTTTTTTTAACTAGACAGATAAAACACTGGACCCTTCAATAAATTTATTCATAGCACCTACTAGCGCCAAAAGCAACAGAAACAGACACCAGTGTGGCACCGAATATCGACAGAAGCCTCAAGTCCTGTGAGGGAACACAAGTTTTTTTGAGCGGGCCTCACAAAACGCTATTTGGTTAAAATGGCCACCTTGTGCTGTCGGTGGTCCATAACCACATTGATTTTAGGTTGTGAAGGTGCATGAAGGAACACTCCCGCCAAAATCTCTGACGTATAGGACACGCATTCAGGGTGGGGACTGGTGTAGGGGTGGAGCCTGTGGTTAGGCAGGACCTAATGTGGGGGGTGTGGACCTTAAAGACTCGGAAAGAGGACTGGCCTGTGGTTTTGTGAAACGAGAGGTATAAAGATTTACATGGAAGGAAAAAAAGAATACAACCAAAGCACCAAATACAACCAATAACAAAAAATATAATAAAATATTCAAGAAAGACAGGAATTTAACAAAATAAAACAGATGCTACAAGCAAAAAAAGGGAAGTAACGAGCAGACGGGAAACATTCCATAGGTAAGTTAAACCAAATCTCTCTCTATATATATTTATTTATAAATTTCTATATTACAGAGAACAGGAAACGGGTGAAAAATCCAAGGAAATGGTTAAAAGGGGAGGAGCCCGCGCTGAATAGATATTTCATCTCTATATATATTTATAAAAACCCGTATCTCTTTCTCGTCAAATACAACCCGGAGAGAGGTTAATTCATTTGAAGTGGTAAGGGTGCCATCTTTTATTTATTTTTTCTTAACCCATTTAAGGAGGGCTCCTCTTAGACCTCAGCACAGTTGGTGTTCCACCACCCGGATTCTTTTCTCATCCATCCCAGTGGGGCTTTAATAAGTCAACTGTACCATGTCTCCACCCAGCAGTGTTACGCTTTGTTCCCATCGAACCCACCTCCAATACTCTCCCCTTTCCCCCCCCACCCCCCACCATGGACTCGTAAGTGATGCTCCCCGTCCTTACAGAAGGTGCCTCCTTCTTTGGACACCCGGTCTGAGCATTTACCACAGCTTTTAATGACGACTTTACGTTCAAGAATCACGATCACTTGCATGAGGCTTACCCTCCCTCCCCCACCCCCACCCCCCAAAGATACTTTCCAACATACCCATTCAATAATACAGCATTAGCCTGGTCAGCGCCCCTCTGTCACACAGAGGGCACCCACGCACACTATTTTCAATAGCAGAGAACCACTCTGAACTTAATTTAAAAAATAAAATACACTCAGTGCCCCACCTGCAAAGAAAAAAAATCCCCCAAATTAATACCAATCCCCCCTGCCCTCAGAGTCACAAATTCAAGATTTCAGAATAAATATTCCTGATAAAATTACAAAAAACAAACAGAACGAGGAAATAAAAATTAAAATTATCAACAAAGACATGTAGAATCCTGCATCCTGATTGGCTGTTCCCACGAAAGGAGAACGGGATCTGTGTAAACAAGGCCTGTGATTGGCTGGAGAGAGTGAAATATGAGCTGCCGATGCATAACTGGCTCGTCTCCCTCCTACCCTCCCTCTCTCGTTTCGTGGCTCTCTCTCTCTCTCTTTTTCTCTCAGTTGCAATTGGCTGGTTAAGTAGCACCGCCCCTCTTTTCCCTGGTCCTGGGAAGAGGGAAGAGTTTTGATTGGCTGGCTCGGCAGAGGAGGGGGGAGGAGACTGTTGCAGGAGCAGAAGAAGGAGGAGCAAAGGCTCACCGTGTGCTTGGAGGTGGGGCCTAAAGAAAAGAAAAATAAAATATATATAAAAATTCAAAAAATTAATTACTACCTAAATGCACAGATTCCCCTGATTAAAGGCAGTCTACAAGTGTTCCCGTACACTCTGGCACCACCACAGGGGAAGTGAAGTATTACGCAGTTCACAATTAAACAAATGTGCTGTCCTTGTAATTCAGGACGTGCTGCAGCGGGGGACGTGCTTAGGGAGCCATATTTGAATATGGCTTTTCTAAACCAGAAAAACCCTTTGAGGCGTTGTAGTCTCTTAAGTCTGCACAGGAGCTGAATGCACAAAATGCGTTTTTAAGATAAATATTTTTGTTGTTTTGTGGCTTTTATTTAACTGTTTTTTATTTTACCAAGTGTGACCCAGTTTGGTGCTTAAAGCCAAAAATGTTTTTTCCCCATCCCCAACCATAGCTTTTATTTACGAAGGCTTGTTTCTTGCAGGATGAATTGTTTTATATACTTTTTTTAATGTACCATATAACATTTTTGGGGAGTGATAGCATAAAAAGGAAAAAAAAAAACTGTGCCTCTGCCATTGTTTTTTTGGGTTTTATTTTTATGGTGCTCGATGATGGCATAATTGTACTGACCCTCAGAATAAAGCCAATACCAAATGTATATATTTTGAATGTTTTTCTTCTGCACAATAAAAACTAAAAAAAAAAAAAAAAAGTTTTTTGTTTTTTTACTTGTGGGATGAGTTGTAGTTTTCATTAGTGCCATTTTGGAGTACATGTGACTTTTTCAGCATTTTTTTGGGGTGGTGGAATTGACAAAATACACCAATTTTCACATTGTTAAATTTTTATACTATGTTAAGGCATGCAAGATAAAAAATGTGATCATTTCATTGTATGCATGGCATGCTGTACATCATTACAGACATGGCAGTACCAATTTAAAATGTTTCCCTTTTTTTCTTATTTTTCTTTTATGTAAATAAAGTGTTTTTAAGCAGAAAAGTTTTGAGTTTTTTCTTGATTTTTTTCATAAGTTTTCTATGCCCCAGTAGATGACTTGAGCATGCATCGCTCATCCTATACACTGCAATACTTCTGTACCGTAATGACAGGATGGCTATAAGGTCCTGCCAAAGGCAGGGCTTGGCAGGCATCACTACAGGACATGCCTAGGGGCCATTGCTAGGCATCTTAGCTGCCGTAGCAACCCCTCAATCACATGCCAAAGGTGCAATGGGTGACAGATGAAACCTTTGCCCTCTCTTTAACCACATTCAGGTTTTACCGCCAGGAGCACAGTTAACTATGATCCCTGCAAAGAGAGCGGGATGGCAGCTGTACATTACAGTTGGCACCGGCAAGTGATGAAGTGGGCACCATACTATGGTGTGGAAGCAATGTAGTAGTATGGCGCATGGTAGGAAGGGGTCAACAACCTTTATTATGCATGTAACAGTCATTGCTACAGCCTTTATTAGGGACCCAGGCTGTCGCTGTACAGTTGGACCTGTGAGCCATGCTGTTTGCTTTGCAGAAGGAGTCCCTGGCCGCAGCTCCTCACCAGGTGAAAGGCGTCGTACATCTGCATAAGTTCCTCCACTCTGTACTGCTCCAGGATGACCACGTTGCTTGAGGAGATACTAGATGATCGAGCACAAGACTCGCAATGCACCAGGTAAGAGTTCTTACCCCCGCTCTCACTGGTGACAAACAAGATGTTAAAAACCTCCACCTGATAGAGAGAGAAACATAAGAGTGAGGACCTGGAGGTCACCTTGGTGCGTCCCATACCTTATAAACAGGCACTTACGTCACACTCATTGCAGTAGTAGGCTGGTTCATCTTTAACTCTAGCTTGATAGGCGATCTTCTTCCCGCTGCGGATGAGTCTGTCTCGCTGGATCTGACATCGCTTTACGGATTGTAAGAGACAGTATCTACAATAGGAAGAGACTGGAGTAAGAAACAGAGCAGAGGAGATCGGAGGGAAAGCAGGCAAGCCTTCTATAAGGAAAGTGCAAAGTCAGGAGCAAAGTAACACTGGAGAAAAAGCTAAAGTAAAGAAAGAACGCAAGGAAGAGAAAATTGTGTCAGAGGAGAAATAAGTGGGGAAGGGCAAGGAGCAGAGTAAAACAGCAGCCTAAGCGGTCGACTAGAAGAGCAGAGGAATGGGTACAGTGGTAGAGAGGCAGAGAAGATGAGTAGAAGAAGCCAAGAGACAAAGGCGACACAAGATGAACCTATATGGAACTGCAGAGGAAAAGGAGCTGGAAGAAAAGAAAGGGGTGGGAAAACACAAAAGACAAGGAGGAACCAGAGACTTCAGAGGGTAAATTGAGGAACACAACGAACAAGGAGATGAAGACCAGCATGGAAAGAAGATCCTACAAAAGATGAGATTAGTAATGAGGAGAGGGAACAGGGAAAAGACAGAGTGGTGGAGGTGACCCTCACTTTATCATGCGGTACAGGTCCTGATCTGTGATTTTCACCGTTCTGGCCACATTCCAGGACACGTGGATCATGGGCACAATGGATTTCACGTTCTTGACCTCATTCCACTCGAAACGTTCCAGAGCCAGCTGATACTGGTAAGCTGTAAGGAGAATCACGAGAAGATGTCACCACGGATTATTTATATGAACCCTCATAATCCACAATACATTGCAAAAAAAGCTTGCTTACGTGTCAGAGGCCCGACGTTCCAGGCAATGTTGTTACACCATCCTGTGGCCTGCACCCAGTGAACGGTCCCGGCGTTAATCCAGACCAAATCGCCAGGCCGCTGCACAAAGCGATACACTGGGATATCAGCTCGGTAAAGATCCTCCAGAACTGGCCACCAGGAGCCCGTCAGGTAATCCAGGTTATGCCTGCAAAAGGAGTCCACATTTAGAAGGAATAAAATTATGTTTCGTATCGGGGTGCCCTCTAGTGGCAACGTCCAGGAGTTCAGGAGTCTCACCTGTCACAGAAGGCACTGATCTTCTCCCAGTAGTTTTCATGTACTGCGAACCACTCACAGTCTCCGGGCCCAATATTTATATTCACCGAGCAGAAGTTATTATTTTCCTGATGTCCTGGATAAGAGGAGACAAAAAGAATGAGAAGCTGGAGGCAAAGCCACAACATACACAAACCTGAAACCAGATCTACAAAAGGCACAACTAAACTTCTCTTACTGTTCATAGACAGAGCGATAGAGAGACAGACTGAGCAGAGAGAGACAGAATGAGTTCAAAAGACAGACAGATTGAGCAAGTGCAAAAAGAGAGATCTGAGAGAGAGTGAGTGCAGAAGAAAGTCTGAGCAAGTGCAAAAAGAGACTGGGGGAATGCAAAAGAGATGGAGCAAGAGTAAAAGCAAGAACAAGTCAGAGTGGGAGCAAAAAAAAAATAAAAAAATGAGCAAGAACAACAGAGCAAGAATAAAAAGTGAGAGAGACTGAGCAAAAGCAAAAGAAAGAGCAAAAAAGGAGATGGACGGCGCAAGCGCAAAAGAGACAGAAGGAGCGTAAAAGAGAGACACACACACAGACTGAATGAGGGAGAGACCCAAAACAAAACGTGTGATAGCAAATGATAAACCCGAGGCAAGAGAGACAGAGCAACTGCAAAAAAGATACAGTGAACACAAAAGAGAGGCTGATCAAGATCAAAAGAGACAGAGCTAGAGCAGAGGAGAGTGCAGAAAAAGGAGCGAGAGCACAAGGAAGAGATTGAGAGACAAAGAGAGAGCAGGAAAGAGCAGAGAAAGCAAGAGACGTACAATGTATTCGGAAACTCTTCTGACCCTGCCACTCTTTTCACATTTTAAGTCGTCCCTGGTGCGAACATCAAAAAATAAAATAAAAAAGCACATTTCCCCCGTGAATCTGCATTCAGAACCACATAATGAGAACGTGAAAACAGGATCTTAGAATTTTTCAATTTTATTGAAAAAAGAAAAACTAAAAACGTTCCATAGACATAAGTATTCAGCCTCTTTGCTATGACACTTGGCATTTAGCTCTGGGGCCTCCCATTTCTCTGGTTTATCTTTGAGATGTTCCTACCCCTGGATTGGAGTCTTCTGTGGTGAATGCAGTTGACTGGACATGATTTGGAAAGACACAGCCCTGTCTATATAAGGTCTCACAGCCGACTGTACATTGGAGCAAAAACCAAGCCATGAGGAGGAAAGAACTGCCTGTAGAGCTCAGAGACAGGATTGTGTGGAGGCACAGATCTGGAGAAGGGGACAAAACATTTCTGTTGCACTGAAATTTCCTAAGAGCACAGTGGCCTCCATAATTCTTAAAAATGGAAGACATTTGGATCAATCAAGATTCTTCCTAGACCTGGCCACCACACCAAACCTGGTAAGAGAGGTGACGAAGAACCAAATTGTCACTCTGGCTGAGATCCAAAGATCTTGTGTACAGATGGGAGAAACTTCCAGAAGGTCAACCATTACTGCAGTCTCCACCAATCTGGGCTTTAGTGGCCAGAAAGAAGCCTCTCCTCAGTAAAAGACACATGAAAGTTTTTAAAAAGCACCTAAAGGACTTTCAGACTGCGAGAAACAAGATTCTACGGTCTGACGAAACCAAGATGGAACTTTTTGGCCTTAATTCTAAGCGTCATGTCTGGAGGAAGCCAGGCACTGCTCATCACCTGCCCAATGCCATTCCCACAGTAAAGCATGGTGGGGGCAGGGAGACTGGTCGGGGTGGAGGGAAAGCTGAGTGGAGCAAACTACAGAGATATTCTTAATGAAAACCTGATCCAGAGCTCTGGACCTCAGACTGGGCTGAAGGTTCTCCTTCCAACAAGACAATGACCCTAAGCACACAGCCAAGACAACACAGGAGAGGCTCAGGGACAACTCTGGATGTCCTCGAGTGACCCAGCCTCAGCCCTGAACCCAATGGAACTTCTCTGGAGAGACCTGAAAATGGCTGTCCACTTACAGTCCCCAACCAACCTGACAGAGCTTGAGAGGATCTGCAGAGAAGAATGGCAGAATATCTCCAAATCCAGGTGTGCAAACCTGGTGGCATCATCTCCAAGAAGACTGGAGTAAAGGGTTTAAATGGCAATGCAAGATTTTAGTTTTTCCTTTTCAATTAATGAGCAAAGATTTCCAACAATCAGTTCTCATTTTCTCAAACATGGACTTTTTTTTAAATTTTAGCACGAGGCCCATCATACCAAAATGTGAAAAAAAGAGAAAGGGTCTGAAGACTTTCCTAATACACTGTAAAAATAAAAGCACAGACAGATATGTGGACAGTAAAAAATAATAATAAAAAAAATAATAAAAAAATGGAGCTACAGAGAGGAGGAGATGCATCCTCAGACATAACGTGTGGTACGTATGGTGCTTGTACCTGGTGTACGACTTCCCGGGACCTTCATGTAGAGCTGCACAGTGTTCATCCCAAGGATTGTATGACCCACGTGGCTTAACATGTTGGCATTAGATGTCACACGCATGAAGGATGGAAGCTTTAGCAGCTCCTGCAACTGAGGCTTCCACCTGCATCACAAGACAGAGAGATGTTAGGGGTGGAGGAACATAGCCCAGAGCGTCTATGGAGTCGGAGACCATACAGAGCGGAGGATTAAGCGTCCACCTTCTCGTCTCACCTTTTAGGATCAGAGAGGTCGATGTTGGTTCCAAATTTAATAATATGAGGAGTCTTGTGCTCAGTGTTTGTGCTGAAGGGAAAGAGAGAACATTATCAATGACGGAAGTTTAAAGTGGAATACTTTATGCCATGTATTTGTGCCGCGCTCCCCCGTGAGATTGGAGCATTGTCTATGGCAACGGTAAGTAGAAAACTCCTTAAAAAACACGTCTGCTGCACATAAGACCAACCAGCAGGTGGCAGCAGAGAGTTGTGGGGTTGAGCCCTGCAGCTGGAAAGGGATGATTAAGCTCCTCCCTCTACACAGATTCATGCAGGAAAAACTAGCTACACTGTAAAGACACTTACCTGGGGGGTGGGTTTTCTGTGGTGCTGTCGGGTTCGTTGGGCTCGTTGGGCTCGTCGTCACTGTCTTTGTCTTCCTGTAAAGCGGTAACAGACGAGATCAGGATATGCCACCAATGTCTGGTGTGGAGCCCACCTCTGGGACCCGCTCCTATCTCCAGAATGGGGCCCCTGAAGTAAAGAAGCGCACACTGTGCAAGTGCGGCCACCCTCTATTTGCTTCTATGGGAGTTCTGAAAATAGTTCAGCACGCTTGGTGGCCCCATTATGAAGACAGGAGGGGGTCCTAGAGGACGGACCTGCACCTATCTGACATTGGTGGCATATCCTAGAGATATACCATAAATGTCAACCCCTCCAGATCACTATTTATTTTCCTACGGTCCCCCGTTGCACTGACATACACTGTCAGGACTGCTGTGCTGTTCTAATATGATGGAGAGGACTCGTGCGCATGCACAGCAGTCCTGACAGTGTATTTTAATGCAGCTCTGAGCGCTGACAGCAAGGTAATGGGGGGGGGGGGGGGGGGCAGTAGGAAAATATAAAATGGTGATCTGGACTCCAAATCTGCTGGACTACTCATGTATCACTGCAGATAATGGTCCGAAATCGGAGCGACAGATTCCTTTTAGGAGTTACTGCTGCTATAGTAACGAGTAACGACTGCCTCAGCTGCAATACATTACCTGCAAAGACTCTTGGAAGGAGGAGGCCTGGTACTGGGCATATTTGGCGATGGTTGTATGGGAGCGGCTACTCTCACAGTGCCAGACTTGGCGAGTCCCAGAAGGGTCCCAGTTTTCGTCGGACGGCTGCTGCACCTGAGTACGGACCTCTACTGTGTGTTCTGAGTTTGCCTCCACCAGGGTCTTCGTAGAGAAGAGGCCGAGATCTGATGAGGAGAAAATAGTGTGAGATCATCCTGCAGCAGCTCTCCACCAGCCGCCTCCCTGCTTTATATGCCCCAGGTTTAAAGGGACTACAGCCAAAGTGTAGGAAACTTACTCAGTCTCAGGGATCCAGCCAGCCCGCGAATCACTGTGATCGGGTTCTTAGGGTCAGTGCAGAACTGGAGCAGAACCGGGGAGAAGGCGTCTCTCTTACTCTCCAGCTGTGAAAGCAAAAGAAGAAGCTCAGAGCAGCAGGTGGACCTAAGGCACGATTCTGTAGGGGCAGACTCATAGCTCCTTCTATATGTATCACCCTGCAGGAGGAGGAGCAGACTCATAGCTCCTTCTATATGTATCACCCTGCAGGAGGAGGAGCAGACTCATAGCTCCTATATGTATCACCCTGCAGGAGGAGGAGCAGACTCATAGCTCCTTCTATATGTATCACCCTGCAGGAGGAGGAGCAGACTCATAGCTCCTTCTATATGTATCACCCTGCAGGAGGAGGGGCAGACTCATAGCTCCTTCTATATGTATCACCCTGCAGGAGGAGGGGCAGACTCATAGCTCCTTCTATATGTATCACCCTGCAGGAGGAGGAGCAGACTCATAGCTCCTTCTATATGTATCACCCTGCAGGAGGAGGGGCAGACTCATAGCTCCTTCTATATGTATCACCCTGCAGGAGGAGGGGCAGACTCATAGCTCCTTCTATATGTATCACCCTGCAGGAGGAGGAGCAGACTCATAGCTCCTTCTATATGTATCACCCTGCAGGAGGAGGGGCAGACTCATAGCTCCTTCTATATGTATCACCCTGCAGGAGGAGGGGCAGACTCATAGCTCCTTCTATATGTATCACCCTGCAGGAGGAGGGGCAGACTCATAGCTCCTTCTATATGTGTCACCCTGCAGGAGGAGGGGCAGACTCATAGCTCCTTCTATATGTATCACCCTGCAGGAGGAGGGGCAGACTCATAGCTCTTTCTATATGTGTCACCCTGCAGGAGGAGGGGCAGACTCATAGCTCCTTCTATATGTATCACCCTGCAGGAGGAGGGGCAGACTCATAGCCCCTTCTATATGTATCACCCTGCAGGAGGAGGAGCAGACTCATAGCTCCTTCTATATGTATCACCCTGCAGGAGGAGGGGCAGACTCATAGCTCCTTCTATATGTATCACCCTGCAGGAGGAGGGGCAGACTCATAGCTCCTTCTATATGTATCACCCTGCAGGAGGAGGAGCAGACTCATAGCTCCTTCTATATGTATCACCCTGCAGGAGGAGGGGCAGACTCATAGCTCCTTCTATATGTATCACCCTGCAGGAGGAGGAGCAGACTCATAGCTCCTTCTATATGTATCACCCTGCAGGAGGAGGAGCAGACTCATAGCTCCTTCTATATGTATCACCCTGCAGGAGGAGGGGCAGACTCATAGCTCCTATATGTATCACCCTGCAGGAGGAGGGGCAGACTCATAGCTCCTTCTATATGTATCACCCTGCAGGAGGAGGGGCAGACTCATAGCTCCTTCTATATGTATCACCCTGCAGGAGGAGGGGCAGACTCATAGCTCCTTCTATATGTATCACCCTGCAGGAGGAGGGGCAGACTCATAGCTCCTTCTATATGTATCACCCTGCAGGAGGAGGGGCAGACTCATAGCTCCTTCTATATGTATCACCCTGCAGGAGGAGGGGCAGACTCATAGCTCCTATATGTATCACCCTGCAGGAGGAGGAGCAGACTCATAGCTCCTTCTATATGTATCACCCTGCAGGAGGAGGGGCAGACTCATAGCTCCTATATGTATCACCCTGCAGGAGGAGGGGCAGACTCATAGCTCCTTCTATATGTATCACCCGGCAGGAGGAGGGGCAGACTCATAGCTCCTTCTATATGTATCACCCTGCAGGAGGAGGAGCAGACTCATAGCTCCTTCTATATGTATCACCCTGCAGGAGGAGGGGCAGACTCATAGCTCCTTCTATATGTATCACCCTGCAGGAGGAGGGGCAGACTCATAGCTCCTTCTATATGTATCACCCTGCAGGAGGAGGGGCAGACTCATAGCTCCTTCTATATGTATCACCCTGCAGGAGGAGGAGCAGACTCATAGCTCCTTCTATATGTATCACCCTGCAGGAGGAGGGGCAGAATCATAGCTCCTTCTATATGTATCACCCTGCAGGAGGAGGGGCAGACTCATAGCTCCTTCTATATGTGTCACCCTGCAGGAGGAGGGGCAGACTCATAGCTCCTTCTATATGTGTCACCCTGCAGGAGGAGGGGCAGACTCATAGCTCCTTCTATATGTGTCACCCTGCAGGAGGAGGAGCAGACTGATTCAATAACTTACATAAATGCTGGGTGTTGGAGGGTTCAGCTTCTCTCGGGGAAGGTTCCTCTCCGTTCCCACGGGAGGCTTCACAGACATAGAAGGAAGGACGTAAGACTCTTTATATTTCCCCTTCAGCACCATATTCCTGTTCGATAATAAACAAGAAACGATTGATGAGGAAGAGACAAGACAAATGTGGATAAAGACATCAGAAAAACTGTATATTGATATAAATCTACTCATCGTCATCCTACATCTTATGCTCCACCTTTGCGGCTACAATGTAGAACAGCTTAGGACATCTCTGAGAAGTAGTCCTTACACCCTGTATGCTCTGAATGGCTGGGACTGCTGATCAGGGCATTTCTTCATCTGCAGCTAAACCAGTCAAGCAAGTACATATATCCCCCACCCGTTCTGTGCGTCGTACCTGTTGCTGCGATGGATCCTGTAGTCTTCTAGGCTGGAGAACAGTATGTTCTCTCTGCTGCTCTGTCTCTCCTCTTAACAGCAAACCCCTGGTTATGGAGTTCCCTCCCCCCAAATTCATGGGGAAGGGGCCGTCTGAATTCGCCAAAACAGATAATAGCTGCCTGCCTGGCAACCATTGCAGACATCAAGATCCAATGGAGTGGCTGCTGAACACCACTTAAAGGGTAGCTCTACTTATAAGCATCATGTTTTCTATCTTCTGACTCATAGATATCACAATTAGAATTTGGTTGACTGCCACTTGAAATGCTGAAGTGCCCCCTAAAAGCCTAGCTAAGTCCCTATAATGCAATGGCTGGGGTGAAGCCTGGAGCACGAGGCAGAAGTCAATGGATGTAGCCATGTCAAGCTTCACCCCTGCTGGCAGTCAGCGATTCTGACTGGTGAGGGGTCCAGGGCTAGGACCCCACCAATCACGCACTCATGGCCTATCCTTTATTCTTTTAGGGGGAACAGGACATTTCCATAAAGACACCCTTCTCTACAAAGCACTCACTTGGTAGCCTTGATGATTTCAGCAGCTGTATGGTTAATGGTCAGTTCACTGGCCATCAACCTCTTCTCCTCCACTTCTGATGCAATGAAAGTCTCACGGTCGCCACTCTCCACCTTGATCAATCTTATTTTCAGCTCCTTTGGTGGTCCCTCGGTGAAGGGTCTCATCTTCAGCAGATCAGAACTTGGTGTACCATGGGAAGTAGGAGTTGGAGCAGAGGCAGGAGCAGAGTGTGAGGAGGACTGGTTGTGATGGCCATCCTCCGCACATCTTCTCCCGCCTTCTGCCTTTCTTCGATCTCCTCCAGATCCTTGTTTTGAAGATTTAGGAGCATCTCTACACTGGCTCTGAAGGTCCAAGTTTCCCAAGATTTGCCTTTCTTTGTCCTTCTGTGAGCGCCTTTCTTTCGATCGCCTGCTTCTGTCCCTCTTAGGCTTTCGATGCCTCCTGTCTTTCTTTCTTCTCTCGTCCTTGCTTCGGGTTGGGGCAGGAAGAGACAGGGTTATCCTCTCCTGAGGCCTCTCGGCTTCCACAGCTTTTACGCCCTCTCCTTGTGATTCTGCTACAGTCGTGGGTGAATCGCTCAGTAAAAGTCGGCCATCACTTTCCACCATTGGCATTTCAGAAGAGGTACTTTCATAGGTGTTCTGGGTCTCTATACATTGTTTGGGCAATTCCCGTTCAGTCTTTTCAATCTCCTTGACGGGTGTCTGCACTTTCGAGATACATTCTCCGGCTGATGCAGTTGGAGTAACATCAGTTTTCTCAGCAGGAGACTTTATCTTAAAAATCTTTCTTAGTTCTCCGTCAAGTGCCTTGCTGGGTCTTGGTGCTGGTTTTATTGTTTCTTGCTTACGTTCCTCTTTTACTTCAGTCATCTCGACATTCCATTGAGGTTCTGGATTCTTCTCGGCCATGTTTTTAGATTCCTCCTTTACACCAGAGGTTTCAAGCTTTCTCCCAGTCACATAGTCTGCCTTCATGGCATCAAAGACAATTTCAGGTTTAACTTTAGTAGTGGAGTCCTGGTTGTCAGCACCCCAAATGTGGTCAAGTTTTATTTCAATTGCTATATCGGGTCTTTGTGCTCCTTTCTCCTTCTCATCCTTCTCCCTGGATCGACTGCTCCCAGACCCCATTGTGCCTTCCACCAAAGTTTCACAAGCACGTGCTATATCCTCCAAAATGTCTGTCTCAGTGCGGACACCAGGCCTTGTTGCTGCCACCCCTTCACGTCCTGTTACATGTGAGGTAGACGCGGCTCCAATCTTAGAGTCCCAGGCCCGATGTGAGGTAGATTGGGCAGTGTATGGATCAACATTACGCTTGCTCACTATAGTAGCACCAGTAAAATAGGACGAACCCCCTCCAGTTTTGAGGCTGTGTCCTCCACGGTAGGAATACTTCTGCCCCTCTAGAACACTTGCCAGGGATTTGAGGACGCTATTGCCCCCATGTTGAGCAGGTTTAACGTCACTAACAGCTTCTTGCCCCAGTATTGCTTTTTTAGGTCCATAGTAAGTAAGTATCTCCCCAGATTTGGGTTCTGGTGGCTTGGTACCAGAAACAGGGTGAGCTGGACCACTGAGGTGGGGTGTTGCTCTGGTCTCTGCTGGTGGGCAGGCGGGAGAGGCAGAGGAATTAAAGTCCTCATCACTAGAGCTGCCACGCCTTTCCTCCTTTTCTATTGACTCATCCAGCATCTTCATAATGTCCTCCAGCCCCTCTGGTAAAATCTTTGAGAACTCTGTGGCTTCCTCAAAGGGTTCGGCCAGCTGTCCAGCAGGAAAGTCAAAGAGCTGATTGCATCCGGAGGGTTGTTCTTTCACTTGTTCCTGTTCTTTGCTCTCTGGCACGGCTGGATTTGGACTTAAAGACTTCTGAGTCAAGACTGAAGTGGGTGTTGTAGGTGGAGCAGCTAAACCCAGCACCTGAAGGTTTCCTGAGGTATCTTTGTGGTAGGTTGTATTAGAGGAACAGAACGAGGCATTGTCCTCTTGAGCTGGTGACCTCTTTCCACCTGAATAGCTACCCTCGGACATCGAAAGTCCATGGCTTAAGTGTTTGCCTTTGATGTCCAGCTCTGGAGACTGAGGGCTTTTCTTAATCTCTTGTTCTATTACCTCCTCATTCTTTGGGGCAAATAACCCAGATTTATCCATTTTTTGCAGGCTCTTGAGAACATGATCCAGGTTGGCATCCTGGAAGGCCTCAGACCTCGGCCTGACTTTGCTGGTGGTGATGACCTGAGTTTGATGATCAAAGACGCTGCCCCCTGCTGCGGTATCACAAGGTGAATAGTACCCCTCTTCTTTGACGGTACCAGGACTATCCCCATAAAGAATCTCTTCCAGTTCATCTTCACTCTTCGACTCCTCCTTGACTGGGGCTGGCACCCAGTTTTGCTGGAGCAAAGGGGTGGAAGATGGCTGCGGTTGGAGTGGCGGGCATATAGTTTTCGGTGGGTCTGGCTCTTCTGATGGTGGGCAGACACTGGACGTGGTATCCACTGGGGATGGCTGGAAAAAAAAAAAAAAGAACGATTAAACAAAAAATTTCTTTTCAAGCTTTATAACGTATGCAAGACTACTGACTTAGAGAAACACTTACAGAGGGCAATTCAGTCCTAGAGGTCTTCTGTGTTGGGATGCGGGATCTTCTCTGGTCATAAGGCACGTGGAGAGGAGGTGGTGCTGGAATGACCTCCGCAGGTGACCTCTGACACCGAGCCTCACTAAGGTCACTTGGAGGACGGGGCGGCTGGTGTAGTGGTGGTGGTGGACGTGGGGGACAGTATGAAGAATAAGTGGGAACATGGGGTGGAATGCGGGGATCCTGCCTCTCACGACGCTCCCCCCAGGGCTCGTGGTTAAGTGGGTTCCAGACATTCGGTTTTGTGGGTGCTTGGTGGTAAACATTGCCGGGACCCCCTGGCGGAGAGTGCAGACTGAGGTTACCCCTTCTTTGCTGGAATGTGAGAGAAGAGAATGACCGTCAATCTCACCGAGAACAATTTTTCCATGTGTTCTACTGCTGGCTCTCTCTCAGCACTGTCCTAACAGACATCTTGTTGTACCCCCTAACATATTAGCTGAGCTTCAACATGGCAATACCTCCTGCTGTACTACTGCAACACGGCAGATGACTGGGGGAAAACCATGGTGAATTGTAAGGTAAGGTAAGACCAGGAGCGGATCCTAAGTATACGGGGGGGATGCATTGGAAAGATTTAGGATTTTTTTCTCTTTCGTGGATCCACTCTTGGTTTTGCCATCAACATACTGAAGCTACTTATCACATCTGCAATGTTGGAATGAGGCCTAAAGACCCATATAACCCGCTCTCACCTGGTCAGGGCTTCCACTCCGTCGTCGTTTCATGGGCTGCTCATCTCCTCCAAGCTGATTATGAGGGGGTGACTGGAGTGCCGGTGGATCAGCACTGGGAACGGGGCGCTTCAATGGCGGGGGTCCTCTTTTGACTCCAAAATGCCTCTTTTGCTGACAATAACAAATAGAGAAATGGTACCAAAAACCTAATAAACCCCCAACTTATTTAAAATCATTTGTGACTCTGGGCTGCTCACCTCATGGTGCATCAGGTCCCACACTTGCTGCAAGCGAGGCAGGGATTTGGGCCGATGGTGGTTCCATAGGTGAGTCTAACAAACGTAAAAATAAATAAAAGGGATGTAAATACAAGAAAGAAGAACAGGAAGAGAAGAGGGGTCGGGAGGGGAGTGCAAATATACTGGAATGTTCCCCAAACTGGCTGTTCCTTCCTTTCCCTCACCTGGAATTGAACTGAAAAATGTATATTTTGTTTTCATTACCGCAAAGTGTCATGGGTGTATAAGGGAAGTGCAGTGGGGTCAAGCCTATAGTAAGACTTGTGCAACGACTAGCGTGTTATGTAGTACTATTCTATCTCCAATGCGTGGGAAGAACCTGGTTCTCCTAGAGATCAGGGATTGCCCAGGTTTCAGCAGCTCACCCTCTTTAGCAGAGAGAGAACACACGGGGTCCACTAAATTAGGAGAGAAGGGTCCCAATCACCTATTAACTGAATACTCCAATAGGCCATACGATTACTCTAAAACTGGACCTGACAGCAAGTAGAGTAAGCAGAGTCCCATACCTGCTGCAGCCGAGAGATGTGAGCGTTCAGCTCGTAGCCACCATGGAAGCGCGCGGCGGCCTGGTAGCAGCGCACAGCATCCTCCAGTTCCTGCTCGGACTCATAGATCTGACCCAGCTGCTCCCAGATCTGCGGCTGCTTCTCATCGCGCAGGAGGAGCTGGACGCAAGAGTGCACCCGTTCCAACTTCCCGAAGCGATGGCCAGGAGGAGAGCTGAAGGGCAAGAGCACAAAGACAATGAGAGACGGGACAACATCTCTAAATTAACAAATGCTAAGGGTCAGTGGATGAACATAAGGGGCCCGGCTCCCAGGCAATTGTAGTGGGAGATACCAGCAGCTGGACCTCCTTATAAAGGCAGGCTACATAATACAGTATGACAACACAACCCACCCCACCAGCGTACGCCCACACCCAGACACTTACCCGAGAGGGTAATAGGGTTTGCTGGGGTGGCCAATGTTTGTCACATGACTAGACGATAAGTGTGGGGGCAGCTGAGGTTGGTTAAGGTTGGTAGAGCATCTGAGAGCGAGACAGAAGGAGACAGAGGATGAAGAAGAGTGTGAGGTACACGGCTCTTACTACACGCCAGGTACTGCTGCTGGCATCACATATACGCGGCGGTACATTTTATTACACCGCTGCTGTGACCTTTATATCTAATGTAATATGAACCAATTTCAAGAAAACCTTCCTCACCTGCCCGAAGGGAGCCATGCCCGGGGGTGAGCAGGGTTCCATGTGGAGTTTATTCCACTGATGAAGGGGTCACGGGGAAAGCGGGATCCAAACTGGTCCTGTGAGCGATACATCCAGACTGCTGGAAGAGCAGAGCGCGTTATATCCAGATGACATGTCACAAGTCAGATCAGTACAAAAAATAAAAAAGGATAAAATACATACCGATTCAATCCGTGGGGTTTCACAGGTCGAGGTGCAAGGGCAGCGGAGAGAGCATGATTTCCTCGATCAACAAGAAAGTCTATGGAGACAAAAATAAAAATAAAAATGTAAATGGTGTAGCTTCTCACAATCAGACACTAGATGGCAGTGTGAACCATTCATAATCCTATTGAGATTCCAGGATAGACACTAGGGGGCAGCATACATAGTGTCCTCCAGACTGCATTTTATATTACATAATTTCTAATGCTAAGACAATGTAATATTTCACATAGACCTGGTGACATTTACTAAACAAAAAAAATACATCCTGATATGTATTCAATTTGAGTCTGCTCCTCCTCCTGCAGGGTGATACATATAGAAGGAGCTATGAGTCTGCCCCTCCTCCTGCAGGGTGATACATATAGAAGGAGCTATGAGTCTGCTCCTCCTCCTGCAGGGTGATACATATAGAAGGAGCTATGAGTCTGCTCCTCCTCCTGCAGGGTGATACATATAGACGGAGCTATAAGTCTGCCCCTCCTCCTGCAGGGTGATACATATAGAAGGAGCTATGAGTCTGCTCCTCCTCCTGCAGGGTGATACATATAGAAGGAGCTATGAGTCTGCCCCTCCTCCTGCAGGGTGATACATATAGAAGGAGCTATGAGTCTGCCCCTCCTCCTGCAGGGTGATACATATAGAAGTAGCTATGAGTCTGCTCCTCCTCCTGCAGGGTGATACATATAGAAGGAGCTATGAGTCTGCCCCTCCTCCTGCAGGGTGATACATATAGAAGGAGCTATGAGTCTTCCCCTCCTCCTGCAGGGTGATACATATAGAAGGAGCTATGAGTCTGCTCCTCCTCCTGCAGGGTGATACATATAGAAGGAGCTATGAGTCTGCTCCTCCTCCTGCAGGGTGATACATATAGAAGGAGCTATGAGTCTGCTCCTCCTCCTGCAGGGTGATACATATAGAAGGAGCTATGAGTCTGCCCCTCCTCCTGCAGGGTGATACATATAGAAGGAGCTATGAGTCTGCTCCTCCTCCTGCAGGGTGATACATATAGAAGGAGCTATGAGTATGCCCCTCCTCCTGCAGGGTGATACATATAGAAGGAGCTATGAGTCTGCTCCTCCTCCTGCAGGGTGATACATATAGAAGGAGCTATGAGTCTGCTCCTCCTCCTGCAGGGTGATACATATAGAAGGAGCTATGAGTCTGCTCCTCCCCCTGCAGGGTGATACATATAGAAGGAGCTATGAGTCTGCTCCTCCTCCTGCAGGGTGATACATATAGAAGGAGCTATGAGTCTGCTCCTCCTCCTGCAGGGTGATACATATAGAAGGAGCTATGAGTCTGCTCCTCCCCCTGCAGGGTGATACATATAGAAGGAGCTATGAGTCTGCTCCTCCTCCTGCAGGGTGATACGTATAGAAGAAGCTATGAGTCTGCTCCTCCTCCTGCAGGGTGATACATATAGAAGGAGCTATGAGTCTGCCCCTCCTGCTGCAGGGTGATACATATAGAAGGAGCTATGAGTCTGCCCCTCCTCCTGCAGGGTGATACATATAGAAGGAGCTATGAGTCTGCTCCTCCTCCTGCAGGGTGATACATATAGAAGGAGCTATGAGTCTGCTCCTCCTCCTGCAGGGTGATACATATAGAAGGAGCTATGAGTCTGCCCCTCCCCCTGCAGGGTGATACATATAGAAGGAGCTATGAGTCTGCCCCTCCCCCTGCAGGGTGACACAGCTGTACAGGGTGTGATGATGACATCTCTCGGCCTACACATGGCTGACTCAGCCCCCGGGTCACACACAGAGATGTTACTCAGAGTACAGACGCCCCCCATGTGTCACCCACCACACACACGTATGATATCATACAGGGGGCACAGAGAACGCTGCTGAGACTTCAGTGACTGGACATCTGCCTCCCAGTGTGAAGTGAGGGGGAAGACGATGACTACTTCCAGACAGGTACTCAGAAATCAGACACCATGATGAGTAAATACCAGCAGCAGAATGGGACCTTAGGATAAAAGATGTGACTCCTCCCCTCACCCGACCTGCTACATGACTCACCTTAAAGGGGAGCTCCACTTTAAACAATCCCTAACTATTTGAAGGGTCCCTTGACAGTAAACCGATCATGGATCAACCCCAACTGGTAATCAGATGCTCCATAATTTCCCTACAGCGCCACCACAGGGAAAGTGAAGCATTACACAAGTCCAATCAGATAACTGTGAAGACCGCAACTGCATCTCATAGACAGACAAAAGGATGGACATTCCCTTTAAACCTGCCATATCCATGAGAGATAGAAGTCTCATCCTGGAGCTTCTCTGTAAGACCTCCTACAGGATACATAGACTGTCTGTAACCATGGAGACACTACTACACCATGACCTGTATATACACACAGCCCAGATCCAGTATATACACTACTACACCATGACATGTATATACACACAGCCCAGATCCAGTATATACACTACTACACCATGACCTGTATATACACACAGCCCGGATCCAGTATATACACTATTACACCATGACATGTATATACACACAGTCCAGATCCAGTATATACACTACTACACCATGACATGTATACACACACAGCCCAGATCCAGTATATACACTACTACACCATGACATGTATATACACACAGCCCAGATCCGGTATATACTACTACTACACCATGACATGTATATACACACAGCCCAGATCCAGTATATACACTACTACACCATGACATGTATATACACACAGCCCAGATCCAGTATATACACTACTACACCATGACCTGTATATACACACAGCCCGGATCCGGTATATACACTACTACACCATGACCTGTATATACACACAGCCCAGATCCAGTATATACACTACTACACCATGACCTGTATATACACACAGCCCAGATCCAGTATATACTACTACTACACCATGACATGTATATACACACAGCCCGGATCCGGTATATACACTACTACACCATGACATGTATATACACACAGCCCAGATCCAGTATATACACTACTACACCATGACCTGTATATACACACAGCCCAGATCCAGTATATACACTACTACACCATGACCTGTATATACACACAGCCCAGATCCAGTATATACACTACTACACCATGACCTGTATATACACACAGCCCAGATCCAGTATATACTACTACTACACCATGACATGTATATACACACAGCCCGGATCCGGTATATACACTACTACACCATGACATGTATATACACACAGCCCAGATCCAGTATATACACTACTACACCATGACCTGTATATACACACAGCACAGATCCAGTATATACACACTACTACACCATGACATGTATATACACACAGCCCGGATCCGGTATATACACTACTACACCATGACATGTATATACAGTCTCTGTAAAGTGTTAACAAGAAAACGCCACCTTCCCCTTAATTTCCCCGTATTTTTCCCTCCGCCCACAGACCATGTTTGCCCGGGGCTTCCCCCGTGCGTCACCGCGGTGTCTGTCTCACACAAGCGTTCAGTAAGTTTGAAGGGGAAATAGTTAAGTCAGCCAGAGGGCCGGCGCATGGAATGAATGGGGCCTGGCAGACAAGGGGTTAGGAAAAACAGAGATCACATGACCATTTAACGCCAAAGAAGAGCGACACTATGTGAGAGCGCGTGCCTAATACAACCGTAGGGGGAAAGAGTGAGACACGGCTATGAGACAGAAGACACAGAGAGACAGTCACTAACAGGTAGACTACAAAGATGGCACTAAACTTGTGAGACATAGATGGGAGGCTGATAGACAAAGAGACAGGATCAGAAAACACGAGACAAAGGGAGAGACCGACAATGCGAGTCAGTCTAAAACAAAAAGGACAGTACAAACTCTACAAAGAGATAGATAGCAAGCAAGTACAAGAGACAGTTCAAGTGCGAGACAGCAGGTTAAGTAAGACACAGGATGGAGATGGACAGGTCAGTGATGTAAGACCGCAAGGAATAGTGACACACAATCGTAGAGTAATGAAAACACTGACCCTGGGCACCCGTCACCACACAACCCAACTGTGTGAACAAAGTCAAGATCCCAGCTGTCACTCACCTTAGGGACAAAGAGACAGCTGCCATGGGAGGGTCATGAAAGCACTCTGGTTACCCCTCCTCACACTCCACCTAGACAAGTTGTGTGTGACAGCTCCCGGCAAGAGAAGACAACCAACTTCAGAGCAGCTTGTGTCCCAGCCCCGTCTGTTCCTGTGAGCTCGCTCTTTTGAGTTTGTAGGATGTTCTCTCACGCTCCTCTTCTTCCCCAACAAAGCTCCACCCTCCCTCACCTCCGCCATCAGTCATACAGAGCGGTTTAAAAGGGACACTGCTGATGTCATTGCACCCCCAGAACACACCCACCGTGGGATTCCCTGACTACACACCACTCCCACACCCAACCCACTTCTTATTTAAAGGTGGAACGGACTGTGCTTTAAAAACTTAAGGCACACTGAGTCAACGTCTTACACAAAAAACTGTGTAGACTTAATCCGACCGCGCTCGTCACAATGGCATGCCAAGAATCGAGCAGACAGGCAAGCGTGATAAAAGGCTTGGATCGTTCCGACGTGTAGGAACTATTTGTTTTGGCTTTTCTGAAATGAACTTCTTGAGTGACTCGACCACCCTCCTGGCTCGTCAGAAGTCATGGCATAGATCTTTCGGTCAGGCTGGAAATCGTATGGAATTACTGAGAAGAGTCTTACAATTTTGACTTCCAGATCTGGAATGTGTAACACCACGACTGGCACCAAGATCTATGAATTTGAACCAAGAAATCTTTAAGTGTATGTTGGTCTGTGGTCGTCTGGACATCTAAGGTCACGTTTGGAGGGGTTACAGGGCACTATTCAAGAGGACTCGAAGTCTTGTGGCTTACATCGACAAGATGGTGAGAGGAGGTTCCTGGGATGTACTAAGACATAGGGGGCGTACAGCAACCCTGGTAACCAGAGTGGGCAGGTGTCTGAACGAATGACGAAGACAATGGGGCTTGTGACACGGGAAGGATGTCGCCTCCATAAAAACAGCGTGACAACAGAGGACTTGGGAGTTAGGAGAGGGGGAAGGAAGTGACATCAGAGAAACACAGAGGAAGGGACGAGGGGGGAGAAAGAGAGAGACACACAAAGGAGTACGAGGAAAAGAGAAGAAAGAATGGAGGGGGAGAACGTCGAAAGAGACAGATGTGGGAGGAGAAAGCCACAGAAAGAGAGAAGCGAGCAGAAGATAAAGGGGTGAGAGGAGGGTGTTAAGGACACAGAAAGGCAGGAGATAGGTTGAATTTGGGGAGATGGGACTAGACAAAGACAGAAGGACTGGCACGACTGGAGAAGAGAAACAAGCTTAAGAGACAGGGAAGAGGGTTCAGGGGCTAGAAGAGCTGTGGGGTAACTAAGACAGAGATAGGCTCAAGGCTCAAGTTTGGGAAGTGGGGGCTCAGGGTTGTCTTTCACACGCAGAGATAACCCCAAGATGGACATATCTATTCATAACACATGGCTGAGGCAGACGGATGAGGTCACTGTACAACGCACGTGCCGCAAGGGGCGAGACATTCTGTTCTCCCTTCCATGAGGGCGTTCAGGGGAGACGGCAGTCATGCAGTCGCTACACAACGTCACAACGTTAACCCATCCCGGAGTGGATCACTATTCCTAAAAATAAAAACTTGGCGGGAATAGGAATAGCTGTGACTATAAATAGTCCAAGATTCTCATCAGACTTAAAAATATCCGAAGGGAAAACCGTGACCAAGTGCAGAGTTTTTTTTTCCCGCCCTCATGCGACTGTATAAATATAAATCAGTGAATCTAAAGAGTCACCGATTATAAAAAAAAAAAAAAAAAAAAAAAAAAAAAAAAAAAAAAAAAGGGCTACGGGGCATCTCTAATAAAAACCCACGCAGTGATGCTCTGTAATCCGGGCGGTTATCAGAACACATAACTTTTTGTGATTTCCAAGAAGCCTGCAGAGCATTCGTGGCTCCTCCGCAAAGCATCTAGCCTTTTTCCCATAACAGCGGTGCACTTCTATCTTCTCAGAAACAAACATTACGAAACACTTCTCCTTTACATTAAAACTTTCACAAGTCTCCGAGAACTGTCGTGCATACGTGTGACATAACTCGGACGCAAAGGTGACAACCTCTTCCTAAATGCTTGTTAAGGTGGAAGCGCTCGCGGAGAACCTCTTCAGATACAGAACCAAACATTTATCATTTTAAGAGCAGAAATGACCACACACTTCTGTAATTTGTGGCAGGACGTACGTAAACCTATAAAACAGTCTCGCTCCTCACTACCGAGAATCCTTAAATGTTATTTTATTATAATTCAACATAAAAAATAAAATAAAAAACACTAGTTACTTATCTCTTTTACAAAAAGGCTCCAGTTGTGAGATATTCTCTTTATTTCATCATAATGGTGCCACCTGGTGTTTAATCTGTATAGTAATGGGCACGTCCACCTACTGAGGTGATAGCACATGCTTAGTTTTTTCTTTCAACTGTCACCATGTTTAGAAGTTGTGACAGTTACAGGGAGAGAGCTGCAGCAGAAAGCACGTGGCTCCCGAGCTGTGATAGGGAGAGAGCTGCAGAAGAAAAGACACGCCCCCTGAGCTGTGATAGGGAGACAGCTGCAGGAGAAAGAACAACCCCCTTGAGGAAGGACACACTCCTGTGCTGTCAGCCTGAAGATCATCTAGAAGAGCAATGTGGACATCTCTGGATCCATGTGAAGTACAGGGTTGGTTCTAGCTTTGTTACAGATTGTCACGTACTATATGATGCCCGATTTTCACTTTTTACATCAATCATGGAACAACCCCTTTAAAAGGGACTGGGCCACCTTGTTTTCTTTCCCTAAATTTGTGCCATTTAACATCTTTCAAACCATACTCCTGCGTGAACTATCCCAATATAACATTTTACCTATAATCATGTTAAAATACTGGGTGCTATTATATGCTAAAAACCTATGAATAGTCATCTGAGCGGGGCCAATCCAGCGTGTAATCACGCCCATTGTGGTTCGATCTACATACTACATGGTGTCCTAAGTCATTAGAAGCCATACTGAAATCTGTTGAGTTTGGGATCTCGGGCATGGGCAGTGTACTTGCCAAGTACCCTCCCCAAATGAGAATGCTGGACAGAAGTGTCCATCCCCTTGTGAGCTCTTGGCCATTCAGCAGAGCAAAAACAGGTCACATGACATATCCCTGGAAAACATTCTGTTTCTAAGCTGTCAGGATGAGTGAAGATCAGATCCTCAAGCCCAATGTATGGCACTTGGGGAGCCATAGTACAATTGAACCCACCACATGTCACCGCCGCCTAATGTCCATAGGGCAGGTGGGCTATAAAAGGACACAACATATGCTTAAATTAGAATATCATTTGTCCAACCATTTCAAGTCTCAGATTCCTTTATTATTTTAATCCGGGGTATAAACTGCTTCTGGTCCATGTCCATCCTAATTGGCATTGACTTATCCATGCCACATGCAGGGCCCAGAGGAACATTAGCCCAACAACGCTTATCTAAAAGAGAAGTTTCCTGATAATTATGTCAGGTGCGGGATCATGGTGCTGAAAGTGTAAAGGGGTTTTTCTGGATCAGTATATTGATGGCCTCTCCTCAGGATAGATCATCAATAGCAGATTGTTGGGGGTCTGACTCTTCGCATGTGAAAGACTGGACTGGTCCACCTGCTAGCCGTCTACTTAGCAGCAATGATGCAGGATATTGCAGCTTCGCCCCATTCAAGTGAATGGAATGAGGCTGCAATTTCCTGCAGCCAAACAGATGGTGTGCAGGTAGAGGAACTGATAAAGAAGAGACCGCAGTGCTTGCACATGCACCACAACCCCTTCAAACAGCTGAGAGTGGCCCCACTCATCAGATAATGATGGGTAGGTCACCAATATACTGATCATACTATAAACTGTGATAAGCAGGGTGTTCTTGAGGTGATCGATAATCAGTTCTCACCTCTCCAGTGTGCTCTCCTGTCCTTATACTATAAACAGTGATAAGCACAGTGCTCTAGTGGTGATAATCAGTTCTCAACTCTGTGTTCACTCCAGTCCCTTATACTAGTGATAATCAGGATATTCTAGTGGCGATAGGTAATCAGTTCCCATCTCTCCTGTGTTCTCTCCTCTTTTATACTAGTGGATAAGCTGGTTGTTCTAGTGGTGATAGATAATCAGTTCTCACCTCTCTTGTGTTCTCTACTATAAACAGTGGAAAGCAGGGTGTTCTAGTGGCGATAGATAATCAGTTCTCTCCTCTCCCTCATACTAGTGATAAGCAGTTTGTTTTGGTGATAATCACGTCTCACCTTTCCCGTCCCTTATATTAGGTATCTTCACGCTGCCCTGTGGCCTTTAGTTACAATGCCAGAAACTGTGCTGCACATGCTCAGTAGTGAAGACCAGAGGAGGAAGTTCACTACTGGGCACCCCTGCAGTCATCTCAGAACTGCCAGACAGGACAGGAGGACGGCATTAAAGGTGTTTTTTCACAGGTGCCTGCAGCCCGTCTCCACTATGAAAAGAATCATATTTACCTCCTCCATGCCGCTCTGGTCCTGTGTGTCCTGCTCCAGTGTGTCCATCTTTCAGTCCACAGTTTGTTTACTTACCTCCCCCGACATGGATATGATCATTTCTTCCATTGCAGCCAACAACTGGCTTCAGTGGTGATGTTTCTTGTAGAAGTGTCACTGCTAAATCCAGTCATTGGCTGCAGTGGAGCAGAAGTGGTAAACAAGCCGTGGACTGGAAGGTGGACACGGAGTCGGGACTCAGGACCGAAGCAGCTGATAGCAGGCAAGTATGAATCTTTCCATGGCGGAGGCTGCGGCTCCTGTGAAAAGCCATTTATCCCCAGACAAACCCTCTATGGCAGCACTGGATACGGCAGTGCCACTTCTTCTATGTTTCTCTTATTCCCATTTAGACTTGCACACGATTCTCCGCATTTCCAGGACGTGCATTTATAGCTTTATTAGCTTTTTCTGAGGACAAATTCATAGATTTCTTATAATTATTAAGTCTATAGAAGTGTTTTACAGTTATTACATGCACATTACATATTTAGTTACAGGAATTCAGAACATTTTGGGAATTTGGGAAATTGTATCCAATAAATATAGTTTATGTTCTATCTAAGTAGCCTGATTACTTACATGATGGTGAGAAAAGCCCAATGTCACCATTTTACTACAGGAAATGTCTTATTACTAAATTACTGACCATTTATGAAGGAGTCGGAGGGTGATAAAATGCAGGAGTCAGAGCATTAGCCCTGTGGCATAGAAGAGTTTCCGTTTTCAAGAAGACCCCTCACTCCATCTGAACACACCAAACCACATTTATAGCAAATGAAAGGAACAATATGGCGCCACTATTTAAAGGTTCAGTCCATGGTGAAAGGAAGGGATCTAATAGACTTAAATGTAGAGCAATAGGATGGAAGGTTTCCATCAGCCTCCTCGATAAGCTTTCGTTCACACTACCGATAACCAATGGGGCCCAACAGCATGTCAACAGGTGGGTCTCCATGCAAAGAGACTTCTACAGTCTAGTGTTCTCTTAAATTGGGCTGGTGGTCTCATCAACAATGTTGGTATCCATTTGGCCCTTGGGGTTGAGAACCCTCTTGAACCTTCTAATTGGTCGAGAAGTTTCATTAAGGGGTATATAGTGCTAAATGGATTTGGGCACCAGGCTGCCACCTGGTCAGGCTCTTCAGCAGAAGCCACCACATCCAGTAGCTCATCACTAACTGAGCATCTTGCAGACGAAACCATCTTAAGGGTTCTATCCCAGAGATACATGCTCTGATAAGAAAATGACCAACACGCTGGAAGAAAGCCTGGAATCACAGGTAAATGGGAACCAGCCAGGACAGTAAAGCAATGCTCGATTGTGTAAGCACTAACCGAGTGGAAACGTACCACATTCATGGGGTGTATGATCAACAACGTGGTATCCAGTAGTCTGGAGATGATGCAACCACACCTGACTTTTGACATTTGCATGTTAGATATATCCCACCGGCTGAGCGTCCAGATATACAGAGATATTGTTATACTGTACACAGGAGTCAACCACATGGTGACAGCACTGGATCAACAGACAGGGTCACTCAACATGTCCGGCGTGGAGCATCATAAAAGAGGAGATCTCCTGTAGTCCTGAAAGAGAAGGTAGATCTCACGCCATACTTGCCTCTCCTAGTTGCTGAATTTCTTCGCACACCCAGGATCTGCTGTAGACATCATCAGGACATTGTGTACAACAGTGCCCAGGGGTGAATAGGCGTGCAGGAACAGGGAGAGTAGGGTTGTTTCGATACCCAAATTTTTTATTCGGTTTCGAAACCCTAAAAAAGTATTGCGCTACTTGATACCATTCGTTACCACGCGAAAAAAATAAACACCCAAAAAAGCTGCGTGCATTCTGCATTTTATGGAACTTCATACTCTCCCTGCTGCCCTGTGCATAGTACACACAGCAGCAGGGAGCTTACCATGGCAGCCAGGGCTTCAGTAGCGTCCTGGCTGCCATGGTAACCGATCGGAGCCCCAGGATTACACTGCTGGGGCTCCGATCAGAAGCTGCCACTGCACCAATGAGTAGGGGACCCTGTGGCCAATGCCACCAATGATTTTAATACTGGCGGGTGGGAGGTAGGGGGCGCACTGCACCACCAATTATTTTAATACTGGGGGGTTGAGGGGAGGAGGCGCACGGCACCAAAGATTTTAATACTGGGGGGGGGGGGGGGGGGTTGGGGGGCGCACTGCGCCACCAAAGATTTTAATACTGGGGGGGGTTGAGGGGAGAGGGCACACCGCGCCACCAATGATTTTAATACTGGGGGGAGGGCGTACCTGATACAACCCTAAGGGAGAGAACTGTACATCTGGTCTGGGGACGAAGCCAGCTCAGTGGCAAAGCTCAGGTGCTTTTCACTGAATGGAATTGAACATCTTCTATTATGGGGACAGATATCTAACATCGTTGTATTTTTGCCGGTGGTTCGGCCTGTATACGGCCTTGTCTGGACCGTGATATTTTTGATGTGCCATCCCAATTTATTTAATACTATATTTATGCTCATGCCCAAATAATATTGCTGCTGCTCTCATGCCCCGAGGTACATATATATATATATATATATAAGAAAAAAATCGGACAGCACTCCAGACGGTTTCTTCGGTAAAGCAAGTAAAATTTAATCACCCATGTGGTGGCAGCAAAAAAGCAACGTTTCGGCTCTACATGAGCCTTTCTCAAGCCTTGAGAAAGGCTCATGTAGAGCCGAAACGTTGCTTTTTTGCTGCCACCACATGGGTGATTAAATTTTACTTGCTTTACCGAAGAAACCGTCTGGAGTGCTGTCCGATTTTTTCTATTGTCTACTAGTGGGTAAGCTCCAGTTACCGTACTCGGACCTTGCACCTGTTTTTGTTTCAGTGGTGGTGCTGCCGGTAGATTTTTTCACTATATATTTTTTTTTTTTTCTTATTTTATTTGATTAGTTACTAGACATTTATGCAACAGCTTAGGCCAAAAACATTACATATTAAATATATGGTCTTGGTCGTTTTCAACATTCGGTGGCGTTTCCGTGTTATTAGCAGTAAGTTGGGGCACTTTCCATGCTTGCGCTATTTCTCTCGCTGTGCCATTTTAGTATTTATGTGATGCGGTAATTAAATTTATATGTTTATTATTTTCTGTTTGATGTTTCTTTATATTATTGGGCTGTTGACATCATCTATGTAGGTTGGCTGGAGAAAGAAGGGATCTGGTCTGGGGTCTGTATAGATGGGGGGGTTCGGTCTGAGGTTTGTGTTATGGGATGGTCTAGGGTCTGCATACAGATGGGTCTGCTCTGAGGTTTTTTATACAAATGAGTCTGGTCTGAGGTTTATATTATGGGATGGTCTGCATACAGAATGGTCTGGTCTGAGGTTTATATTATGGGATGGTCTGCATACAGAATGGTCTGGTCTGAGGTTTGTATTATGGGATGGTCTGGTCTGAGGTTTGTATTATGGGATGGTCTGGTCTGAGGTTTGTATTATGGGATGGTCTGGTCTGAGGTTTGTATTATGGGATGGTCTGGTCTGAGGTTTGTATTACGGGATGGTCTGCCTACAGAATGGTCTGGTCTGAGGTTTATATTATGGGATGGTCTGCATACAGAATGGTCTGGTCTGAGGTTTGTATTATGGGATGGTCTGTGGTCTGCATACAGGGGGGACTAGCCTGAGGTTTATATTATGGGATGCTCTGGGTTTTGCATACAGATGGGTCTGGTCTGTGGTTTGTATTATGGGATGGTCTGGGGCCTGTATACCCATGGTGGGTATGATCTGAAGGTACGAGTCTGGTCTTTTTATACAGGAGGACTGATCTGGACCTTAAGGTTGGTGGAGGAAATCATATTTACTATTTGAGATTCAACTGCCGTAGATTAGGGGTGTATCGTAACTGGGAGGGGCATTCGGCAGAGAATTCGTGAAGCGCTCTGTGTGGTGCGCTTTTTTCTCATCTGCAGAGAAAGCTGGCAAGTGTACTAAACATAGAAGAGAAGGGCAGGCCCATTTATATGGGAAGGCAATATGCCCGTAACGAGTGTGATTGAATTACTGTCAGCAGCACATCTCCTGCTTACACACGCTGCCGACAAGCGGTGCCTTATGTCCACATAATGGATGCAATCAACGGCAAAGGAGCATTAGACGGGGCAAAGACTGGGAATGAACAATCATCCAGGTAATTATTACCGTAAACGAGCCTTTACAGTCCTGGTTCCCAGGGATAGCCAAATGCGATGGGCCAGAGGAGAGGTAGTACTTCTTTAACACCTGGGCTAGTTGTACACTGTGTTAAAGTCTTCCGGAAGAGGAATATCACATCGTGCATAGCTGGATACTGCCTTTCCCTGCTGGAGCCCACTGACTATAATGGGACCTTACAGGCATTAATGCCGGAAACGGGTCGGATCCCCACCAGGTTCCATTCTAGTCAATGGGGTCTGGCGGTGCTTCGGTCCATTCTGGCTATGCCGGATACGATGAACTAGTCCTAAACGTACTTTTCTGTAATAGATATCATCACATAAACCAAGATCCAACATGAAAGCATCAAACTCACCGCGTCATCGTAGGACCAGTTTTGACATCAAAGCGGAGTGCACGACGGACCCTGCAAACAATACGAAGGTGGTTAGCGGAGGAAAGGAAGTCAGCGCAGTGAGTGCAGGTGAGAAGAAAAGTCGTAAGCAATAGTTTACAGGGGAGATTTATTAAACCCGGTGTAAAGGAAAAACTAGCTTAGTTGCCCATAGCAACCAGATTCCAACTTTCATTTTCCAAAAAAGTTCTTACAAAAAATTAAATAAAACAAAAAGATGGAACCTGATTGGTTGCTAAGCCAATTTCTTTTCTTTACACCAGTTTTGACAGATTGCCTCCTATGTGCGTGGAGGTCTGTGGTACAAGAAAGGACAAAAGATAAAAACCACAATTGTATAAAAATATATTGTACGACACGGGCAGACTTGCGGCTTCCAGCTGTCAGTGACTACAACAGAAAGCCACAAGGACCAGTGTCAGTAAGATACCCAAGTTGTAGCTTCAAAGACTGTTTCCTGCCAGAAACGAGACAAAAGCAAAACATTTTAACAGTTTCAACAATTTTGGCCACTAAAATGTCAACACAAAATGAATGGCTGCTCTCTAGAAAAGTTAAATGAAGACGACAAACAGAGAATTTTCCCACTTTACTGTAAAAAAATAAAAAATAAAAATTTACTACTTGGCCCCAGAGAGAAAATATAATAATCACACAGTTCCCATGAAATTCCACCATTTTGCTAATTTATAGAAGAAGTTCTGTCGGACGATTTCAATAAAGTTTGGAGAAAGGCCACAGTGGACATCAGGCAAATAGTCATTGATGCCCACAGCAACTAGAGCTCAATCAGACCCTGGTTACCACAAGAAACACGGCCCACAGACACTTTGGATATGTGAAGACCACTTAGTTTGTACTTTTTAATAAAATTTACCGACACGGACTTAAGGCGTTCCTTTACATTTTGCCCATTTAGGCTCTGATCACATCTTCGTCAAAGTTTCCATTAAAAATGTCAACCTATGTGAGGCCAGCATACTTACTAACCGTCGCTATTTTGCCAGGACAACCCTGAGAAATGGCCCACAATGGGAGAGACTTCGAGACATACCCGCCTAAATATGTTCCTTGGGGGCAGGGCTTAAATGTCCTGACTTTTGAAACGTTAGTAAGTATGCACTATTTTGCCCCGTAGAATGTTCTGGGCACCATGATGGAAACCCAACAGACCCCATTATAGTCAACGGAGTGTGTTGGATGCCATTACAGCCCATATGTGAACAAAGCCTTACAACTGAATATTTGTCCCAACACCCAAGATAAACCCCCCCCAACACCCAAGATAAACAAAAAGCTGCCCACGGACCGCAAAATTTTCCACTGTCTATGGACAGCTTAATGTATTACCCTAAAAAAGAAAAAAAATCGGTTACTCACTTATTTCCCCCCCCCCCCCCCCCCCAGTGTCTACATCCCTACTATAACATGAGCATCCCTTTTTAAGTTCTGAAAACATTACCTAATGTTTGAATCAGCGGAGCAATTACTAGCTTAAAAAACAAATTAGCGTTAACTTTCGCCCGTTGAATGCACGCAACCGTGTTTTACTGCGGAAGACGGCCGGTATGGGTAAAGCAGGGGCAAGCGCAAGGAGTAGTAATATAAAGTTCTCAGCTCAGTTGAGGGTGATGGGTGCTGCCAAGGCCTTGGAAGAGACCAGCTTGATGATCGGGTCTTTTCCTCAGGGCTGGGTTGAGAGGTTCGTTCCCCTGTTTCAGCAAAAGGAACCTGTGGAGCGATATTACATTAAACGGGAACACCGCAAAGGAAAATTCACAAGCCTCCGACCGTCAAGAAGATGATTTTCGATTAAACTTTGTTAGCTCCTTTTTGGAGGACTTTGTTGGCACTGAAAGGATAACCATCCTCTGGTGGGAATATAGGTCATTTGCCCAGGGCTACACTCTTACATACCGTATATTTGATAATATTGGATTAAACACCACCATCACAGTGCACCAAACATTTCTGGGCCCTCAAATCAGATGATGAGGGTCCATTGATGTGTGAACACGTGGGGCATGGTTGCATTTTACATAGCGCTACATATTTTGGGGATTTTTTTTTTGTAAAAACGGTGCTACAGGAGATTAGACTGGTTGGTCTACATAGGTGTAATTTGAGTGCATTTTTTCGCCCATAGCATAGCTGCAAGTCCTGGCCGGACTGCATTTCTAATGACCCAAACCAACAGCAATACATGAGTCTATGATGCGTTAGTCCGGGCCGCGACACCCACATGGGGTTGAGACTTGGACCCGTATTATTCGCACATATACACGTATTTGTTGTTTTCTTTTAATCAATATACCAAAAGGAGTATGAAATTCATCCAAAATTTTTACATTTCACCTTCTTATCCAGCCGAAGTTATGAATTTTTACAATATACGTGCGCTCATTTACGGTACGGATTTTGACGCTAGATTGCTAGCCCTTGAAATTACATGCAATGCAGTTTAAAGCATTAACATTTACTTTCAGAAAATAAAAAGGTATCGTTAACTTGCAAAAAAAGTTCGAACAAAAATACAATATCCCCGAGGCCGGTCGACATGGTCGGCCATCTTACAAGAATTTTGTTGTTGTTCTGCAAGATCCATTCATCAAAGCCACTTTTTATCCTGTTCGCAAGGGTCCGTTCCTGGACACCTGTGGCCACAATACGACTTTTTTTTTTTTTGTTAACCGGCCAAAACCGCGGCAGCTGGTAAACCGAGGGGGGGCGGGGACGGTGAAGTGAGCGTGCCTAACTTCGACTACAAGAACACAAGACACCTGTGGGTGTCATCTGTCTACCATGGGAAGTGGGCCCAGTGTTCAGATGACAGGTTGGTTAAGGACACCCACGCCATAAATCCAAGATTAAAATCCTCACAGACGTGAGGTAAAAAATTTTCTTCTGTTCTTTTTTTGCCAATTTTCTCCTCTTTTGAGGTAAAATTGTAGCTGCAGAATTAAAATATTGCATTCACGTTACGATGGGAACATTTTTTTTACCACAGAACAAGTAAATTTTACCTCAGAAACACAAATTATAAGTTAAAATGCTCTTTGGCGGGCATAAACACAACAGTTTTCGCGCACACCTATGGGGCCCTTTTACTTGACTCTATATTACACACAGGACTTATCAGTTCTTATAAGAAATCTCATGGTTTACATTCACTAAATACAGTTCTGTCAGCCATTTTGTAAGCTAAACCCATAACTAGCATATAACTGGGATGCACCAACATGGTACACGGGGGGAGATTGACAAAGACAGTTCACAAAGTAGTGGTTTTACCCCTATCAACCAATCAGATTGCAGATCTTATACTGCTGAGGATGTCTGGAAAATGCAACCTGCATCGTGATTAGTTGCCATGGGCTTCTCCAACATTTCTCATTGGTTGCAGATATATCAGTGAGGCAGCCATTTTCTAATCTAAAGCAATAACCTTTATATAAATGGAATGTTCCAACATGACTTAAGTGTGGGAGGAATTTCATAACCATGGTTTTGGCCATACTGACCAATCAGATTACAGCTCTCATGCTGCTTTAGCTGTCGGGAAGAAAAAACGTGCAGCCTGATTGGTTGCTATGTGCGACTCCGCCTCTTCACCTTTGTGTTGTGCTTTTCATAATCTACCTCACAGAATAATTCAGCCTCCATCTTGTAAAATGACTTGGAGGCAGCTATAACCCAGTTCTACTGAACAAGGCTCATGAAAATCCATGAATTTGCGGCAAAAGTCACCCCAGCCATAGGTATGGACTGAATATTGATGACATTCAGTGTGAATGCACTCTAAGGGCACATTCACACAATGGGTTTTTTGTTACCACAGATTTTATCACATTTTATGCGGCAAACAGAGATTTGAAATGGATGCCACAGAAAAGAACAAACTGAGCGCCATCTTTCCCGACAAGCCTCCACTCGCAGTCATTAACGGAGGGTCAGTCCCCGATTTTTCTGTGAATTCGGCTACTTTCACACTTGCGGCAGTGTGATCCGACGGGCGGTTCCGTCGTCGGAACTGCCCGCCGGATCCGCCGCTGACTGAAAGAATTTGTGAGACGGATCCGGATGCGGATCCGTCTCACAAATGCATTGCAAGGACGGATCCATCTCTTTGCTTGTCATGCGGACAGACTGATCCGTCTTGCATCTTTTTTCACATTTCTACCGGTCTGCGCATGCGCAGGCAGGAAAGACGGATCCGGCATTTTGAATGGGGAATCCGGAACGAATACATTCCTATGGGAAAAAATGCCGGATCCGGCATTCAGGCATGTCTTACGTTTTTTTCGCCGTAGTTACGGTTTTATCTTTTGCCTGATCAGTCAAAAAGACTGAACTGAAGACGTCCTGAACGGATTACTCTCCATTCAGAAAGCATGGGGATATAACTGATCAGTTCTTTTCCGGTATTGAGCCCCTAAGACGAAACTCAGTGCCGGAAAAGAAAAACGCCAGTGTAAAAGTACCCTTAGGCCTCATGCACACGGCCGTTGTTTGGGTCCGCATCCGAGCCGCCGTTTTGGCGGCTCAGATGCGGACCCATTCATTTCAATGGAGCCGCAAAAGATACGGACAGCATTCCGTGTGCTGTCCGCATCCGTGGCTCCATTCCGCGGCACCGCAAAAAAATATAACATGTCCTATTCTTGTCTGCGATTTGCGGACAAGAATAGGCATTTATATTGCCAGCGCCGGGTCCCGTGCCGCTAACTGCGGAAGGCAACACGGACGCCTTCCATTTTTTGCGGATCCGCAGTTTGCGGGCTGCAAAAAACAGCACGGTCGAGGCCTTATGCAGCAAATCCGAAATGAATTTCTTCTGTATGACCATACCTCCAAGGGTTTTCCGAGATTTTTTTTAACTGACAAGCTATCCTCTGGATCATAGTTGCCAACGGTCCTGAACTTGCAGGGACTGTCCTCAATTTTGAGACACAGTCCTAGCAAATTTGGGCCGTCCTGGTACTGAAAATGGGAGGGACCAACGATCACACCATCCACAAGTGGGCGTTTCCAGTCTGACACCCGGGACCCCCACCGATCGGCTGTTTGAGAAGGCACCAGCGTTCGCAGTAGTGTCTAGGCTCAGTGCAGTATATTGCACAACGGCTGTGCTTGGGATTGCCAATGAACGTGACGTCACATGGCCTTGGCAAAGCAGTGGCACCACGGGGGGCCTGGGTTTCGGACCCCCCACTAATCTGATACTGATGACCCATCTCAGAAAACCCCTTTAAAGACGGGTTCACCCCATGGATTTTCAACACAGATTTCCCTCTAAAGAGAGAACTCCGCGGTATATATCTGCACCAGCTCTGATGACCTAGGTTATCAATGTCCGACACCCGGCACTTCCATCAGCCAAGAGCGGACAGAAGACTCCATACATCGTGTATTTTCCGGAGCGCTGAACCTCAGCTCTCATTCACCTGAATGAGTGCTATGCTGCAGTCCCCAACACGGTCACTATGTGGTGTATTGAGCAGTCTGCCTCCAGCTCCATGCACTATATAGTCTCCAGTCCCATGGATGCCTGAAACAATCCTGAAATGTCTCATTTCTCGGGGTCTCATTTCTGCGTCTCCGGCCCTGTGGTCTCCTTGTAGCTGTATACGCTATAGACCACAGGTATATGTCTGAGTTCATACTCTTATCGTATCCTGCTCGCTGTTCAGCCGCTCCGCGCCGTCTTATCTCCACATTTGTGTAACACCCCAGGGCATTGACTGTCACCAGGGGAGTAACCCACAGGCCGATATCAACGGTCACTTCTGCCTCAGAGAGTCCCACGTAAAAACATTTACTACAATTACCTGCGAGGGAGACACACCTGTAACAGACACGACTCGACACCGCCTAAACCTGCCGCTACACAACAATACAGACAAACTGATCGTGATGCAACACCCCGCAACCTGCCCACTGCCATGATGTAACAGCATCCCAGCGGGCACAAGACAGCTGTGAGGGGTTGTTTATAACTACCGCGTCTCCAGGGAGAAGAAACAGGCATCATAACAGGTGGCAGGGGAAAGAGGGGGTGTACGCTGGTAGGTGACCCCACAGGGGGAGGAGCAGACTCATAGCTCCCTTCTATATGTATCACCCTGCAGGAGGAGGAGCAGACTCATAGCTCCTTCTATATGTATCACCCTGCAGGAGGAGGGGCAGACTCATAGCTCCTTCTATATGTATCACCCTGCAGGAGGAGGAGCAGACTCATAGCCACTTCTATATGTATCACCCTGCAGGAGGAGGAGCAGACTCATAGCTCCTTCTATATGTATCACCCTGCAGGAGGAGGGGCAGACTCATAGCTCCTTCTATATGTATCACCCTGCAGGAGGAGGGGCAGACTCATAGCTCCTTCTATATGTATCACCCTGCAGGAGGAGGAGCAGACTCATAGCTCCTTCTATATGTATCACCCTGCAGGAGGAGGGGCAGACTCATAGCTCCTTCTATATGTATCACCCTGCAGGAGAAGGGGCAGACTCATAGCTCCTTCTATATGTATCACCCTGCAGGAGGAGGAGCAGACTCATAGCTCCTTCTATATGTATCACCCTGCAGGAGGAGGAGCAGACTCATAGCTCCTTCTATATGTATCACCCTGCAGGAGGAGGGGCAGACTCATAGCTCCTTCTATATGTATCACCCTGCAGGAGGAGGGGCAGACTCATAGCTCCTTCTATATGTATCACCCTGCAGGAGGAGGGGCAGACTCATAGCTCCTTCTATATGTATCACCCTGCAGGAGGAGGTGCAGACTCATAGCTCCTTCTATATGTATCACCCTGCAGGAGGAGGGGCAGACTCATAGCTCCTTCTATATGTATCACCCTGCAGGAGGAGGGGCAGACTCATAGCTCCTTCTATATGTATCACCCTGCAGGAGGAGGGGCAGACTCATAGCTCCTTCTATATGTATCACCCTGCAGGAGGAGGGGCAGACTCATAGCTCCTTCTATATATATCACCCTGCAGGAGGAGGGGCAGACTCATAGCTCCTTCTATATGTATCACCCTGCAGGAGGAGGGGCAGACTCATAGCTCCTTCTATATGTATCACCCTGCAGGAGGAGGAGCAGAATCATAGCTCCTTCTATATGTATCACCCTGCAGGAGGAGGGGCAGACTCATAGATCCCTTCTATATGTATTACCCTGCAAAGGGGCAAATTTGGGCTCCTTTATCACTTTGCAGGGAGATAACACAGATCCATGGTTGTCTTTCTACGTCACTTCAAACGAGGAAGAAAATCACAGGTCTGGAATAAAAATGTATTTCTTATATTTCTGCGCCCGCCATTAATCCAGTTAAATATTCGCAGGACACAATAGTGACAGCCGCATGCCGTTTAAAGGGCCAGTGAGCCTGGCGTGCAGCCAACGTGTATGAATGATTTATGAACAGCTGATAGAAGAGCGGGGAGGAGGCTGGGAAAGGGGCCGGAGATGAGGAGCGAGGGGGGAGGCGAGGACTCCGTGTCAGCTGGGGTAAGGGCGAGGAGACAAAGAAAACCTCTTAGGGAGCGTTGGGAAAGAGTAGCTACAATCTCTAGACAGAGAATGCAGATGTTCGGAGATTACCCGCACTCTCTCTGACCGAACCATGCCGACAATCCCCCATCTGTTGGCGACTTGCCCTACCTCGCCCACATGATTTCGTCTTTGCCCCCACCATTAATTATTCTTAGCTGCAAATATCACTCCCGAACCGCTAATATTCCCATTTGTGGACCAAGCCAAAAACCCAGCGGTAGCATCGACCTCTCGCATTCAATTACCCAAGAATCTGCTCTCTTTAAACCGATCGGTGCCAATAACTAATGAGCGGTGACATCACCGCTATTATATAATGTGTTACGGAGGCTGGAGGGTCATCGGAGTACAATGGTAACACACTCGGCCTGGAAAAACATATCGTACAGGAAAAAATATCCCTGCGTGGAGATATGCCACATGACCTCCGCAGAGACGGCAGATATGCCACATGACCTCCGCAGAGACGGCAGATATGCCACATGACCTCCGCAGAGACGGCAGATATGCCACATGACCTCCGCAGAGACGGCAGATATGCCACATGACCTCCGCAGAGACGGCAGATATGCCACATGACCTCTTACACAAATAATGTCCGAAACATATCCTACTAAATCTACAGGCAGACATTTTAAGCTCCCATGGTAACTGCTGGAAACTTTCATTTTGTCTATGGTGCCAAGTAGGAGCTTTAGGCCTTTGGACAACATTATACCAGAACTTGCTCATGGCCACCTTCCACCGGTCAGGTATGATGGAGCGGGGTTGTAGTCATACATATCATGGAACATTATATAGAAGGTAAGACGTCTACCTCCAGGAACAAGTTCTGCTGTATACAGAGCGCATACTGGTGAGAAATAAGTGTAAGTATAAATGATTGGTAAAAGAAACCGAGCAGGAAGCCAGACAGGAAGAAAAGTGGAGGATGTGAGCCCTCACAGGAAGGAAGACCAAAGGAAGCCAACAGAGGAAGAGTGTGGGATGTGGAAAAGATAGAAAACTATATGGAGAAAGTGTGTGAAGCTAGACGGGCAGAAAACAGTGAAGACTAACTACGGAAGGTAAAAGCCAAGAAGAGTCCAGGAACTGAGAAACAAAAAGCAGGTGGAAGAGAGACAGGACCAGAAAAGAGAAAAAGAAGCCCAGAGCGAACAGCAGAGTGATAACTGCTGGAACGGAGAGCGCCGAGGAGGCCACAGAAAAGAGTGGCAGAACGGAGAGCGCCGAGGAGGCCACAGAAAAGAGTGGCAGAATGAAAAGCGATGCAACAAAGAGCGCCGAGAAGGTCAGAGATAAGAGCAGTGGAACCAAGACCGCCAAGGAGGCCAGAGAGAAGAGCTGCACAACAAACAGTGCCAAGTAGGCCAGATTAGAGCGCAACGTAACGAAGACCGCCAAGGAGGCCGTAGAGAAAAGTGGCGGAATGAAATGCAGCGAAATGAAGACCACGAAGGAGGCCGGAGAGAAGAGCAGCGTATTGAAGAGTGCCGAGGAGGCCAGACAGAAGAGAGACTGAACTAAGAATGGCGAGGAGACAAGAGAGAAGAGCGGCAGAACAAAGGGCACAGGAATAAAGAGTGCCAAAGAGGCTAGAGAAAACAGCGCCAAGGTCAGAGAAAAGTACGGCGAAATGAAGAGGACCAAGGAGTCCAGACAGAAGAGCAGCGCGGATAGGGCCACAGAGAAGAGCGCCAGAACAAAGAGCATAGTAGAGTCCAGAGAGGAGACCAGAAGAGTGAGAGAATTAAAAGCATAAGGGAGGCCAGTACTCCAAGAAAATGGAGACCAACAGACTACAGCACACAAGAGGCCAAAATAGCAAGGGAATGAAGGAGGCCAGGAAATGAGGAGCACAGGAAGCTGAAAACGCATGTCATGGGAAACCTAAAGGGAGCGCAGAAAGTCTGCACAGCAAAAGAAGGGAGAGTTGATGGAACCTAAAGAGCGTATGGTAGAGCACCGTAGTCTGATATGTTCTTAGGGTGTGTACTGCCAGAATGGATAACTGTGAAAGTGGAGACTTTCCTCTAGGGCAGTGTTGGCGAACCTTTTAGAGACCGAGTTCCCAAACTGCAACCCAAAACCCACTTATTTATCGCAAAGTGCCAACACAGCAATTTTTATTGGATATCTTCTGTGTACTTTATCATTTAGCTATAATAGCCTGCCTACAGTCAGTGCGCTGCCCGTACCGCTCATAGTGCGCCCTGCGCTGATGAATGGCAGGAAAAGTCTAAGGCATATTGGTACACCATAGACTATTTCCAGGGTGCGGGTGCCCACCCGTGCCACAGGTTCACCACCACTGCTCTAGGGTCTCTGACCAGCCTAGTGGAGGAGGACAGCAGAGGAAGATGAAGGTCACTAGGATATAATGAATATAGGAGAGTAAAACCGCAGACCAAGTGGGTAAACCTGGAGAGGGGAGGCCGAAAAACTGTCCAGCCATTTAAAAGAATGAGAATTAAAGGAGTCGACACAGGAGTAATGTCTGATCAGTGAGGGCCCAGCTGTTGGGGCCCCACCCATCATGAGAACATGTCCCGTCTCTCCTGTCTGAAGGTAGCGGTGGCAGGGTATCCGTTTAATGTCTATGGGACTGAGGAGCGGGGCACCTGGCTATCTCTGGCAGCCCCATTGGGGTGGAATGGAGCGGTGAAGGAGGCAACCTGGACAATCACAACACGTGCCTACAAGTGCCTTGTATTATCTCTGTCTACATTGGAAACGCCATTTACTGAAGTGAGACAACCCCTTTAAGTCTCAATACTGGTACCGCCCCTTTAATCTTCAAAGTATGGGAAAATTACATAACGGTCAAGGTAACATATTCCCAGAAGGTTGTGTCAGTAGAAGTCTAGTCCTCCTACCACCAGCAAGCCAAGCAAAGACCGGAATTCACCAATGGTGGCGAGCCAGGCGGGAAGATTCCAGTGCCTCACTGCTCACCACTATGGTGTAGCCACGTAGTGTGGCACAGCGGAGAGCCTGGCACAGAGTTTCCCCATTCAAGACTTACTTTTTAGGCTACTTTCACACTCCGGCAAGGAACTCTGCGGGTGAACAGCCTGATGGATCCGTCCTGCCGCTAGTGCACGCGTGCCCCCGGACTACTGCTCCGGCCCCTTTGACTATAATGGGGGCGGAGTTCCGGCGGAGCACGGCAAACATACCGAGGGGCGGCCGGAATAAGAGTACGACATGATGTACTTTTATTCCGGCCGCCTCTCGGCACGTTTGCCGTGCTGCCGCCGGAACTCCGCCCCCATTATATAGTCAATGGGGCCGGAGCGGTAGCGGCAGCACGGATCTGACAGGCTGCTCACCCGCCGGAGTTCCTTGCCGCTAGTGAAAGTACTCTAAGACCAGTAATAATACCTGCTGATCAGGTGACCCATGAACCGGAAATAGTCATCCCAAACAAGCGCTCTCCCGGCACATGCCGGCATTTAAACAATTATCCAATAGTATTTCACCCGCTGTGCGCGGCATGATACATTTTAACCCTTTCAATCCTCAAGTACAGACGCGATAACTAGTACTACCTCTGCAAGTACTCGAAAGGAGGCGTAAAAATAAAAATGTAAAACGTCAACCCCGATATAAATGGCTGATTGTACATGGCACTCATTCCATGCCGCTATTAACCCTATAATTCCACAATGTTACAAAATTGCAGATATTACACACAGAAAAAAAACGTCCCAGCTTCGGACAGACCGGTTCTTCTGAGAGACAATTGGACATTACCGCGAAAAATGCCTAAACCTGATTAACGCTTTAATCCCTTAATACTACAGCGCACCTTCCCCTTTAAAGACAAACTGCGACCTATCCCTAAAAATAGCCTCCCGTCACCCGGAAAATTAACCCTTTACAACAGCGAGGAATATTCCGTATGCCTGTTGCCCTCTACATTAACTCTTCACAGTACCCGTCAGTACTGCAACACTGCAATTAACCCTTTAGAATGGAGCCTGATGCGGGCCACAGGTTAACCCTTCACACCACCACCTCATATTCCCTGTCAGTCTGCTTGTCACGTGGTGTATACCAACATGAGTAACAGGTGCGAGGAAAAACCGTCAAACCGTAACACTGCATATTAAACTCTTCTAGTGGCACACAATACTCGCCGCTCCTGTCACACTGCGTATTAACCCTTCACAGGCCAACACAATACTCGCCGCGCCTGTCACACTGCGTATTAACCCTTCACAGGACAACACAATGTCCACCACGTCTGTAAAGTTGCATATTAACCTTTCATAGAGCAATCTTATATTCACTGCACCTGTTGCACTGCTATTTAACCCTTCATAGAACAAACCAATATTCACTGCGCCTGTCACACTGCTTATTAACCCTTCATAGTACAATGCAATGTTCACTGCACATTAACCCTTCACATGACAACACAATGTTCACTGCACCTGTCACACTGTATATTAACCCTTCACATGACAACACAATGTTCACTGCACCTGTCACACTGCATTTTAACCCTTCACATGACAACACAATGTTCACTGCACCTGTCACACTGCATTTTAACCCTTAGTACAATGCCCATTAACACTCCACTGACAAAGTTCAGATGCAGTCCCAATACTGGGATGATCTATGCCGTAACTTTTTCGAATGTCTCAGCACAGACCCCCCCCCCCCCTCCCCCTCCCCCTCATTACCGGCACTGCTCACACTGCACATACACTATGTGCCCGCCGCATATACAGCGGCCATCCTCATCCACACTGGTCACACAGCGGATACCGGTCGTGCTAGGAGATGGCTGCACAGTACAAAAGTCACTGGACCTGTCAGACTGCACTTTAACCCCTGCACTGCCACCAGCGTCCTTACAGGTGAGTGACACTATGCAGGAGAGATGAAGCACAGGAGACCCCTCCTCTGTGCCCCCCACCCATGTGTAACCATCTACATGCGAGTCTGCACGTACCCTTCTCACTGCTGCACCTCATCTACTATTCACTGCCAGCCTCCCCCAGTGATAACACTGCATTCACTGCACCCCCATAACAGCAAACACTGCACTCTTCCTCAAGGACACTGTATTCACTGCACCCATTCCCAACAACACTGCATGAATCCAATAACACTGTAGGCACTGCATATACTGAACCCATACCCAATGACACTGCATATACTGCACCCCCCGTGACACTATTCACTGCATATACTGCACCCCCCATGACACTATTCACTGCACCCCCCATGACACTATTCACTGCACCCCCCATGACACTATTCACTGCACCCCCCATGACACTATTCACTGCACCCCCCATGACACTATTCACTGCACCCCCCATGACACTATTCACTGCACCCCCCATGACACTATTCACTGCACCCCCCATGACATTATTCACTGCACCCCCCATGACACTATTCACTGCACCCCCCATGACACTATTCACTGCACCCCCCCATGACACTATTCACTGCACCCCCCCATGACACTATTCACTGCACCCCCCCCATGACACTATTCACTGCACCCCCCCATGACACTATCACTGCACCCCCCCCATGACACTATTCACTGCACCCCCCCATGACACTATTCACTGCACCCCCCATGACACTATTCACTGCACCCCCCATGACACTATTCACTGCACCCCCCATGACACTATTCACTGCACCCCCCATGACACTATTCACTGCACCCCCCATGACACTATTCACTGCAACCCCCCATGACACTATTCACTGCACCCCCCATGACACTATTCACTGCACCCCCCATGACATTATTCACTGCACCCCCATGACATTATTCACTGCACCCCCCATGACACTATTCACTGCACCCCCCATGACACTATTCACTGCACCCCCCATGACACTATTCACTGCACCCCCCCCCCATGACACTATTCACTGCACCCCCCCCCATGACACTATTCACTGCACCCCCCATGACACTATTCACGGCACCCCCCATGACATTATTCACTGCACCCCCCATGACATTATTCACTGCACCCCCCATGACATTATTCACTGCACCCCCCATGACACTATTCACTGCACCCCCCATGACACTATTCACTGCACCCCCCCCCCATGACACTATTCACTGCACCCCCCCCCCATGACACTATTCACTGCACCCCCCCCCCATGACACTATTCACTGCACCCCCCCCCCCATTACACTATTCACTGCACCCCCCCCCCATGACACTATTCACTGCACCCCCCATGACACTATTCACTGCACCCCCCATGACACTATTCACTGCACCTCCCATGACACTATTCACTGCACCCCCCATGACATTATTCACTGCACCCCCATGACATTATTCACTGCACCCCCCATGACACTATTCACTGCACCCCCCCAATGACACTATTCACTGCACCCCCCCCATGACACTATTCACTGCACCCCCCCCATGACACTATTCACTGCACCCCCCCCATGACACTATTCACTGCACCCCCCCATGACACTATTCACTGCACCCCCCCCATGACACTATTCACTGCACCCCCCCATGACACTATTCACTGCACCCCCCCCCCCAATGACACTATTCACTGCATATACTGCGCCCCCCGTGACACTATTCACTGCATATACTGCCCCCCATGACACTATTCACTGCACCCCCCATGACACTATTCACTGCATATACTGCCCCCCATGACACTATTCACTGCACCCCCCATGACACTATTCACTGCCTGTGACCCTGACCCCGCAGACTGCAGCAGTGCCTGTCACCGATCCCCTCCTGTACGCCGGCGGTGTGCTCAGGAGTAGACATTAACCCCTGCAGGCTCACACTGGAATCCGGCTCTCCCCTCCCCCAACAAACATCACATTAACCCTATGGGGGGGGGGGAGGGGAGAGCAGTGCAGAGATCAGCGGCTCCCGGTCCCTTTAAACCCGGGCATTTAAATCCCCTCAGTCCCTTTAAAGTTGCCGGCGGGGAGAGGCGCCCGTCCGCCGGGGCCCCGCATTACCTGCATGTGTCCTCCGCTAGCGACCACCCCTCATGTCTCCTGCAGCAGACACCGCACAATAATCCCCGAGGCTGCCGGTCACTTCTGCCGGGGGCTCCGGTACAGCACACACAGGAGATGCCAGCGCCGCCGTCTCTCCTGCCCGGGCTCGCTCTCTCTCTTCCACACTCTCTGTCTCTTTCTCTCTCTTTTTTTTCCAGTCTGTATTCAAACAAAGAAAGCTCCCCTTCCCCCCCAGCCTGAGTCTCCCCTCCTCCCCTCCGGAACACCAGCCTCGCTCTCACCGCCCCGGCCCTCCTCCTCCTCCCCAGCACAGCCCCCTCCCCTCCAGCCTGTCCTCCCTGGGATCCTGCGCCTGCACTTCCTGCCCTCTCCAGGGGTGGGGTGAGCCGGGAGCAAGGGGGTCCTGCCTCTGGAGCCGGGAAAAGGGGGTCCTGCCTCTGGAGCCAGGTGGAAAAGGGGGTCCTGCCTCTGGAGCCGGGAAAAGGGGGTCCTGCCTCTGGAGCCGGGTGGAAAAGGGGGTCCTGCCTCTGGAGCCGGGTGGAAAAGGGGGTCCTGCCTCTGGAGCCGGGTGGAAAAGGGGGTCCTGCCTCTGGAGCCGGGTGGAAAAGGGGGTCCTGCCTCTGGAGCCGGGTGGAAAAGGGGGTCCTGCCTCTGGAGCCGGGTGGAAAAGGGGGTCCTGCCTCTGGAGCCGGGTGGAAAAGGGGGTCCTGCCTCTGGAGCCGGGTGGAAAAGGGGGTCCTGCCTCTGGAGCCGGGTGGAAAAGGGGGTCCTGCCTCTGGAGCCGGGTGGAAAAGGGGGTCCTGCCTCTGGAGCCGGGTGGAAAAGGGGGTCCTGCCTCTGGAGCCGGGTGGAAAAGGGGGTCCTGCCTCTGGAGCCGGGTGGAAAAGGGGGTCCTGCCTCTGGAGCCGGGTGGAAAAGGGGGTCCTGCCTCTGGAGCCGGGTGGAAAAGGGGGTCCTGCCTCTGGAGCCGGGTGGAAAAGGGGGTCCTGCCTCTGGAGCCGGGTGGAAAAGGGGGTCCTGCCTCTGGAGCCGGGTGGAAAAGGGGGTCCTGCCTCTGGAGCCGGGTGGAAAAGGGGGTCCTGCCTCTGGAGCCGGGTGGAAAAGGGGGTCCTGCCTCTGGAGCCGGGTGGAAAAAGGGGTCCTGCCTCTGGAGCCGGGTGGAAAAGGGGGTCCTGCCTCTGGAGCCGGGTGGAAAAGGGGGTCCTGCCTCTGGAGCCGGGTGGAAAAGGGGGTCCTGCCTCTGGAGCCGGGAGGAAGGGGGTCCTGCCTCTGGAGCCGGGAGGAAGGGGGTCCTGCCTCTGGAGCCGGGAGGAAGGGGGTCCTGCCTCTGGAGCCGGGAGGAAGGGGGTCCTCCCTCTGGAGTCAGGATGTGATGTGAGAAGAAAAAGGTCCTCCCATTTCCCCCCATTTGCCCTAACGGTAATACTAACCTCTGACCCTAATGCCTCGTGCACACGACCGTATGTATTTTGCAGTCCGCAAAATATGGATCCGCAAAAAATACAGATGACTTCCATGTGCATTCTGTATTGAACGGAACAGCGGCCCCTAATAGAACAGTCCTATCCTTGTCCATAATGCAGACAATAATAGGACATATTCAACTTTTTTTGCGTAACAAAAATACGGAAACGGAGCGATTCATTTCCATGGGCATATAGTAGGGTATATCTCCGGGAGTTTTTTTCCACGATCAGTGTGAACAAAGACGTGAAAATCAATGGGTACACGTGCAGTCCGTGGAAAATGCGGACAGCGTGTTAGATCTTAAGATCTAGACAGATGTTAGAAAGATCTTCTATTCAGGCGCTAATGGTCATCGGTCGGCTGAAAGGATTCTTCACTGTTACGTTTCAATCCACTGTAGAATAATGTGTATGGTCACCTTAACCCCTGAGCTTAAAGGGGTTTTTCCAAAATTTTACTGCTAATTGAAGGGGGTATGACAGCTGCCAATCAGCTGTTTGAGAAGTCACCAGCGCTCGCAGTAGTGCCGCGTCCTTCTCACAGCGTTTCCTAGACCAGTGACGGTCATTTGGGTGAGGAGCAGCTACACAATGTACGGCGCCGTGCTTGGTGAGAAGGCTGCGAGGCTCACAGGAGCACCAGTGTCTTCAGTGGCGGGCTTGTCGGACCCCCACTGATCAGATACTGAGGAAGGATAGGTTATCAGTAGTAAAATGTCATAAAACCCTTTTAATACTAACCACAAACCCTAATGACACTGCTAATACAGAAGGAGCTATGAGTCTGCCCCTCCCCCTGCAGGGTGATACATATAGAAGGAGCTATGAGTCTGCCCCTCCTCCTGCAGGGTGATACATATAGAAGGAGCTGTGAGTCTGCCCCTCCTCCTGCAGGGTGATACATATAGATGGAGCTATGAGTCTGCTCCTCCTCCTGCAGGGTGATACATATAGAAGGAGCTATGAGTCTGCTCCTCCTCCTGCAGGGTGATACATATAGAAGGAGCTATGAGTCTGCCCCTCCCCCTGCAGGGTGATACATATAGAAGGAGCTATGAGTCTGCCCCTCCTCCTGCAGGGTGATACATATAGAAGGAGCTATGAGTCTGCCCCTCCTCCTGCAGGGTGATACATATAGAAGGAGCTATGAGTCTGCCCCTCCCCCTGCAGGGTGACACATATAGAAGGAGCTATGAGTCTGCTCCTCCTCCTGCAGGGTGATACATATAGAGGGAGCTATGAGTCTGCTCCTCCTCCTAAAGGGTGATACATATAGAAGGAGCTGTGAGTCTGCCCCTCCTCCTGCAGGGTGATACATATAGAAGGAGCTATGAGTCTGCCCCTCCTCCTGCAGGGTGATACATATAGATGGAGCTATGAGTCTGCTCCTCCTCCTGCAGGGTGATACATATAGAAGGAGCTATGAGTCTGCCCCTCCCCCTGCAGGGTGATACATATAGAAGGAGCTATGAGTCTGCCCCTCCTCCTGCAGGGTGATACATATAGAGGGAGCTATGAGTCTGCGCCTCCTCCTGCAGGGTGATACATATAGAAGGAGCTATGAGTCTGCCCCTCCCCCTGCAGGGTGATACATATAGAAGGAGCTATGAGTCTGCCCCTCCTCCTGCAGGGTGATACATATAGAGGGAGCTATGAGTCTGCTCCTCCTCCTGCAGAGTGATACATATAGAAGGAGCTATGAGTCTGCCCCTCCTCCTGCAGGGTGATACATATAGAAGGAGCTATGAGTCTGCCCCTCCTCCTGCAGGGTGATACATATAGAAGGAGCTATGAGTCTGCTCCTCCTCCTGCAGGGTGATACATATAGAAGGAGCTATGAGTCTGCCCCTCCTCCTGCAGGGTGATACATACAGAAGGAGCTATGAGTCTGCTCCTCCTCCTGCAGGGTGATACATACAGAAGGAGCTATGAGTCTGCCCCTCCTCCTGCAGGGTGATACATATAGAAGGAGCTATGAGTCTGCTCCTCCTCCTGCAGGGTGATACATATAGAAGGAGCTATGAGTCTGCTCCTCCCCCTGCAGGGTGATACATATAGAAGGAGCTATGAGTCTGCTCCTCCTCCTGCAGGGTGATACATATAGAAGGAGCTATGAGTCTGCTCCTCCTCCTGCAGGGTGATACATATAGAAGGAGCTATGAGTCTGCCCCTCCTCCTGCAGGGTGATACATATAGAAGGAGCTATGAGTCTGCCCCTCCTCCTGCAGGGTGATACATATAGAAGGAGCTATGAGTCTGCTCCTCCTCCTGCAGGGTGATGCATATAGATGGGAGCTATGAGTCTGCTCCTCCCCCTGCAGGGTGATACATATAGAAGGAGCTATGAGTCTGCTCCTCCTCCTGCAGGGTGATACATATAGAAGGAGCTATGAGTCTGCCCCTCCTCCTGCAGGGTGATACATATAGAAGGAGCTATGAGTCGGCTCCTCCTCCTGCAGGGTGATACATATAGAAGGAGCTATGAGTCTGCCCCTCCTCCTGCAGGGTGATACATATAGAAGGAGCTATGAGTCTGCCCCTCCTCCAGCAGGGTGATACATATAGAAGGAGCTATGAGTCTGCTCCTCCTCCTGCAGGGTGATACAAATAGAAGGAGCTATGAGTCTGCCCCTCCTCCTGCAGGGTGATACATATAGAAGGAGCTATGAGTCTGCCCCTCCTCCTGCAGGGTGATACATATAGAAGGAGCTATGAGTCTGCTCCTCTTCCTGCAGAGTGATACATATAGAAGGAGCTATGAGTCTGCCCCTCCTCCTGCAGGGTGATACATATAGAAGGAGCTATGAGTCTGCCCCTCCTCCTGCAGGGTGATACATATAGAAGGAGCTATGAGTCTGCCCCTCCTCCTGCAGGGTGATACATATAGAAGGAGCTATGAGTCTGCTCCTCCTCCTGCAGGGTGATACATATAGAAGGAGCTATGAGTCGGCTCCTCCTCCTGCAGGGTGATACATATAGAAGGAGCTATTAGTCTGCTCCTCCTCCTGCAGGGTGATACATATAGAAGGAGCTATGAGTCGGCTCCTCCTCCTGCAGGGTGATACATATAGAAGGAGCTATGAGTCTGCCCCTCCTCCTGCAGGGTGATACATATAGAAGGAGCTATGAGTCTGCCCCTCCTCCTGCAGGGTGATACATATAGAAGGAGCTATGAGTCTGCTCCTCCTCCTGCAGGGTGATGCATATAGAAGGAGCTATGAGTCTGCCCCTCCTCCTGCAGGGTGATACATATATAAAGGAGCTATGAGTCTGCCCCTCCTCCTGCAGGGTGACACATATAGAAGGAGCTATGAGTCTGCTCCTCCTCCTGCAGGGTGATACAAATAGAAGGAGCTATGAGTCTGCTCCTCCTCCTGCAGGGTGATACATATAGAAGGAGCTATGAGTCTGCCCCTCCTCCTGCAGGGTGACACAGTGACCCAGTAGTTTAGTTAGTTTTGTAGCCATGTGTAGTGCTGCGTGTAACACGCCCCAGGGTGTAACCTGTTGAGGGTGGGAGGTGATGACGCCTTCAGAGTAGATTACAGAGTTCACAGTGACAATAGAGCAGCAGCAGCAGGTACGGGGTGTACACATGGGCGTGCTCGCCCTCTGTATATTTACACTGTACATACACTGGGCAGTGCACAGCTGTGTACCGGTTCTGGCAGTGGGCCCGATCCCCTCTCTCCTGCTTATTACATAACATCTGGAATGTGTCCTCACCTCACCCCTCGGATCGCACCTCCCTCCCCAGCCCCGACCTCCCCTCCTGAGCAGCCAGAGGTGTGATGGAAGGGGGAGTCTGAGGTGTGCAAAGAGAAGGGGGTCCTGCAGATGTGAGGATGGGGGGGGGGGGGGGGACCCGGCCGCTCTGCGCGTATAGTGGATGTTTTTCTACAAAAAATAAACGAGATTTGCTGGAATTACTGGGACAGCTGTCGCTGCAGCGCACACTCCAGTGTATACACCAGACACAGCACACGGATACACGAGGAGCACACTATCAGCCATACAAAAGAGGTGCACACTCCAGTGTATAGACCAGACACAGCACACGGATACACGAGGAGCACACTATCAGCCATACAATAGAAGCGCACACTCCCGTGTATACACCAGACACAGCACACGGATACACGAGGAGCACACTATCAGCCATACAATAGAAGCGCACACTCCCGTGTATACACCAGACACAGCACACGGATACATGAGGAGGAGCACACTATCAGCCATACAATAGAAGCGCACACTCCCGTGTATACACCAGACACAGCACACGGATACACGAGGAGCACACTATCAGCCATACAATAGAAGCGCACACTCCAGTGTATACACCAGACACAGCACACGGATACACGAGGAGCACACTATCAGCCATACAATAGAAGCGCACACTCCAGTGTATACACCAGACACAGCACACGGATACACGAGGAGCACACTATCAGCCATACAATAGAAGCGCACACTCCAGTGTATACACCAGACACAGCACACGGATACACGAGGAGCACACTATCAGCCATACAATAGAAGCGCACACTCCAGTGTATAGACCAGACACAGCACACGGATACACGAGGAGCACACTATCAGCCATACAATAGAAGCGCACACTCCAGTGTATACACCAGACACAGCACACGGATACACGAGGAGCACACTATCAGCCATACAAAAGAGGTGCACACTCCAGTGTATACACCAGACACAGCACACGGATACACGAGGAGCACACTATCAGCCATACAATAGAAGCGCACACTCCAGTGTATACACCAGACACAGCACACGGATACACGAGGAGCACACTATCAGCCATACAATAGAAGCGCACACTCCAGTGTATACACCAGACACAGCACACGGATACACGAGGAGCACACTATCAGCCATACAATAGAAGCGCACACTCCAGTGTATACACCAGACACAGCACACGGATACACGAGGAGCACACTATCAGCCATACAATAGAAGCGCACACTCCAGTGTATACACCAGACACAGCACACGGATACACGAGGAGCACACTATCAGCCGTACAATAGAAGCGCACACTCCAGTGTATACACCAGACACAGCACACGGATACACGAGGAGCACACTATCAGCCATACAATAGAAGCGCACACTCCAGTGTATACACCAGGCACAGCACACGGATACATGAGGAGCACACTATCAGCCATACAATAGAAGCGCACACTCCAGTGTATACACCAGACACAGCACACGGATACACGAGGAGCACACTATCAGCCATACAAAAGAAGCGCACACTCCAGAGTATGCACCAGACACAGCACACGGATACACGAGGAGCACACTATCAGCCATACAAGAGAGGCACACACTCCAGTGTATACACCAGACACAGCACACGGATACACGAAGAGCACACTATCAGCCATACAATAGAAGCGCACACTCCAGTGTATACACCAGACACAGCACACGGATACACGAGGAGCACACTATCAGCCATACAAAAGAGGTGCACACTCCAGTGTATACACCAGGCACAGCACACGGATACATGAGGAGCACACTATCAGCCATACAATAGAAGCGCACACTCCAGTGTATACACCAGACACAGCACACGGATACACGAGGAGCACACTATCAGCCATACAAAAGAAGCGCACACTCCAGTGTATACACCAGACACAGCACACGGATACACGAGGAGCACACTATCAGCCGTACAATAGAAGCGCACACTCCAGTGTATACACCAGGCACAGCACACGGATACATGAGGAGCACACTATCAGCCGTACAATAGAAGCGCACACTCCAGTGTATACACCAGACACAGCACACGGATACACGAGGAGCACACTATCAGCCATACAATAGAAGCGCACACTCCAGTGTATACACCAGACACAGCACACGGATACATGAGGAGCACACTATCAGCCATACAAGAGAGGCGCACACTCCAGTGTATACACCAGACACAGCACACGGATACACGAGGAGCACACTATCAGCCATACAAGAGAGGCGCACACTCCAGTGTATACACCAGACACAGCACACGGATACACGAGGAGCACACTATCAGCCATACAAGAGAGGCACACACTCCAGTGTATACACCAGACACAGCACACGGATACACGAGGAGCACACTATCAGCCATACAATAGAAGCGCACACTCCAGTGTATACACCAGACACAGCACACGGATACACGAGGAGCACACTATCAGCCATACAATAGAAGCGCACACTCCAGTGTATACACCAGACACAGCACACGGATACACGAGGAGCACACTATCAGCCATACAATAGAAGCGCACACTCCAGTGTATACACCAGACACAGCACACGGATACACGAGGAGCACACTATCAGCCATACAAGAGAGGCACACACTCCAGTGTATACACCAGACACAGCACACGGATACACGAGGAGCACACTATCAGCCATACAATAGAAGCGCACACTCCAGTGTATACACCAGACACAGCACACGGATACACGAGGAGCACACTATCAGCCATACAATAGAAGCGCACACTCCAGTGTATACACCAGACACAGCACACGGATACACGAGGAGCACACTATCAGCCATACAATAGAAGCGCACACTCCAGTGTATACACCAGACACAGCACACGGATACACGAGGAGCACACTATCAGCCATACAAAAGAAGCGCACACTCCAGTGTATACACCAGACACAGCACACGGATACACGAGGAGCACACTATCAGCCGTACAATAGAAGCGCACACTCCAGTGTATACACCAGACACAGCACACGGATACACGAGGAGCACACTATCAGCCGTACAATAGAAGCGCACACTCCAGTGTATACACCAGACACAGCACACGGATACACGAGGAGCACACTATCAGCCATACAATAGAAGCGCACACTCCAGTGTATACACCAGACACAGCACACGGATACACGAGGAGCACACTATCAGCCATACAAAAGAAGCGCACACTCCAGTGTATACACCAGACACAGCACACGGATACACGAGGAGCACACTATCAGCCATACAATAGAAGCGCACACTCCAGTGTATACACCAGACACAGCACACGGATACACGAGGAGCACACTATCAGCCGTACAATAGAAGCGCACACTCCAGTGTATACACCAGACACAGCACACGGATACACGAGGAGCACACTATCAGCCATACAATAGAAGCGCACACTCCCGTGTATACACCAGACACAGCACACGGATACACGAGGAGCACACTATCAGCCATACAAAAGAAGCGCACACTCCAGTGTATACACCAGACACAGCACACGGATACACGAGGAGCACACTATCAGCCATACAATAGAAGCGCACACTCCCGTGTATACACCAGACACAGCACACGGATACACGAGGAGCACACTATCAGCCATTCAATAGAAGCGCACACTCCCGTGTATACACCAGACACAGCACACGGATACACGAGGAGCACACTATCAGCCATTCAATAGAAGCGCACACTCCCGTGTATACACCAGACACAGCACACGGATACACGAGGAGCACACTATCAGCCATACAATAGAAGCGCACACTCCCGTGTATACACCAGACACAGCACACGGATACACGAGGAGCACACTATCAGCCATACAATAGAAGCGCACACTCCTGTGTATACACCAGACACAGCACACGGATACACGAGGAGCACACTATCAGCCATACAATAGAAGCGCACACTCCCGTGTATACACCAGACACAGCACACGGATACACGAGGAGCACACTATCAGCCATACAATAGAAGCGCACACTCCCGTGTATACACCAGACACAGCACACGGATACACGAGGAGCACACTATCAGCCATACAATAGAAGCGCACACTCCAGAGTATGCACCAGACACAGCACATGGATACATGAGGAGCACACTATCAGCCATACAATAGAAGCGCACACTCCCGTGTATACACCAGACACAGCACACGGATACACGAGGAGCACACTATCAGCCATACAATAGAAGCGCACACTCCAGTGTATACACCAGGCACAGCACACGGATACATGAGGAGCACACTATCAGCCATACAATAGAAGCGCACACTCCAGTGTATACACCAGACACAGCACACGGATACATGAGGAGCACACTATCAGCCATACAATAGAAGCGCACACTCCCGTGTATACACCAGACACAGCACACGGATACACGAGGAGCACACTATCAGCCATACAATAGAAGCGCACACTCCAGTGTATACACCAGACACAGCACACGGATACATGAGGAGGAGCACACTATCAGCCATACAATAGAAGCTGTGGGGATTCGCTCTGGTAGACAGGAGAAGTGGACGCAGTATAAAGGCAAAGACCAGTTTGTAACAAAAAAAAACTGCAGTGTTTTATTCACACTTATGGCAACAAAACAGTACGACAGTCCATTTGCAGTTTTGGTGTTCGTTCACACCTAGACAGTTCATACAGCAACACAGTCACCTGTTACCCTGGGTGTTTGTTCACACATGATCGGCATTGCTCAGGACAGACTAGACTTTCCAAACTCAGGCCTCCAGCACACAGCTCAGATCCCAATCCAGCGATTGCCAGAGCTCCAATGTCAGAGAGAGAGGTAATCACACCCAGCTGACACTGCCTGCTGGGTTTTTTTATAGGCCAGTCAAGACCCGGCCTGGAACGTTGGGAGTAGTCACCCACCCAGCACTTTGACTACACCCAGTAAGAGCCATCGCGGATCAGCTATACTAAATAGCTAGGTGCGTTTCCTTGCAAGCGGCCTGCCCTGTGTTCCACTGAGAACTTGAAGTTCTGTAATGACAAGAACCATCTGGTGACCCTAGCATTCCTCTCTTTGGCCTGGCTCATTCACTTGAGAGGGAGTGGTCGGTCACCAGATGGAACTTTCTCCCCAACAGATAATAGCGGAGAGACTTGAGTGCCCATTTAATGGCCAGGCACTATCTCTCCACTATACTGTACCTAGTCTCGGCTGAGGTGAGTTTGCGGCTCAGGAAAACAAGAGGATGTTCCACCCCATTGATTTCCTGAGAGAGTACAGCTCCGAAGCCTACTTCAGAGGCATCGGTCTGTACCACAAACTCCCTCTTGAAGTCGGGCGTCACCAAAACTGGTGACCCACAGAGGACCAACTTCAACGCAGAAAAAGCCTCTTCCGCCTGGTCATTCAAGGGGACCATCATGGACTTCCGTCCCTTCAAGAGCCCTGTCAGCGAAGCCGCTAAAGTGGCAAAATGGGGAACGAACCTCATATAATAGCCCACCATTCCCAGGAACGAATTACGAATCTCCTCAATGTTATTCACTTGGTTTGATAACTCCACGTCCAATGACATACCCTAGGTACTTAGTCTCCTCTAACCCTATTGCGCATTTCTTTGGGTTAGCGGTTAGTCCAGCATTTCTAAGGGAGTCCACTACAGCCTGCACTTTGGGTAGCATGTTCCCATGCTTCTTTGGCTATGTCCAACAGACTGTGAGGGTGTCTGCCTCATAGCAGTTTGAAAGATGAGAACCCAGTAGAGGCCTGGGGCACCTCTCGCACTCGTGAACATGAAATAGGGCAGAAGAAGGTCCCAGTCCCTCCCATCCTTAGACACCACTCTTTTAACATGAGGTCATGTCATTGGTTGGCTAAAACGATCATTCAAGGTTAAATTTCAACCAACGAACATTCAATTTGGTTGATGTCGTCCGTTTTGCTTAACTTTCAACTAATATATATGGCCACCTTAAGACCTGGTACATCTAAGCTCTAAGATGAAAAGAATATCTAATGGACAACTGCAGAGATCAAAGCCATGAGGAGCTGTAGGAGACTCGTAAAAAGTTTGGAAAAACCCATCTTATTTGTTAGGTTCCCCTCCCAGAAACTTGGCGAGAGATTTTGCTCTGAGGAACCTCGAAGTAGCAGTTTATGGTGGGAAGGCTGAAGTTCTCAGCTCCAGCCCCAAACATACCCTAAGAGGGTATTTAACAAACAGTCATCAGACACTGGCTGTAGACGTAGGTTGTTGTCAGCACATTCCGCCTCTGGGGGCTGTCAAAGAAATATTCTGCCGGCAGCTGTGGTTTATCAGACACAAAGCATCCAGTGAGTAGATGAGCATCTACAAGACTACACAAACTCCATTCCCGACATTTGCACCTTTACTGTACCTCAAGTCAACTCACTGGAAAGAAATTCTTCACCAGGAGCTGTCTCAGGTTGGGTCTCGATGCTGTTTTATTCCTCATGTGCGAGGCAGATGTTTTTCCACCTCTCCAAACCCTCAGTTCATCTGAAGCTTTCAGTATGAAAACTGTTTATGTTCGCCGAGATGAGAAGAACAGCTCAGTCTGAAGACAGAATGCTCATCATCAGTATATCTCTTCAAAAACTAAAGTTAACCAGATCAGTCGAACACAAAATGTTTCTGTCCATGTAAACGAGAAAGTGATGGCTCCGGTGCCAAGAGACACAATATTAATTGACAATTTTATAAGATGTTTTCATAGGGTAAGGCCAAGTGGTCACGTTCTTTGATGCAGTTTTGGAGGCTAAAACCAGAAGTGAATAAGAAAAAAAAACAGAACTCAAATTTTTCACTCCTTTTTGGCTTCCAAAATTGCATTAAAAAACCCGAAACATGTAGATGTACCCTCTGAGTTGTCCAAAGCAGAAGAACCAGATCGGCCAGTTCAACTGATAGTTACCCTTTTGTCCTAACAACCAGGCCTGCATGGCCCATAAAGGGGATGTTCCATCTGGAACATTTATGGCATATTGATAGGATAGTTGTGGGTTTCATCTCTGGGACCAGTGTCGGACTGGGGTACCTAGGGCCTACCAGTGTAACACAAACGTATTTCTTTTTCCATGTCCGTACCGTTCCCTTCACTTCAATGGGGTCGCAAAAAAAAAAAAAAAATGACTCTGTGTCTGTATGTCCGTTCTGCAAAATGATAGAACATGTCCTATTAATGTCCACATTACAGACAAGGATAGGACTGTTCTATTAGAGGCCGGCTGTTCTGTTCCGCATAATGTGGAATGCACACACCCGGTATCCATGTTTTGCGGATCCGCAATTAGCGGACTGCAAAACATCCAACGGTCGTGTTCATGAGCCCTTACAGCGATAACAGAAATATTACAGATGAAGTATAATGGCGGACACTCACAGCAAAATGCACAAACATACATGTGGCAGAATTGACACATATATGGATATCCTGCACTTAAGTCAGTCAGAAACAAGACACGTGCAGCGCACACCAATCACTCATTGATGTGGCACACAAGACACTTATACGTGGGTCACATGCCACTGATGCATATATCACATACTGCACATACCCCACTGATACACAGAACATATATAGCACACACCAATCACACAAAGGAAACACGCAATGCACACGCCAAGACATTTATGCCTAAACCTATTAAGTGTAGCACACTCAAAGGGGTTGTTTTACTTCAGCAAATGGCATTCATCATGTAGAGAAAGTTAATACAAAGCACTTACTAATGTATTCTGATTGTCCATATTACCTCCTTTGCATCACATTATACACAGCACGTATCCGTGGTTATTACCACCATGTAATTCAGCAGCGGTGGCCGTGCTTGCACACTATAGGTAAAGGTATTGGCCTATGAGCATTTTCAGCCTTTCCCTATAGTGTGCAAGCACGGCCACCTCTGCTGGAGCCCCCACCCACTGATCCCCCTTCTTGACTGAGTGGCAGGTCAAGCATATGCCCTGCCTCTCCATCCATTCTCTATGGGGTCGCTGGAGATGGCGGAGTCCAGCGCTGGTTATTTCCAGTGATCCCAAAGAGAATAAATGGAGCAGCAGGGCGTATGTGTGGCCTGTCGCACCTTCAAAAATGGGGAACAGGACCCGTTCCTGTGATCAGTGGGGGTCGCAGAATCGGACCCCACTATTCATATAGTTATGCCCTATGGTGTGGAGAGGATAACTTAAAAAACCTAGACAACCTCTTTAAATCCTCCACCACCAGTATCTCTTTACATGGCAGTAGTGATGCCTGTAAATACGGAATATCATCACTGCCGCCATGTAAACCATACGTGTCAATACTGAAGAATGTGATGCACTGTGCAGAATTTTTCGGGCATAAGTCCAATCCCTTTTGGAGGTCACAACCTTTAACAAAGCCCAAGCAAAGGTGCTAGAGGAGCAACGTGAGCAAAGGGCACAAACGAAGGGTCATAACTGAAGCAGAGGCATTAGGGTCACCTGAGGCAGGGTAATAGTGGGGAACCTGGAGCAGGGGTAACTGGAGAAGATGCAATATTAGCGGTGCATTTAGAGTGGGGGCATCTGGAGCTGGGGCATTTATGGGGTGCACCTAAAACAGAGGCATTGGGGTCGCCTGAGGCAGGGTAATAGTGGTGATCCTGGAGCACAGGTATTGGAGGGGGGGGGGACTGGAAAAGATGCAATATTAGGGGTGCATCTAGAGTGGGGGCATCTTCAGCTGGGGCACTTATGGGGGTGTACCTAAAGCAGAGGCATTCGGGGGACCTAGGGCAGAGTCCCCCCAATGCCACTCTGAACTCTGCAGAGAGCAGCACACATACACAGATCTGAGTCTGCTATAAACAAATCCCCTATTTCCCCCTTACAGTCTCCTACAGCTCACTACTGTCACACACCTGAGAAATCAGCCCAGCACCGCAGAGGAGTCCTTCTCTCCAGCAACCACAGTTTTCTGACAGCAGGGAGGGCAGGAGGATGGCCAGACATGTTCTCTCCTCCTTCACTGCCAGCAGCCGGGAAGTTTAGATGATACTGAGGAGCCTCCTGTACAATGTACACCAGTAGGAGGCTGCATCACTGTGCGATACTGCCACCTAGTGGTTACAATAATTATCTCTCCTGAGAAACAAGAGAAATAATTACTCCTCCGTCTTATCTCCGGGTGCAGGAGACTGGGGCCCCACAGAAGAATCCCATGCCTCCACAGCAGGCCAGTCCGAGCCAGTCTGGGACCCACTCCAACCTCAAGAACTGTGCCCTGTACTCAGTGGTGAGCCAGCCGCACATGGCCAACCTCAATTCACCACTATGGAACTTTCAAAAATAGCCATTCTCTAGCAGTGAATGGAGGGGTGGCCTCGCATGCATATGGTGCCCCGTTCTTCAGATAGGAGCGGGTCCCAGAGTGGGATCATACCTATCAGACATTTACGGCATATAGTACCACGTGTATTTTGCTAACAGCATAAGGCTGCCAGGCATCCTAATCCGTATCCATCTTAGTATTCAGTAGACAGTCTATTGTCAGTCTGACATCAATGGCAGGCAAACAGGGAGGGGTGGAAAAGTGGGTCTGGACCTCCCCATAAACACCTTAAAGATTTTTAACATAAAAAGATAATACAGGCTTCCTCACAGCTACACCAGTGCACTGGGTCCAGATGAGGACATATTGTTCATTAGCATACTGAGGAGACAGGACCACAGAATGAGGAGCCATGATGATATGTCATGGAGAGGGCTGAAGAACGAGGGGTGGTCAGTAAATACAACAGCGTGGTCTGCTGTCTGAATTAGCATTTTTTTTTAATAGTCTGGGAGGATCCATATTTATCTTAGGAGTCTTGTCTGGGGACTAAATACATTTTGGGGTCTAGTCTGAGGTCTTGTGCCACTAATATAAATGATTCCACCCAACAGATACCACCACTTTTGAGAACAACCTTGTTCAAAGGTTATTAGCCTGCCATTACAACCCTGTGGCAAATCAGTTTTGATCTTCAGGGGCTGTTGGTTAAGTCCTGCAATGGAGCCTTATAATGTAATACGTAGAAAGACTAATTGATAAGAACAAGTGGTGTGGTTAGTGCCACGTGTCCTACTGATGTCAGGACACATCTCACTGCCCTAAGACATGATGGGACAGCAGTCACATGACAAACCAGGAAGTAGGATTCAAACATAGGGGATAAAAGAAAACTGCAAATGAGGTAAATTAAAAAATAAAATAAAAAATAAAATAATCCAAGGAGGAATGGGAGCTAGAGTAATTTATGGCACAAACCCTTTAATTCATGGATTTTGTCTGACTTCTGATTGAATTTTGGGGGACTGGTCTTAGGTATGGATTCATATGGAGGCTGGTCTGGGTTCTGAATTTAAAGGTTGGGTCAAATGTCTCAACGGTTTGGTTTAGGATCTGAATTTTTTCCTGGAGTCTATATTAGTTTAAGGGTCTGGTCTGAGGTCTGTATTCATTTCAGGTCTTGTCTGCGGTCTGTAGTTAGCTATGAGTTTAGTCTGGGCTCTGAATTAATTTTAGGGTCTAGTCTGGGGTCTGAAGAGGTATAAGAGCACATCGGCATACACCACAGCACAGACAGAAAGAAAGAACCTGATAATAACAAATACAACTGGGTTTGGACCTGTCCACCCACTTGTCTTCCTTCACATCTTAGATGAGAGGATGGACTGTGGCTACCAGCACTGGGAATCCATCAGGCATTAGAGGAGGGCAGCATAAAGAAGTAGCCCACGGATTCCCTCACGTTAAATTTCTGGGTGCACCCCTGGCGAAAGACTGCAACTGACAACAACCAAAGAACCTGCTGGGTCACATTTTTTAGAAATATATCTTCAGTCACTATTTACCATGGTCTTTCATGTCATGAAAAAAGGCTGCCCGACAGCAAAAAGGAGTTGAGATATATTGGTGTGGACACAAAACATCCACTAGTCTATGGCCAGCTTTTGTGATCCACGACTGGACATCTTGTACTTTTAGTCCATCGAGTACGATGGATGTGTAGAGAGGTGACTGGTCATAGACTTCTCAAATACTTAAGGCCTGCACTGCATCTTCAATCTGGGAATCACTGAGAGTTCAATAACATCTACTGATGTGTGTCACTGTGACATGTCAGTGAATAAGATGGAACTCATCAGCACAGAAGAGCCAAGTGCATGGAGCCTCTACGGTAGTACATAGAGGTTGTGCAGCTCCCAAGTATCAATCGCGACTGTACTGCTTTCATCGGGGGCCGTACGTATAGTGGTCCTTGAAAGTCTGTGAACCCTTCAGAACTTTCTATATTTCTGCATAAATTTGACCTAAAACTTCATCAGATTTTCACAGAAGTCTTAAAAGTAGATAAAGATTAACAAAATCAAACAAACAAGTCATACTGCCATGTTGCGGCCTTGTGCTCAAGTCAAAAAATTCAAGTCCCATCAATCTGCACTCAACACCACAAAATGAGAAAGTGAAAACAGAATTTTAGAATTTTTTGCTAATTTGTTAAAAAGGAAAAACTAAAATTTCAAATTGACATTAGTATTCAGACACCTCGCTATGACACTTAGCTCTGGGGCTCCCCATTTATCTTAATCATCTCTGAGATGTTTCTACAGTCAAGGCCAAAAGTTTTGAGAATTACATAAATATTGAAAAGTTGCTGCTTAAGTTTTTATAATAGCAATTTGCATATACTACAGAATGTTATGAAGAGTGATCAGATGAATTGCATAGTCCTTCTTTGCCATGAAAATTAACTTAATCCCCCCCAAAAACTTTCCACTGCATTTCATTGCTGTCATTAAAGGACCTGCTGAGATCATTTCAGTAATCGTCTTGTTAACTCAGGTGAGAATGTTGACGAGCACAAGACTGGAGATCATTATGTCAGGCTGATTGGGTTAAAATGGCAAACTTGACCTGTTAAAAGGAGGGTGATGCTTGAAATCATTGTTCTTCCATTGTTAACCATGGTGACCTGCAAAGAAACACGTACAGCCATCATTGTGTTGCATAAAAATGGCTTCACAGGCAAGGATATTGTGGCTACTAAGATTGCACCTCAATCAACAATTTATAGGATCATCAAGAACTTCAAGGAAAGAGGTTCAATTCTTGTCAAGAAGGCTTCAGGGCGTCCAAGAAAGTCCAGCAAGCGCCAGGATCGTCTCCTAAAGAGGATTCAGCTGCGGGATCAGAGTGCCACCAGTGCAGAGCTTGCAGGAATGGCAGCAGGCAGGTGGGAGCACATCTGCACGCACAGTGAGGCGAAGACTTTTGGAAGATGGCCTGGTGTCAAGAAGGGCAGCAAAGAAGCCACTTCTCTCCAAAAAAAATCAGGGACAGATTGATCTTCTGCAGAAAATATGGTGAATGGACTGCTGAGGACTGGGGCAAAGTCATATTCTCCGATTGTTTGGGGCATCAGGAAAAAGGCTTGTCCGGAGAAGAAAAGGTGAGCGCTACTATCAGTCCTGTGTCATGCCAACAGTAAAGCATTCTGAGACCATACATGTGTGGGGTTGCTTCTCATTAAAGGGAGTGGACTCACTAACAATTTTGCCCAAAAACACAGCCATGAATGAAGAATGGTACCAAAACACACTCCAACAGCAACTTCTTCCAACAATCCAACAACAGTTTGGTGAAGAACAATGCATTTTCCAGCACGATGGAGCACCGGCACCAACGTTTTGGTCCCTGAGCCACTTAGTTATCACTAAGGCAAAAGTGATAACTAAGTGGTTTGGGGACCAAAACGTTGACCATGGCCTGGAAACTCCCCAGATCTTAATCCCATTGAGAACTTGTGGTCAATCCTCAAGAGGCGGGTGGACAAACAAAAACCCACTAATTCTGACAAACTCCAAGAAGTGATTATGAAAGAAAGGGTTTCTATCAGTCAGGAATTGGCCCAGAGCATGCCCAGTCGAATTGCAGAGGTCCTGGAAAAGAAGGGCCATCACTGCAAATACTGACTCTTTGCATAAATGTCATGTAATTGTCGATAAAAGCCTTTGAAACGTATTTAGTGCGTGTAATTATATTTCACTACATCACAGAAACAACTGAAACAAAGATCTAAAAGCAGTTTAGCAGCAAACTTTGGGAAAACTAATATTTGTGTCATTCTCAAAACTTTTGGCCACGACTGTACATTTTGATTGTAGTCCACCTGTCATAAAATCAGCTGATTGGACACGATATGGAAAGATAAATCACTGTCTATGTGAAGTCTCACAGCTGATAAAGCATATTATCATGAGGATGAAATAACTGCCTGTATAGCTCAGCGACAGGATTGTGTGGAGGCACAGTTCTGGAGAAGGGAACAAAAACATTTCTGCTTCACTGAAAGTCCCCAGGAACACAGTAGCCTCCTCAACCAGGACTGTTCCTAGAGCCTCCTCAACCAGGACTGTTCCTAGAGCCTCCTCAACCAGGACTGTTCCTAGAGCCTCCACAACCAGGACTTTTCCTAGAGCCTCCACAACCAGGACTGTTCCTAGAGCCTCCACAACCAGTACTGTTCCTAGAGGCTCCACAACCAGGACTGTTCCTAGAGCTGGCCGGCTCAGCACACTAAGTAATCTGCGGAGCTGGGCATTGGTAAGAGAGGTGACCAAGAACCCAATGGTAACTCTGATCTCTGCTAATCTTAGGCTAAGTTCACACCAGCGTTCAGCCTTTCCGTTCTCCTGCTCCGTTATTGGGCACATAACTGAGGCGAGCGGAGCCTACGGACCCCATAGACTATAATGGGGTCTGTTAGGTTTACGCTCAGAAGATGATTTTGGAGCGGAGACGAAAGTACTGCATGCAGGAATTTTGTCTCCGCTCCAAAATCATCTTCTGAGCGTAAACCTAACGGACCCCATTATAGTCTATGGGGTCCGTAGGCTCCGCTCGCCTCAGTTATGTGCCCAATCCGTCCTTTCCGTTCTCCTGCTCCTATAACGGAGCAGGAGAACGGAAAGGCTGAACGCTGGTGTGAACGAGGCCTTAGAGGTTCACTTTTGCCACTCAGACATGTGATCATTTTCCTTAATAAATAAATGTCTACAGTGCAATATTTTTGACTCGTTTGTTTGATTTAGTTATCTTTATATACTATTAAGATGTGTGGGAAAATCTAATGTAGTTTAGATCAGATGTATGCAGAAATATAGAAACTTCTGCATGGTTCACAAACTTTTAAGCATCACCATACACGCTGAGAATACTACCATACATATGGCATCCAATGCGGCATGACATGCATTTTTTTCTGACAGAAAAGAACTGCATGAAATTGCGGGCATATGGAGCTACGGTAGAGGCCACGTGCAAGACTGACTACCCTATTACAATGTGGAACCGTAATACGGTCGTGTGCGTGAAGCCTTAGGAGGGATCTTCTTTAAACTGTTAGTCTTGATGTGATTTATCTAAACTCCAAAGATATCTGAAATAAAATAACTCTTGACTTGGTCTTGTGCTCATAAAGGTACTTCTAGGTAAGAAGTGTTTTTGAAACATTACTAGTAGTCAAGTATATTATTAACCTCCGGCGCTGGAGTTTGCCTTAGGAGACCTACCAGGATGTGAACATACGACAGCTTTCCATCAAGAGTTTTACAGCCAAACGTTGTCAGTGAACTTCACTTCTGAGTTCAGATTCCTACAGATTTATACTTGCCCTTTGTTTCTTACTAGGTGTATTTCATCATCTCCACCACAAATGTGATCTATTTCCTTTGTTGTCAAGAAAAAGTGAAAATATGTGAAAAAGTCAAATCTGAAACAGATGTTAAGTTTGTGACCTTAAAGAATCTATTCTGCTGGTGCAGTCACTGTGTAGATACATTACTTATCCTGTACTGATCCTGAGTTACATCCTGTATTATACTCAAGAGCTGCACTCACTATTCTGCTGCTGCAGTCACTGTGTACATACATTACTTATTCTGTACTGATCCTGAGTTACATCCTGTATTATACTCCGGAGCTGCACTAACTATTCTGCTGGTGCAGTCACTGTGTGCATACATTACTTATCCTGTATTATACTCCAGAGCTGCACTCACTATTCTGCTGGTGGAGTCACTTTTACAATAAATTTCCTCCACCCTCTATGAGGATAAGTTCTGGAAAGATCTAGCTGTCAATACACATAAGAGTAAAGTTGGCCAAATCCTCAAATTTCTGCAGGAGCAGCCAACTATCTTATGGGTATGGCGGCATTATAACTCTCCCCGACAGATGTTGTCAGGGAAATGTATCATGCCCGATCCTTTTCTTAGGGGAGATAGGGTGCCTGGTAGCAGTTTACTCCACTCTCTGCACAGTGAACACATGCCCCCCCAAGCCGAGCCCTGTGTCTGTGTATGGGGGATTTGATCGACAGTTATTAAAGGTGTGACGGCCTTGAGTTGGACTATGTGACACGCTCAGTTCTTTGCCGCTTTATACGTGGAACCCCTTTAGAAAGTAAGGCGTGAAACAGTTGCTGAGAACTGGTGACGCCAGGGTGGAGGCTACAGATCCCTTGATGTCCCGTTTAGACAGTGGAACGTATTTAAAGCAATTGCATTACCACAGTCTAAGATCTTTGGTAACCCTATTAAGAAAATTATAGTGTGGATTAAAGCCCTTTGGTTACCTCTTATTGAGGAGATAGATCATGGCCGTGTCCCTCCTGGCTGACGGTAACAGAAATAAAGGATTCTTGAACCACTGGACACACTGAATTATCACCCCATGAGTCCCTTCTCACCATACATCAGTCAACCTCAAACAATAGTTTGATTTTTACATTTCTAAGGCTTAGCTGCATTGACGTCAAATCAGCAAAAAGAAGCTTGTTAACATATTTCGTTTGCCGGGACACACAAAGGCAGCATTGAAAAGTTTCATCCCAGAAACACGGTACGTTATGATTGTTCTGCGTATATATCGAGGCCCAAGAACATACATCATGCCTTGTGAAGCCTGAGTCTCTGTAGACCAATATCAGAATTAACCCCGGTTTAATGGGTAATAAAGAAGTTGGAAAAAAGTATGGACGCCTCTGAACTTTGATGTTGGTGAAGACTTCGACAAGACCAAAGTCAATTGACCAAGTGAAGCCAAACTTTTCATAAATGTTTGCCTCACAAATGACCCAACTTGAGCTTTGTTAAGAGAAGATCTGGATCATTAGACAAGACAGCTTTGTCTGGAAGATTTTGTGGGAAAGAAGATGAGCAACAAAATAGTTGGAACGGGCATGAAACCTGAAGACTCAAGGAAGACTTTCCGAAAGAAAAAAGGAAGATGGAGACAGCACGTACTTTTGTTGAGGTTAATTTCAGATGCAACATTTTGGATGAAGAGATTTTGTCAAGCAATCTTCTTTCTGAAGTACCAGTCACCAGAAGCAGGAGCTGACTTGATGTCCTATAATAATACAGCTGAACTTTGACATTTAGGGAAGGTCCAAGGTTTGGAAGATTGCCTCCCAGAATGTTGTGCCACGTAGGCCGAGTTCTATATGGGTTGCAGACAAGTCAATAGTGAGGGTATGTTGGCACAGAGTTTTTTGGAGGACGTTTTGAGGCAGATTTTCCTCCAGGTTTTTCAGCCAAAGCCAGAAGTGGATTCAATAGGAATCAGAAATATAAAGGAAGGACTTCTACTTCTTCCTTCTTGATCCACTTCTGGCTTTGGCTGAAAAACCTGAAGGGAAATCTGCCTCAAAACCTCCTCCCAAAAACTCTATGTAAACCTAACCTCCTGAACTTTGTAGCAGGTTAACAAGGCAGCCAAATCGGGAACGATAGTTCAGCCCAGTATAAGGGTGCACGCAGTCTTCTCTTGTGTGCAGTTCTTAAAGGGAACCTCTCACCATGAAAATGCTATGTAAGCTACAGTCACCATGTTATATAGCAGGAGGAGCTAAGCAGAATGATATATGGTTTTATAGAAAAGATTCCGTAAAACTTGTATTTCATTCATAAAAATTTCTGCTTGTTCTGGGCTTTGAAGTCAAGGAGGCGGTCCTATCAGTGATTGACAGCTACCTCTGTATACACAGTCATAGAGGGAAGGCTGTCAATCACTAATAGGACTGTCTCCTGGACTTCAAAGAATGAACAGAAATTTAAATGAATAAAATACAAGTCACCGCCATACCCCATTGACTAGAACAGCTTCCCATCCGTACAACTGTAGTGTCAGTGTCCAGCACCTTCATGGTGGTTCATCAGGCACATGGACACTGTCACATTGCTCGACCAAACGCCCAATGGCAGGGAAGAAAAGCGTCTTATATTACCTCAGAAGCCTACATAAGGAACCCGCACCCCTACACCTATGCGTTCTCATACCTCGGGCCATTTACTGTGTAATTCCTCACCAATCATGGATATATTAGAAGCTGGACGTTCCGTTCCAAAAAATACAGAATGCACACGACCACTGTCCGTGTTTTATGGATTAGCAATTTGCCTGACCTTCTCCCCCCCCCCCCCAGGACATCTGCCATCAGGAGAAAGTCTGGGCAACCTCATCGAAATTGGTGGGCTCAGCTGACGTTTGTGTGATGTGTATGGCCAGCTGGCCCTTGAGATGCCAGAGACCACAAGCACTCATAAAGAGGTCACTGCTGCAAGAACCTCTCGGGCTCCAGGGAACGGCTGCAAGGGGCGCACTGCGAAGCGCTAGCCTAATGCAAGCATAAACCACAACACCACAATCATCCTTATACACATTTGAATATATGCAAAGAAATGACAAAAAAGCTGCAGCCCGAACGCAACAAGACACAAAGCGTAGAGAAACGTACAGAGTTAACCCCTGTGTGACCAGCACTTCTCCATACCTGACGTGGAGGAGGACTTCTTACTAGTTTATTGGGCAGATCTGTTGCAGTAATCCATGTGCTTAATGGGAAAGTCAAAGAAATCTCTGCAACATATTTTCTACTTGCGAAGATTGCCTTAGAGCAGGGGTCAGCAACCTCCGGCTTTCCAGATGTTGTGAAACTACAACTCCCAGCATGCTCTGTTCACTTATATAAGACTTCCCAAGACAAGCAGCAAAATGTGTAATCTGGGATTTGTAGTTCCACAACAGCTGGACTACCAGAGATCACTGATCCCTGCCTTTGGCTACTTTCACATCTCCAGCATTGTGTTCTGGCACAGAATGCTGGGAATTGGACGGACACAGACCACATCAGCTGATTCTCATCATTTTTGCCGAAATGTGGCCATATCTCCACCAGACCCCATTTTGGTCGATGGGCCGGTGAGCATTCCGGATGAATCGGGCATTGCTGGATCCGGAGACTTCTCTGTTGGAACAGCCACCGTAGATGTGAAACCAGACCTAGAGAGTCTCCTACAGGGGTTATCTGGGGGTTTAATATTGAGGACCTATCTTCAATATCATTTAGGTGGGGGTCCAACTCATGGCACCTCGCTGATCAGCTGTGTGAAGAGGCTGCGGGGAACCCCTAGGCCAGTGATGTTATGTTCATTGGTCACATGGCCTAGGCGCAAGTTCAGTCGAAACCCCTTTAAATATGACAGGATATGTCTGTCCAGCTGGTGGTTCGAAACGGAGCTGGCACAGCCAAAGCAGAAGAGGAGAGTAAAGGGAGGATTTAGGGTTCTGTTCAGAAACTGCTGTAAGTCGTATACATCGGGAGTGGTCTTCTCTCTGATGGAAGGCTTCGATGCATATACTGGTCAATGTCACCATTAGGGCTTCTGGGCAAAAAAGGTTCTGTGCTTCTATACAGTAAAGTGTAGGCTGTCTCTAGCCTGGATACAAAATGAGATACAACCTCTAGCCTGGATACAAGATGAGATACGGCCTCTAGCCTGGATACAAGATGAGATACGGCCTCTAGCCTGGATACAAGATGAGATACGGCCTCTAGCCTGGATACAAGATGAGATACGGCCTCTAGCCTGGATACAAGATGAGATACGGCCTCTAGCCTGGATACAAGATGAGATACGGCCTCTAGCCTGGATACAAGATGAGATACGGCCTCTAGCCTGGATACAAGATGAGATACGGCCTCTAGCCTGGATACAAGATGAGATACGGTTGGGCGTGGAGGCACACAGGTTCTGTACAGTATCCTGCTATATATTTACCCACAGATGTTACAGCTCATCCTGTAGATCCAGCACACTCTTAGGTTGCTGAAGCTGGCGTCTCATCTGGTCCCATAAATGCTGAATTGGTGATAAATCTGGTGACCGGGCAGCCAAGGAAGCGTTGTAATCTGGTGGAGACATTCCTGGGAAACCCTTGCTGTGTGTGGATGAGCATTAGCCTACTAAACAATGCCAGGTTGAAGTTCTACCATGAGAGGATCACTCATGGCTGCAGGATGTCCTCCACATATCACTGAGCTGTTAGTGTCTCTCGTAACATGACTAGGGGTGACCGACTGTCATATGCGATTGCTCCGCAGATCATCACACCAGCAGTTGGGGCAGTGTGTCCTCCACAGCAGGACTGAAGCTTTCACCATGAGGTCTCCATACTCCAACCCAACCATCGTGAAAGCCAAATAGAATCTGGATTGGTCAATACAGATGATACGGGTCCAGTCTGTAGAGGTCCAGGTTTCTTGTTCACGACACCACGGCAAAAAAAGACGTCAGTGGCAGGACACTTAAAGGGCGCCGTGATACCAAATTTCCTTTTGCTAAGCACCTGGAAATGGTCCAGGTGAGACAGGGGTATAATGAAGGAGCCACATGTGTCTGGATGGTGGACAACAAAACTGTGGGAGCTGCTCACGGATCAATCTTCTCCGCTGGTCCTTTGTCTGGACTGTCCGGAGCCTGTTCACAGTGTATTAGTGCCCTCACGTAACCACTGCTCCGAACACCTCCTAGCGGCTAGGTCAGAACAGCCTAGAGGGCGGGCAATTTGTCCTGCTTCTCAGTCCAATGATGATACTCCTCTCAAAGTCAAATGTGTTTGAGTGTGTCGTAGAGGTATATTTAGCAATCAACAATCTCTCAGCGAGAGGTACACTACCCAAAAGTAGCCTCAGAGCCCTTTTAGAAGGCAGTGGGGTAAGCACTTTTGCGCCCTCTTGTGGCAAGACCGAGTGTCTGAGCAAACCACACCTGTGTTCACATATCTGCCTAAGACATAACTGCAGGACGAGTTTTCCGACGTGTCTATCTGGGTGCAGTATTTTTGTATATTACACAATACGACATTACACTATATAACACTATAGAAATGTGTATGGCGGTAATCACACTGACCCGCAGAATAAAGTTGTCAGGTCATTTTTACCACATGGTGTTCATCATAATAACGAAACCCAAAATAAATAATGGAATTGCATTATTTTCTCATCCTACCCCATTAAAAATAAATAAACCCAGAGACCCCCAGATTAGAGGCTCTGGACGGGGGCACAGAGGGTAAGAGCCTGGTATGTGCAGCGAGCATAAGAAGTAGGACTCGGGGAAGCAGAGCGACATGGTGCACTTCCTCTTCACCCAGAGTGGGCGACCACAACATGATGAGACGGTAACGGTGCACAGGTGGGAGCCGGGGGGGGGGGGGGGGGGGGCAGGAAGACAACACGAGCTGTATATATACGTGTGAGCGGGTGGGGGATGGGGGGCACAGAAAGTATATAAGTAAGGGGCGAGGCGGGAACTATGACCTCCAATGTAGGGGGAGGGGGGCAGGAGGGCAGGAGGGCAGAGGCACCACATGGGGCCAGAGAGGTAAATACTTCTGTACGGCAGTGACCTACCTACTGCTTAGATACATCCTGATTAGATGAATCCAACTTTGGAGATGTATCTAAGTTCTATTGGGCTCTAGACAAACCGGATCAGACTACGACCACCCACAGACATGAAGACCTAGTGGACATCCAACAAGCGGTGGCTGTGAGGACGGTCATCAGGAAAGGGGCAACACATAGATGCACTGAGCAGCTTGTATGGTGGGACATGGTCCTCGATGTGGGCCGAGATACTACAACTCCCATCATGTGCTGACAGCCACAAGCTGTATCTAATCGTATCCCGTGTGATACTGTCTGCTGAGATGTGTATCTAATCCCATCATGTGTGATACCATCTGATGCCCTGGGTATCTCATCTTATAATGTGTGATACTGTCTGCTGAGCTGTGTATCTAATCCTATCATGTGTGATACGGTCTGCTCAGCCATGTATCTCATCCTATTATGTGTAATAATGTTTGCTGCCCTGGGTATCTAACTCTCTCATGTATAATACTGTCTGCTGAGCTTTGTATCTCATCCTCTCCTGTGTGATACTGTCTGCTGCCCTGGGTATCTAATCCTCTCCTGTGTGATACTGTCTGCTGCCATGGGAATCTAATCCTCTTATTTGTGATACTGTCTGCTGCCATGGGTATCTAATCCTCTCATTTGTGATACTGTCTGCTGCCCTGGGTATCTAATCCTCTGATTTGTGATACTGTCTGCTGCCATGGGTATCTAACCCTATCATGTGTGATGCTGTCTGCTGCGCCGTGTATCTCATCCTATTATATGTGATACTGTCTGCTGAGCTGTGTATCTAATCCTATTATATGTGATACTGGCTGCTGAGCTGTGTATCTAATCCTATTATATGTGATACTGGCTGCTGCCCTGGGTATCTAATCCTCTCCTGTGTGATACTGTCTGCTGAGCTATGTATCTTAGGCTTCGTTCACATCACCGTTCAGCCTTTCCGTTCTGCTCCGTTTAGGGGCAGGAGAACGGAAAGGACGGATAAGCACATAACTGACGCCAAACTGAGTCAAACGGAGCCCTTAGGACCCCATAGACTATAATGGGGTCCGTTATGTTTCCGCTCAGAAGATGATTTTTAAGCAGAGACAAAAGTTGTGCATGCATCTTCTGAGCGGAAACATAACGGACCCCATTATAGTCTATGGGGTCCTAAGGGCTCTGTTTGACTCAGTTTGGCGTCAGTTATGTGCTTATCCGTCCTTTCCGTTCTCCTGCCCCTAAACGGAGCAGAACGGAAAGGCTGAACGGTGATGTGAACGAAGCCTAATCCTCTCCTGTGTGATACTGTCTGCTGCCCTGGGTATCTAATCCTAATCTGTGTGATACTGTCTGCTGAGCTGTGTATCTAATCCTATCCTGTGTGATACTGTCTGCTGCCCTGGGTATCTAATCCTCTCCTGTGTGATACTGTCTGCTGCCCTGGGTATCTAATCCTATCCTGTGTGATACTGTCTGCTGAGCTGTGTATCTAATCCTATCCTGTGTGATACTGTCTGCTGAGCTGTGTATCTAATCCTGCCATATGTGATACTGTCTGCTGAGCTGTGTATCTAATCCTATCCTGTGTGATACTGTCTGCTGCCCTGGGTATCTAATCCTATCCTGTGTGATACTGTCTGCTAAGCTGTGTATCTAATCCTATCCTGTGTGATACTGTCTGCTGCCCTGGGTATCTAATCCTCTCCTCTGTGATACTGTCTGCTGCCCTGGGTATCTAATCCTATCCTGTGTGATACTGTCTGCTGAGCTGTGTATCTAATCCTATCCTGTGTGATACTGTCTGCTGAGCTGTGTATCTAATCCTGCCATATGTGATACTGTCTGCTGAGCTGTGTATCTAATCCTATCCTGTGTGATACTGTCTGCTGCCCTGGGTATCTAATCCTATCCTGTGTGATACTGTCTGCTGAGCTGTGTATCTAATCCTGCCATATGTGATACTGTCTGCTGCCCTGGGTATCTAATCCTCTCCTGTGTGATACTGTCTGCTGCCCTGGGTATCTAATCCTCTCCTGTGTGATACTGTCTGCTGCCCTGGGTATCTAATCCTATCCTGTGTGATACTGTCTGCTGCCCTGGGTATCTAATCCTATCCTGTGTGATACTGTCTGCTGCCCTGGGTATCTAATCCTCTCCTGTGTGATACTGTCTGCTGCCCTGGGTATCTAACCATATCCTGTATGATACTGTCTGCTGCCCTGGGTATCTAATCCTCTCTTGTGGGATACTGTCTGCTGCCCTGGGTATCTAATCCTCTCCTTTGTGATACTGTCTGCTGCCCTGGGTATCTAATCCTCTCCTGTATGATACTGTCTGCTGAGCTGTGTATCTAATCCTATCCTGTGTGATACTATCTGCTGAGCTATGTATCTAATCCTATCCTGTGTGATACTGCCTGCTGAGCTGTGTATCTAATCCTATCCTGTGTGATACTGCCTGCTGAGCTGTGTATCTAATCCTATTATGTGTGATACTGTCTGCTGTGCTGTGTATCTAATCCTATCCTGTGTGATACTGTCTGCTGAGCTGTGTATCTAATCCCATCATCTGAGATACTGTCTGCTGAACCATGTATCTAAACCCATCGTGTGATGAGCTGTCTGCTTAGTATCTCAGGTGTGATACTGTCTGTCCTGGGTATCTAACCCACTTACATGTGATACTCTCTGCTGAATTGGGTATCTAACCCTCTCAGGTGTGATACTGTCTGCCCTGGGTATCTAACCCTCTCACGTGTGATACTGTCTGCCCTGGGTACCTAAGCCTCTCATGTGTGATACTGTCTGCCCTGGGTACCTAACCCTCTCACGTGTGATACTGTCTGCCCTGGGTATCTAACCCTCTCATGTGTGATACTGTCTGCCCTGGGTATCTAACCCTCTCATGTGTGATACTGTCTGCCCTGGGTATCTAACCCTCTCACGTGTGATACTGTCTGCCCTGGGTACCTAAGCCTCTCACGTGTGATATTGTCTGCCCTGGGTACCTAACCCTCTCACGTGTGATACTGTCTGCCCTGGGTATCTAACCCTCTCACGTGTGATACTGTCTGCCCTGGGTATCTAACCCTCTCACATGTGATACTGTCTACCCTGGGTACCTAACCCTCTCACATGTGATACTGTCATCCCTGGGTACCTAAGCCTCTCACGTGATACTGTCTGCCCTGGGTACCTAAGCCTCTCACGTGTGATACTGTCTGCCCTGGGTATCTAACCCTCTCACGTGTGATACTGTCTGCCCTGGGCATCTAACCCTCTCACGTGTGATACTGTCTGCCCTGGGCATCTAACCCTCTCACGTGTGATACTGTCTGCCCTGGGTATCTAACCCTCTCACATGTGATACTGTCTGACCTGGGTATCTAAGCCCTTTCCCATGTGATACTGTCTGCCCTGGGTATCTAAGCCTCTCATGTGTGATACTGTCTGCCCTGGGTACCTAACCCTCTCACGTGTGATACTGTCTGCCCTGGGTATCTAACCCTCTCACGTGTGATACTGTCTGCCCTGGGTATCTAAGCCTCTCATGTGTGATACTGTCTGCCCTGGGTACCTAACCCTCTCACGTGTGATACTGTCTGCCCTGGGTATCTAACCCTCTCACGTGTGATACTGTCTGCCCTGGGTATCTAACCCTCTCATGTGTGAAACTGTCTGCCCTGGGTATCTAACCCTCTCACGTGTGATACTGTCTGCCCTGGGTACCTAAGCCTCTCATGTGTGATACTGTCTGCCCTGGGTACCTAACCCTCTCACGTGTGATACTGTCTGCCCTGGGTATCTAACCCTCTCACGTGTGATACTGTCTGCCCTGGGTATCTAACCCTCTCATGTGTGATACTGTCTGCCCTGGGTATCTAACCCTCTCACATGTGATACTGTCTGCCCTGGGTACCTAAGCCTCTCACGTGTGATACTGTCTGCCCTGGGCATCTAACCCTCTCACGTGTGATACTGTCTGCCCTGGGTATCTAACCCTCTCACGTGTGATACTGTCTGCCCTGGGTATCTAACCCTCTCACGTGTGATACTGTCTGCCCTGGGTATCTAACCCTCTCACATGTGATACTGTCTACCCTGGGTACCTAACCCTCTCACATGTGATACTGTCATCCCTGGGTACCTAAGCCTCTCACGTGATACTGTCTGCCCTGGGTACCTAAGCCTCTCACGTGTGATACTGTCTGCCCTGGGTATCTAACCCTCTCACGTGTGATACTGTCTGCCCTGGGCATCTAACCCTCTCACGTGTGATACTGTCTGCCCTGGGCATCTAACCCTCTCACGTGTGATACTGTCTGCCCTGGGTATCTAACCCTCTCACATGTGATACTGTCTGCCCTGGGTATCTAAGCCCTTTCCCATGTGATACTGTCTGCCCTGGGTATCTAAGCCTCTCATGTGTGATACTGTCTGCCCTGGGTACCTAACCCTCTCACGTGTGATACTGTCTGCCCTGGGTATCTAACCCTCTCACGTGTGATACTGTCTGCCCTGGGTATCTAACCCTCTCATGTGTGAAACTGTCTGCCCTGGGTATCTAACCCTCTCACGTGTGATACTGTCTGCCCTGGGTACCTAAGCCTCTCATGTGTGATACTGTCTGCCCTGGGTACCTAACCCTCTCACGTGTGATACTGTCTGCCCTGGGTATCTAACCCTCTCACGTGTGATACTGTCTGCCCTGGGTATCTAACCCTCTCATGTGTGATACTGTCTGCCCTGGGTATCTAACCCTCTCACATGTGATACTGTCTGCCCTGGGTACCTAAGCCTCTCACGTGTGATACTGTCTGCCCTGGGTATCTAACCCTCTCACGTGTGATACTGTCTGCCCTGGGTATCTAACCCTCTCACGTGTGATACTGTCTGCCCTGGGTATCTAACCCTCTCACGTGTGATACTGTCTGCCCTGGGCATCTAACCCTCTCACGTGTGATACTGTCTGCCCTGGGTATCTAACCCTCTCACGTGTGATACTGTCTGCCCTGGGTACCTAACCCTCTCACGTGTGATACTGTCTGCCCTGGGTATCTAACCCTCTCACGTGTGATACTGTCTGCCCTGGGTATCTAACCCTCTCACATGTGATACTGTCTGCCCTGGGTACCTAACCCTCTCACATGTGATACTGTCTTCCCTGGGTATCTAACCCTCTCATGTGTGATACTGTCTGCCCTGGGTACCTAAGCCTCTCACGTGTGATACTGTCTGCCCTGGGTATCTAACCCTCTCACGTGTGATACTGTCTGCCCTGGGTATCTAACCCTCTCACGTGTGATACTGTCTGCCCTGGGCATCCAACCCTCTCACGTGTGATACTGTCTGCCCTGGGTATCTAAGCCTCTCACGTGTGATACTGTCTGCCCTGGGTATCTAACCCTCTCACGTGTGATACTGTCTGCCCTGGGTATCTAAGCCTCTCACGTGTGATACTGTCTGCCCTGGGTACCTAAGCCTCTCATGTGTGATACTGTCTGCCCTGGGTACCTAACCCTCTCACGTGTGATACTGTCTGCCCTGGGTATCTAACCCTCTCACGTGTGATACTGTCTGCCCTGGGTATCTAACCCTCTCATGTGTGATACTGTCTGCCCTGGGTATCTAACCCTCTCACATGTGATACTGTCTGCCCTGGGTACCTAAGCCTCTCACGTGTGATACTGTCTGCCCTGGGTATCTAACCCTCTCACGTGTGATACTGTCTGCCCTGGGTATCTAACCCTCTCACGTGTGATACTGTCTGCCCTGGGTATCTAACCCTCTCACGTGTGATACTGTCTGCCCTGGGCATCTAACCCTCTCACGTGTGATACTGTCTGCCCTGGGTATCTAACCCTCTCACGTGTGATACTGTCTGCCCTGGGTACCTAACCCTCTCACGTGTGATACTGTCTGCCCTGGGTATCTAACCCTCTCACGTGTGATACTGTCTGCCCTGGGTATCTAACCCTCTCACATGTGATACTGTCTGCCCTGGGTACCTAACCCTCTCACATGTGATACTGTCTTCCCTGGGTATCTAACCCTCTCATGTGTGATACTGTCTGCCCTGGGTACCTAAGCCTCTCACGTGTGATACTGTCTGCCCTGGGTATCTAACCCTCTCACGTGTGATACTGTCTGCCCTGGGTATCTAACCCTCTCACGTGTGATACTGTCTGCCCTGGGCATCCAACCCTCTCACGTGTGATACTGTCTGCCCTGGGTATCTAAGCCTCTCACGTGTGATACTGTCTGCCCTGGGTATCTAACCCTCTCACGTGTGATACTGTCTGCCCTGGGTATCTAACCCTCTCACGTGTGATACTGTCTGCCCTGGGTATCTAAGCCTCTCATGTGTGATACTGTCTGCCCTGGGTATCTAAGCCTCTCACGTGTGATACTGTCTGCCCTGGGTATCTAACCCTCTCACGTGTGATACTGTCTGCCCTGGGTATCTAACCCTCTCACGTGTGATACTGTCTGCCCTGGGCATCTAACCCTCTCACGTGTGATACTGTCTGCCCTGGGCATCTAACCCTCTCACGTGTGATACTGTCTGCCCTGGGTACCTAAGCCTCTCACGTGTGATACTGTCTGCCCTGGGTACCTAACCCTCTCACATGTGATACTGTCTGCCCTGGGTATCTAACCCTCTCACGTGTGATACTGTCTGCCCTGGGCATCTAACCCTCTCACGTGTGATACTGTCTGCCCTGGGTACCTAAGCCTCTCACGTGTGATACTGTCTGCCCTGGGTATCTAACCCTCTCACGTGTGATACTCTCTGCCCTGGGTATCTAACCCTCTCACGTGTGATACTCTCTGCCCTGGGTACCTAAGCCTCTCCCATGTGATACCGCCAGGTACACAGCGGGCTCCTGGCAGCCAGCTGGAGGCTCCCAGGACTCGGCACATATGGCGCCCCTCCCGTCCTATCAGGAAGTCTGCAGATATGGCGGGGCGGGGCTTCCATGGGGCACACCCATTGGCTGCCTCAGCTCAGTTTACATGGAGAGTCCCGTCAGGCGGCCGATCCTTCCTAGCAACAGTCTCCCAGGCGCCGCCGCCATTGGACGCTCCATGGGTGACGTCAGCTCGGCGGCGATTGGCGATCCGGCAGGTTTCCAGAACCCGAGAAGCCACGGTAACAAGGGGAAGCGTTGCCATGACTACAGAAGTATCCGCCCCGATCGGAAACAGCCAATCAGCAGTAAGTGCTTAACCAGTTCCGCGCTGGCCAATATTAGGAGCCCTGCAGGAGGATGACTTGTGCCCTGGATGAACCGCAGTCCATAGGAATGCACTGACTGTGTCTCAGAGTCTCCTTCTAGTCGCTGCCCAGACCCTTCATACATTTCTTTATGCCCCCCCATGCACATGCATCCTAGGCTTAGCAGAGCATGCAGGTAGAGGGACATAAGCTGCCTTCTCTGGTATTAAATCCCCTGAGAAGAAAAGGATCGGCCATGTTGAAATCTGTCTGATCCTTCGTTCCCCTGAGAGCTGGAGGCCTCATACACATGTCCGTCCGATCCTGGCCAGATCCGTGGGGTCGGCCATCTTTCATGTGTGAGGACCTTCCATGTGGATTTCATTATGTATTCTGCTCCGATATCTGCACATTGTTTTCGATGGTAGTCCGCGCTGCCGCCCACACCTCTGTGGATTTATTTGTGCTCAGGTTTTAAAACCGCGTCAAGAAGGAACATCTTGGAGAGATTTCCGGGCAGAGGTCGAGCTGAGACTACAGCCGTGTGTCCACTCCTGGATCGGCAGCATTCAGACTGCAAATCTGAGGCAGATATTCCTGGGTCATTTCTGCCATGGATGCCACAGCCAGTAAACATCCAACATGTGAATGTACCCAATGATTATATGCCACCAGAAGTCCTGCCTCAGATGTTCTCCATAAGTCCTGCCTCAGATGTTCTCCATAAGTCCTGCCTCCCATGTCCCCCATAAGTCCTGCCTCCGATGTTCTCCATAAGTCCTGCCTCCGATGTCCCCCATAAGTCCTGCCTCCGATGTCCCCCATAAGTCCTTTGTCATATGTTCCCCCTTAAGTCCTGCCTCAGATGCCCCCTCAGTCCTGCCTCAGATGCCCCATCAGTCCTGCCTCAGATGCCCCCTCAGTCCTGCCTCAGATGCCCCCTCAGTCCTGCCTCAGATGTCCCTCATAAGTGCTGCCTCATATGCCCAATAAGTCCTACCTCAGATGCCCCATAAATCCTGCCTCAGATGTCCCCCATAAGTCCTTCCTCAGATGCCGACCATAAGTCCTGCCTCTTTCCTCCCCATAAGTATTTACTCAGATAATAACCATAGGTCCTGCCACAGATGTTCACCATAAGTCCTGCCTCAGCTGTCCCCCATATGTCCTGCCTCTGGTGCTCCCCATACGTCCTGCCTCAGATGTCCATCATATGTCCTGCCTCAGATGTCCATCATATGTCCTGCCTCTGGTGCTCCCCATACGTCATGCCTCAGATGTCTCTCATATGTCCTGCCTCTGATGCTCCCCATGAGTCCTGCCTCAGCTGTCCCCATATGTTGTGCCTCAGCTGTCCCCATATGTCCTGCCTCTGTTGCTCTCCATAAGTCCTGCCTCAGATGTCCCCCATAATTCCTGCTTGATATGATCCACATTAAGTCTTGCTTCAGACGCCCCATAAGTCCTGCCTTAGATGCCCCATCAGTCCTGGCTCAGATGTCCCTATTTAAGTCCTTCTCAGATTCCCCATAAGTCTTGCCTCAGATGTTCCCCATGCATCTTGTCTCTGGTACTCTCCATAAGTCCTTTCTCAGATGCCCTCAATAAGTCCTGCCTGAGATGCCGACCATAAGTCCTGTCTCTGTGCTCCCACAAGTCCTGCCTCAGGTGTCACCCTATCTCCTGCGTCAGATGTTCCCCATAAGTCCTGCGTCAGATGTTCCCCATGCATCTTGTCTCTGGTACTCTCCATAAGTCCTTTCTCAGATGCCCTCAATAAGTCCTGCCTGAGATGCCGACCATAAGTCCTGTCTCTGTGCTCCCCACAAGTCCTGCCTCAGGTGTCACCCTATCTCCTGCGTCAGATGTTCCCCATAAGTCCTGCGTCAGATGTTCCCCATAAGTCCTGCGTCAGATGTTCCCCTACATCCTGCCTCTGGTTCTCCCCATAAGTATTTGCTTGCTCTAATATCCCCTGATGAGGCCAGTGCAACGAAACATGTCAGGAAAGGGTGGCCAGTGTTTTTAAGGGGTATCTGTCACCCTGATATTGGACTATTGTCTTTAGGCCTGCAGATCACTATTTATTTTCCTACTGTCCCCGCTGTCAGTGCTCAGAGCTGCACTGACATACACTGTCAGGACTGCTGTGCTGTTCGAACATGATGGAGAGGACTCATGGGCATGCACAGCAGTCTTGACAATGTATTTCAGTGTATCTCTGAGTGCTTACAACGGAGGGGGTGCAGTAGGAAAATAAAAAAAAATGATCTGCACTCCATATCTGCAGGACTACTCATGTATCACTACAGATAAAGGTCCAAAATTGGGGTGACAGATTCCCTTTAAACATAGCCGCACTCTCAGTGCTAACCGGTGGGCACGGTGTAGGCGTCCACGTATCCTGTGAAGGCAGTGATCTAATAATCTGGCTGGAGAACAGGCATCAGGCGCTTCACATACAGCCGAGCAGGACAACACTCATCACACCATGTGCCAGCTGAATGATGGGCGTGCAACAGGCGCATCACAATGAAGGAGGCATACTTACTTTTTTGGCTGTTTCTATCACTGTGGACAGTCCTGTGTGTGGCTGACCGATTGCTCTGTTACCAGCTGTATCCAGCCACAAAAAACGACTGCAACTTTCCCTCAAGTTTTTTTAGGGTTATTCAGAGAAATAAATCTAGTCTATATGGCCTAACTCATTTTTGTTCAGTGCCCCATAAATCCTGCCTCAGTTGTCCCCCATAAGTCCTAGATCAGATGCCTCCATAAGTTCTGCCTCAAGTGACCCACATTTGTCCTGCCTCTGGTTTTTTCCATAATTCCTTTAAATGCACACAGGTAGATTAACAAACGGAACGGCACTGCTCCGACTCTCCTCCACGGTTCTTACATTAAGGGAACATTCTCTGCGATGGTGACACCAGGGCTCGCAAGAGACTTCAGTGGTGCTCAGTCTCGATAAGATCAAACAAATATGAGGTATGAAGATGAAAGACGGCACTCACTAATTCCTACCTTTGGTGCTCCCATAAGTCCTCTCTCCGATGCTCCCCATGAATCCTGCCTCTGTGTTCCCCATATGCCCTGCCTCACATGACCCCAAACGTCCAGCCTCCGATGGTCCCCCCAAGTCCTGCTTTAGATGCTTTCCATAAGTATTGTCTCTCAGATGTCCTCCATAAGTCCTACCTCAGACTTTGACCATAAGTCTTTCCCCAGATGTTCCCGATAAGGTCTGCATTAGGTGATCTCCATAAGTTCTGCCTCAGATGCCAACTATAGGTACCTTAGAGACTCCCTATAAGCCCTGCCTCAGGTGTTCCCCATAAATCCTGCTTCAGATTTTCGCCAAAAGCTGTGCCTCAATTGTTCCCCATGCGTCCTGTTTCAGAGGTTCCCCATACGTCGTGCCTCAGTTGTCCACCATACGTTTTGCCTCAGATGTCCCACATACGTCTTATATCAGATTTTCCCCATTAGTCCTGCCTCAGATGTTCTCCATAATTCTTACTTCAGATGTCCACCATAAGTTCTGTCTCTGTGCTCCCCATAATTCCTGTCTCAGATGCGGACCATAAGTCCTGCCTCAGATGCTGACCATAAGTCCTAATGGAGGCATTATTCTAACTGGGGGCACTAATGGGGGCATTATTCTAACTGGGGGCATTATTCTAACTGGGGCCACTAATTGGGCCATTATTCTAACGGGGGGGGGGGGGGGGCATTATTCTAAATGGGGACACTAATGGGGGGGGGAATTGTTCAAACCGGGAGCACTAATGGGTGGCATTATTCTAACTGGGGACACTAATGGGGGGCATTATTCTAACTGGGGACACTAATGGGGGCATTGTTCTAACTGGGGCCACTAATGGGGGCATTATTTTAATGGGGGCACTAATAGGGGACATTATTCTTACTGGGGGCACCAATAAAGGGCATTATTCTTACTGGGGGCACTAATGGGGGCATTATTCTTCCTAGGAGCACAAATGGGGGGCATTATTCTTACAGGAGAGCACTAATGGGGGCATTATTCTTACTGGAGGCACTAATGGCGGCATTACTCTTACTGGGGGACACTAATGGGGGCATTATTCTTATTGGGGGGTACTAATGGGAGCATTATTTTACTGGGGGCACTAATGGGGACATTGCTCTTACTGGGGGGAACTAATGGGGACATTACTCTTACTGGGGGGCACTAATGGGGGGCATTAATTCTGGAGTGCACTAATGGGGGCATTATTCTACTGGGGGGCACTAATATGGGCAATATTTTTACTGGGGGGCACTTCTATTACTGGGGGCACTAATGTAGACAGTATTCATTCTGGTCGGCACTAATGGGGGCATAATTATTATTGGGAGCCACAGTATGACAGTGAATTAACACCCTGTGTTAAGCAACATCTTCACAACCACACCCCCTTTGGGGTGTGGCTTAACTTTGTCAGAATTTCTTGTTGGGAAAGGTGGCAACGCAACCCTAAGCCCCCCTCACATCACATCATGTGACTGCAGCCCCCCTCACATCACGTGACTGCAGCCCCCCTCACATCATGTCATGTGACTGCAGCCCCCCTCACATCACGTGACTGCAGCCCCCCTCACATCATGTCATGTGACTGCAGCCCCCCTCACAGCATGTCATGTGACTGCAGCCTCCCTCACATCATGTCATGTGACTGCAGCCCCCCTCACATCATGTCATGTGACTGCAGCCCCCCTCACATCACGTCATGCGACTGCAGCCTCCCTCACAGCATGTCATGTGACTGCAGCCCCCCTCACATCATGTCATGTGACTGCGGCCCCCCTCACATCATGTCATGTGACTGCGGCCCCCCTCACATCATGTCATGTGACTACGGCCCCCCCTCACATCATGTCATGTGACTGCGGCCCCCCTCACATCATGTCATGTGACTGCGGCCTCCCTCACATCATGTCATGTGACTGCAGCCCCCCTCACATCATGTCATGTGACTGCAGCCCCCCTCACATCATGTCATGTGACTGCAGCCTCCCTCACATCATGTCATGTGACTGCGGCCTCCCTCACATCATGTCATGTGACTGCAGCCCCCCTCACATCATGTCATGTGACTGCGGCCCCCCTCACATCATGTCATGTGACTGCAGCCCCCCTCACATCATGTCATGTGACTGCAGCCTCCCTCACATCATGTCATGTTACTGCAGCCCCCCTCACATCATGTCATGTGACTGCAGCCCCCCTCACATCATGTCATGTGACTGCAGCCTCCCTCACAGCATGTCATGTGACTGCAGCCTCCCTCACAGCATGTCATGTGACTGCGGCCCCCCTCACATCATGTCATGTGACTGCGGCCCCCCTCACATCATGTCATGTTACTGCGGCCCCCCTCACATCATGTCATGTGACTGCGGCCCCCCTCACATCATGTCATGTGACTGCAGCCCCCCTCACATCATGTCATGTGACTGCAGCCCCCCTCACATCATGTCATGTGACTGCAGCCCCCCTCACATCATGTCATGTGACTGCAGCCTCCCTCACATCATGTCATGTTACTGCAGCCCCCCTCACATCATGTCATGTGACTGCAGCCTCCCTCACATCATGTCATGTGACTGCGGCCCCCCTCACATCATGTCATGTGACTGCAGCCTCCCTCACATCATGTCATGTGACTGCGGCCTCCCTCACATCATGTCATGTGACTGCAGCCCCCCTCACATCATGTCATGTGACTGCAGCCTCCCTCACATCATGTCATGTGACTGCGGCCCCCCTCACATCATGTCATGTGACTGCAGCCTCCCTCACATCATGTCATGTGACTGCGGCCTCCCTCACATCATGTCATGTGACTGCAGCCCCCCTCACATCATGTCATGTGACTGCAGCCTCCCTCACATCATGTCATGTGACTGCAGCCTCCCTCACATCATGTCATGTTACTGCAGCCCCCCTCACATCATGTCATGTGACTGCAGCCCCCCTCACATCATGTCATGTGACTGCAGCCTCCCTCACATCATGTCATGTTACTGCAGCCCCCCTCACATCATGTCATGTGACTGCAGCCTCCCTCACATCATGTCATGTGACTGCAGCCTCCCTCACATCATGTCATGTGACTGCGGCCCCCCTCACATCATGTCATGTGACTGCGGCCCCCCTCACATCATGTCATGTGACTGCAGCCTCCCTCACATCATGTCATGTGACTGCGGCCCCCCTCACATCATGTCATGTGACTGCGGCCCCCCTCACATCATGTCATGTGACTGCAGCGTGATCGCCATCCTGCACCTAGCCATGACAACACCTTAGTCAACATCACAAATGACCCGCTACAGCTGGCAAAATACTGTAAAATTCCTTTAATCCGGCATCTAGAACGTCTCATCGTCCGGCACAGAAACAGTCGGATAATCTGGACCTTCGCCAGACAGATGCCAAAAAATACGGGAAAGAAATCAAATGAAAATGTCTCCACTGCGGCTACTCCTGGTACTTACCTTCCCGTCATTGTCACCCCGGAGGTGGAGGCTTCTCTTCTAGTCCGGAAACTACGAGAAAAAAAGGTAAAGCATGAGAAGTGGCGCAGGAGGCGATGCTACCCCTCCGATCTACATCCCTTTACTGACAGATGTAACACTGGTCTATAACATGCAGGGTCAGTGCCCCCATGCCAACACTTCTTGTCCTGTGCCCAGGCAGACCGGAAAAGTGATCCTTGCCCATGGAGGTCGGCGTCCACACAATGGGGCGGGGAAAAATAGGCTGTTACCCAGAGCAACCAATCACAGCGCAGCTTTCATTCTTCAAGATCAGAATATGAAATGAAATCTGCACAGTGATTGGTTGCTATGGCCAACAGAGACGGTTTTATAGATGTGATTACCCTATGATCAGGCTGATCACCAGAGTGGAGGCCGGAGCCAGGACCACGAGGCCAAGAGCCAGAGGCATATGGAGGCTGACAGCCGGAGGAGATACAGGCTTAGATACACGGCTCAGCAGACAGTATCACACAGGATAGGATTAGATACACAGCTCAGCAGACAGTATCACACAGGATAGGATTAGATACACAGCTCAGCAGACAGTATCACACAGGAGAGGATTAGATACACAGCTCAGCAGACAGTATCACACAGGATAGGATTAGATACACAGCTCAGCAGACAGTATCACACAGGATAGGATTAGATACACAGCTCAGCAGACAGTATAACACAGGATAGGATTAGATACACGGCTCAGCAGACAGTATCACACAGGAGAGGATTAGATACACAGCTCAGCAGACAGTATCACACAGGATAGGATTAGATACACAGCTCAGCAGACAGTATCACAGGATAGGATTAGATACACAGCTCAGCAGACAGTATCACACAGCATAGGATTAGATACACAGCTCAGCAGACAGTATCACACAGGATAGGATTAGATACACAGCTCAGCAGACAGTATCACACAGGATAGGATTAGATACACAGCTCAGCAGACAGTATCACACAGGATAGGATTAGATACACAGCTCAGCAGACAGTATCACACAGGAGAGGATTAGATACACAGCTCAGCAGACAGTATCACACAGGAGAGGATTAGATACACAGCTCAGCAGACAGTATCACACAGGATAGGATTAGATACACAGCTCAGCACACAGTATCACACAGGATAGGATTAGATACACAGCTCAGCAGACAGTATCACAGGATAGGATTAGATACACAGCTCAGCAGACAGTATCACACAGCATAGGATTAGATACACAGCTCAGCAGACAGTATCACACAGGATAGGATTAGATACACAGCTCAGCAGACAGTATCACACAGGGTAGGATTAGATACACAGCTCTGCAGACAGTATCACACAGCATAGGATTAGATACACAGCTCAGCAGACAGTATCACACAGGATAGGATTAGATACACAGCTCTGCAGACAGTATCACACAGGATAGGTTTAGATACACGGCTCAGCAGACAGTATCACACATGATAGGATTAGATGTGCACTGCTTATCATATGTACAGCGCTATGGAATGAATGGCGCTTAAATAATAAATAATAATAATACACAGCTCAGCAGACTGTATCACACAGGATAGGATTAGATACACAGCTCAGCAGACTGTATCACACATGATAGGATTAGATACACAGCTCAGCAGACAGTATCACACAGGATAGGTTTAGATGCACAGCTCAGCAGACAGTATCACACATGATAGGATTAGATACACAGCTCAGCAGACTGTATCACACTTGATAGGATTAGATACACAGCTCAGCAGGCAGTATCACACAGGATAGGATTAGATACACAGCTCAGCAGGCAGTATCACACATGATAGGATTAGATACACAGCTCAGCAGACAGTATCACACAGGAGAGGATTAGATACACAGCTCAGCAGACAGTATCGCACAGGATAGGATTAGATACACAGCTCAGCAGACAGTATCACACAGGATAGGATTAGATACACAGCTCAGCAGACAGTATCACAGGATAGGATTAGATACACAGCTCAGCAGACAGTATCACACAGGATAGGATTAGATACACAGCTCTGCAGACAGTATCACATAGGATAGGATTAGATACACAGCACAGCAGACAGTATCACACAGGATAGGATTAGATACACAGCTCAGCAGACAGTATCACACATGATAGTATTAGATACACAGCTCGGCAGACAGTATCACACAGGATAGGATTAGATACACAGCTCTGCAGACAGTATCACACAGCATAGGATTAGATACACAGCTCAGCAGACTGTATCACACATGATAGGATTAGATACACAGCTCAGCAGACAGTATCACACAGGATAGGATTAGATACACAGCTCAGCAGACAGTATCACACAGGATAGGATTAGATACGCAGCTCAGCAGACTGTATCACACTTGATAGGATTAGATACACAGCTCAGCAGGCAGTATCACACAGGATAGGATTAGATACACAGCTCAGCAGACTGTATCACACATGATAGGATTAGATACACAGCTCAGCAGACAGTATCACACAGGATAGGTTTAGATGCACAGCTCAGCAGACAGTATCACACATGATAGGATTAGATACACAGCTCAGCAGACTGTATCACACTTGATAGGATTAGATACACAGCTCAGCAGACAGTATCACACAGGATAGGATTAGATACACAGCTCAGCAGGCAGTATCACACATGATAGGATTAGATACACAGCTCAGCAGACAGTATCACACAGGATAGGTTTAGATTCACAGCTCAGCAGACAGTATCGCACAGGATAGGATTAGATACACAGCTCAGCAGACAGTATCACACAGGATAGGATTAGATACACAGCTCAGCAGACAGTATCACACAGGATAGGTTTAGATACACGGCTCAGCAGACAGTATCACACAGGATAGGTTTAGATACACGGCTCAGCAGACAGTATCACACAGGATAGGTTTAGATACACGGCTCAGCAGACAGTATCACACATGATAGGATTAGATACACGGCTCAGCAGACAGTATCACACAGGATAGGATTAGATACACAGCTCAGCAGACAGTATCACACAGTACAGGATTAGATACACAGCTCAGCAGACAGTATCACACAGGATAGGATTAGATACACAGCTCAGCAGACAGTATCACACAGGGTAGGATTAGATACACAGCTCAGCAGACAGTATCACACAGTACAGGATTAGATACACAGCTCAGCAGACAGTATCACACAGGATAGGATTAGATACACGGCTCAGTAGACAGTATCACACAGGATTGGCTTAGATACACAGCTCAGCAGACCATATCACATATGGTAGGATTAGATACACAGCTCAGCAGACAGTATCACATATATAGTAGTATTAGATACAGCGGTACAACATCACACATTTTGACCAGGAGCGGAGTTCTTGCCGCTTCGTTCACTGAGGACATATTTACTATAATTATACCCGCAGTCCGCGCCGGCTCCTAGCGTTCACCACAGACGCCACAGGTTTATTATCGGCCTGCTCCCCGCTGTGCCTCCATCTTCCGGTCGCCGTACTGTTTACATCTGGCGGTGTATGGGTATGGTCACATGTACCGCTCCAGCCAATGACTGGCTTCAGTGGTGACGGGGGGCTTGACCGCTAAAGTCAGTTATTGGCTGGAGCGGTGCATATGACCATACCCATACACCGCCAGATGTAAACATCTGATCAGAGCGGCGGGGAGCAGTGAAGTCTAGCACTTGCTTAAAGGGGTTATCCAACCCCAAAAATGCCCGGTTCCCTTACACAGATTGTACTTACCTCCCTCCCCAACATCAGCATCGCTCCTGATGCTCGCAAGGCTGCGCGCTGACGGATGTTTTGATCCGCGCGACGAAGTGGCAGCCAATAGCAGGCCGCGATGGGGATGGGCCTCCCTAGCATAATCTGCGATGCTAGGTAGGCTCATTCCCATCGCAGCCTGCTAATGGCTGCTCCCCCGTCGCCAGATCCACGCGACAGGGAGAGGCAGCGGCGGCCGTGCAGGCTTCATAAACAACGACGCAGGTGTTGGGGAGTGAGGTAAGTACAATCTTTGATAGGGACCAGGGCATTTTTGGAGTTGGATAACCCCTTTAGAAATCTCTAAAACCGGAAAGCCCCTTTAAGAAACTGCCCACATGTTATTCTGCAGCCTGTTCTCTAAGTACCGGTACATTTACTTTAGTGAATGACCCCCATTGTATATAAAGATTAAATTCTCTTCACCTTTACTAAATGTACACGGTGGGGGTACAAGATGGAGGATGCAGGAAGAAGATGAAGTCGAAGGGGCCCTGAAAATTTCACTATAGGGGCCCCACATTACTAATGGCGGAGACAAGGGGCAGACATCACCATTGTGCTTCTCGCCTTTGTCTACAGGACTAGCGGTAATGTGTCTATTCATCGCCATCTTGTGGCAGAGTCTTGGTATTACAGTCATGAATGATTCCTGCTGTAGTTACACATGATACCATACAAGGTGGATTTGATTGGGTCATTTTTAAAACTTTAAGTATCCATTTTTAAAAAAACTGATTTTTCACTTTTTTTCATCACAATGTACACACAGCAGGGGGAATATCTGATCACCTAGTGACTGCCCGTTTTGGTAATCCGCCATCACATAATAATGGCTGGACAACCCCTTTAAGCTCCATGATAGGTTCTCTGGTAACCACTTCTAGGGAGGACTGAAGCTTTATTTTTGGCTTAGGCCTCAGTCTTCAGGTTCAGAGGCTCAGCGGGTGGGCATAGCTATTTTCCATCTCCAGGGTGACCCTCAGACCTGGGCACTTCTCTGTCTCCTGATTCTCCTGAACTGGACACCTTTTCCATGGTCCCTGGTCTACTCTGAAGATCCTGACCGTATTGCAGTAGTGGAGAACAAAATAATGTGTAGTCTAATAATGACAGGGTAAATGTCCTGATGAAGAACACTGCACTGAGTTTAGATGGTGGTCCATCAAGTCTCAGTAGAATGACCCAGCCCCTTGCTGTGTCTTTCGCTTTGGTTGATGAAGACCATCAAGCACCCCATGGTCCATCCCTATTCTCCCTCTGTCCTAGGGTCAGTCATTCTCTCTGGCGACTTGAATGGATAGACACCTACATGACCATTGTTTGGAGTGTTCTACTACCCTTCCTCCCTTGCCCAGGGTGAAGACCGTTCTGTTCTCTCCAGATGACCTGTCACCCTAGGGGTGGGAAGAGTGCAGCCCTGATCTCCACCCCCATCTCTGTCCCTTCCTACTTGCGTGGTCCGTCCTAACTGATGGCGTACAACTTGGCGGCGGTCCCTAGCTTAGATACATGCAGGGGCCTAAAGAGTGCTAGAGTAACACGTAACAGAGTCAAAGCCAGGAGGTCACGCAGGTACACAAGGGAAAACACAATAGCAAGGTCAAAACGAACCGAAGCCAGAAGCCGAGAGGTCACGTCAATTCCAAGAAGGTAACAAGGTCGAGGTCAGAAACAAAGCCGAGGTCCAAACACAAAAGCTAGTTAACAATAGGAACGCTAGTGAAGGTAGAAAGACCAATCACAGGCAACCTGTGGCCAGCAGGCTGCCTGTTTAAATAGCCAGACTGGTGAGTCACATGACATGGCCAGCGTCACGTGACTCGCATAACACAGCCCAACATAGCCAAGCGCCGATCATCATTATCGGCGCTCAGCTCTCCTGCTGCTTGTTGTCTAGGGGACGGAGGACGCCGGCCGTGCATGCCTCCTATGCGCGCGGAATGTCGGCGGTGCTGCAAAGGGAAAGTGCGCCGCCGGCTCCCCGTGACATGACCCCACATACAACTTGGCATCATGGAGAAACCACCGGAGAAAGCACGGATTATGCCTCTATTGTAAGAATGCAGGGCCTCCACTTCATTCCTGTTCGAAATGCCAGCCGTCGGAAGACTCCAGCGCCTAGCTGGGTCAGAGGAAGCCCACCTTGGCATGCAGGTATCTTCTTTCTGTTCCTCCAAAGGTTTGCTGCCACTGATGTCCTATAGCAGTGTTCCTCCTGGCAGGCATGATTTGAAAATATCCCACATAATGAGCTCAGGTGACCTTAGAACTTGATCATGATAAGGTCTAGAGATGAATGGAAGACAATAGTTAATACCACAGATGGACAATATGAATACCTGGTTATGTCTTTCGGTTTCTGTAATGTTTCAGCTGTATTCCAGGGGTTCTTAAATAATAGTTGCAGAGACTATACCAGCTTTTCTCTCTGCCCATTAGACAATGGCCTGCACCTTGGCACAATACATACTAATACCCTTAACTATGAGGAGATACCCTAAAAACTACTGAGCCTCAATTACCAATTTTTTTTATTACAGCACAAACATATTGTATCTCAGTGGTATTACATGTTGTCTCCCATTTATCTCAGTTTTGTCACAACTACTATAATACTGCCCCTATGTACAAAAATATAACTGATATAATATTGCCTCCTACTTACAAGAATGTACCTGATATACAGTATTTTTCGCCCTATAAGACGCACCTGGGTTTTTGAGGAGAGAAATAAGAAAAAAAAAATTTGAATGGTGGTCTGTGGATGACACTATTATGGGGGATCTGTGGATGGCACTGTTATGGGGGCATCTGTGGATGGCACTGTTATGGAGGATCTGTGGATGGCACTGTTATGGGGGCATCTGTGGATGGCACTGTTATGGGGCATCTGTGGATGGCACTGTTATGGGGGCATCTGTGGATGGCACTGTTATGGGGCATCTGTGGATGGCACTGTTATGGGGGATCTATGGATGGCGCTGTTATGGGGGCATCTGTGGATGGCACTGTTATGGGGCATCTGTGGATGGCACTGTTATGGGGGATCTGTGGATGGCGCTGTTATGGGGGCATCTGTGGATAGCACTGTTATGGGGGCATCTGTGGATAGCACTGTTATGGGGCATCTGTGGATGGCACTGTTATGGGGGATCTGTGGATGGCACTGTTATGGGGGATCTGTGGATGGCACTGTTATGGGGGATCATTGTGGGGGCATCTGTGGATGGCACTGTTATGAGGGCATCTGTGGATGGCACTGTTATGGGGGATCTGTGGATGGCACTGTTATGGGGGCATCTGTGGATGGCACTGTTATGGGGGATCATTGTGGGAGCATCTGTGGATGGCACTGTTATGGGGGCATCTGTGGATGGCACTGTTATGGGGCATCTGTGGATGGCACTGTTATGGGGGCATCTGTGGATGGCACTGTTATGGGGCATCTGTGGATGGCACTGTTATGGGGGATCTATGGATGGCTCTGTTATGGGGGCATCTGTGGATGGCACTGTTATGGGGCATCTGTGGATGGCACTGTTATGGGGGATCTGTGGATGGCGCTGTTATGGGGGCATCTGTGGATAGCACTGTTATGGGGGCATCTGTGGATAGCACTGTTATGGGGCATCTGTGGATGGCACTGTTATGGGGGATCTGTGGATGGCACTGTTATGGGGGATCTGTGGATGGCACTGTTATGGGGGATCATTGTGGGGGCATCTGTGGATGGCACTGTTATGAGGGCATCTGTGGATGGCACTGTTATGGGGGATCTGTGGATGGCACTGTTATGGGGGCATCTGTGGATGGCACTGTTATGGGGGATCATTGTGGGAGCATCTGTGGATGGCACTGTTATGGGGGCATCTGTGGATGGCACTGTTATGAGGCATCTGTGGATGGCACTGTTATGGGGGATCTGTGGATGGCACTGTTATGGGGGATCTGTGGATGTCACTGTTATGGGGGCATCTGTGGATGGCACTGTTATGGGGGATCATTGTGGGGGCATCTGTGGATGACACTTATATAGCATCTTATGTGTCATTATGTGTCATCCACAGATCCCCCATAACAGTGTCCCTGTGTAGTGAATGGGGGCCGGCATCTGTTTTCTGTCATGGCAGCGGGGCCCGGTGCAGTCACTGTATTCTACTACACCGGGCCCCGCTCTCTGTAGTCTAAGGTAATCATATCTAACTTGTGGGTATTGTTAAAGTATTCCAATGATCTTAAATCTAGCGCTGGCCAGCCGCCGTTATGAGAAAGGATCACCTCAACATCTGGCGCTCTGTAGAGCCACCATTCACTAGAATTTTATTTTGGTTGCTGCATTTAACCCTTTGTTCCTTTAATTGCAGATACTCTTTTTCTATTGTCTTTGTCTCCCTTCCCTTCTGTGTGTCCTCCCCTCCCTCTTCCATACTCGACTGGTCTATATGGCGACTGTCCGCATCATTCCTTTCCACTGTACCAAGATGGCTGCCATTGTAGTTTCTTCCTTCAACGCTAGAGGTCTGAATGAGCCGTGCAAGAGATCCCAGGTCCTATCTCTATTGCAGAAAGACAAAGTATCCATCGCATTCTTCCAAGAGACCCACTTCCGGTCGGGTAAGATACCTAACCTCCCTCCTAAAAAATTCTCGCAATGGTTCCACAGTACGCATAGCTCTGATAGCAGGGGTGTCAGCATAGCCATTCACAAGATACTCCCTTTTGTAGTTTCTGCATCTTCTTCGGACCCTGAGGGTCGGTATTTGTTTGTGAAGGGCACCATTGCTGACACACCAGTTACATTAGCCAATGTGTACGCACCAAACAGAGGCCAGGTCCCATGGCTTATTCAGACCCTATCGTCCCTTTCCTCTTTTAAAGATGGTATTGTCATACTGGGGGGCGATTTCAATGTGTCCCTGGACCCTAGTCTTGACTCCTCCTCTGGGAAATCGGCTATTACACATGTACGCTTGAGGCGCTTGAAACTTGCCTTGAGAAAATTAGGTGTCTTCGACACGTGGCACACCCTAGACTCTTCAGGTAGGGACTATACATTCTTCTCCCATGCCAAGTCCTCTTATCATAGATTGGATCACCTCTTCCTGTCCTCGGATCATGCCCAGCTACTCCTACACGCCAAGATAGGTAATATCACTCTATCGGACCATGCCCCCATTTTCCTGCACTTCTCCCTGTCTACCCTTCCGAAAAAGGAATGGAATTGGCGCCTCAATGATATCCTTATCTTGGATCAGACCAACTCCCAGAAGCTTTCCTCCGCTTTAACCGAGTTTTTCCAGCAGAATATTGCCGGACAGGCCCCACCTTCCCCTCCCATCATATGGGAAACTCATAAAGCTGTAATCTGGGGGGAACTCATCACCCTTGGCTCCTATGTTAAAAAACAACGCTCCCAAGCTATTGCCACCCTACTATCCCAAATTGAGTTGCTTGAGCTTGTACAGAAACGATCGCAAGCGCTTAATTGTGCTGCAGAACTTTCTGATGCAAGAGCAAAGCTTAAAAATCTACTTAACGTGACCTCGGCCAAGCTTCTCCTCCGCTCTAAATTTAGATCTTATGCACATGGTGATAAAGGAAATAAACTTATGGTGGCCCTAGTTAAAAAAACAATACTCAGACTCCTTTATCCCTGCAATTAAAGATGCTAAAGGTGCCCACCTTAAGTCTACCCCCAACATAGCGAAGGCCTTTAGTACCTTTTATAAGGAGCTTTATAACCTCCCATCCTCCTCCGGTCAGTCAATTCACACCCTCACGGAAACCATGGAAAAATTTCTCTCCTCCCTACAACTCCCTAATGTCACCTCTGCTCAATCTGTGCACTTGGTAGCCCCAATCACAGACTCTGAAGCTTTGAAAGTCCTTGCCTCTATCCCCTCAGGGAAGAGCCCAGGCCCTGACGGCTTCTCCATCACCTATTAGAAAACTTTTCAAGAAATACTAATCCCCCACTTCCGCTCCATGTGTAATCATCTTCTTAACGGAGGCCAATTACCTCCTCAATCGCTCTCGGACTATATTACCATAATACATAAAGAGAACAAGGACCCCCTAAATTGTGGCAGTTACCGCCCAATATCCCTCCTCAACACGGATGTAAAATCGTGGGCTAAGATCTTAGCTCAACGGATCCAGCGGATTCTCCCTGATACCATCCATAGGGAGCAGGTTGGGTTTGTCTCTGGCAGACAGGGGAACGAAAACACTGTCCGCCTTCTTTATATTATGAATTGGGCACGAAGCACATCCACCCTGCTAGCTTTGCACAGCATCGACGCGGAGAAGGCCTTCGACAGGGTCAGCTGGCATTATATGGCTGCAGCTCTGTCAAAATTTGGCTTCCCGGACCAATTTATCTTGGCTATTTTTTCACTGTAGTCGTCCCCCTCTGCCAGAGTCAAGGTCAACGGCACTCTTTCACCCGCGTTTGCCATAACTAATGGCACAAGGAAAGGTTTTCCACTCTCACCGTCCCTCTTTGTCATAGTTATGGAGACCCTACTATGTAAGATCAGACAAGACTCATACCCATCTCACCGCAGCATTTGCGGATGACCTGCTCATTATGACCACTAACCCTTTGATTTCATTCCCACTGCTCCAGTTACTATCTGAAGAGTTTGGATGGGTTACTAACTTCAAGATCAATTATAGTAAGTCTCTTGCTCTGAATGTATCTTGCAAATCCTCTGTAGTCAGGACCCTCAAGCGCACCACCTCTTTTACTTGGGCTTCCCATGATATAACATTTCTGGGGATCCGCATCTCAGCCGACCACGATGACTTATTTGGACTTAACTATGCCCCCCTACTCAAAGAGATTAGAACGCACCTGCAGTCCCTTAAACTCCCTTTTATCTCCTGGATAGGTAGGAAGAACTACCTCAAAGCCTTTATAGTACCCAAACTCCTGTATTTATTGCAGACATTGCCGATCTGGCTACCCCGCTCCTATTTTGTAGAGATCCGTCATATGTTCTTATTATTTCTGTGGGCGGGCAAATCCCCTAGAATAGCTTACTCCATATTGATGAGGGAAAGAAGATTTGGGGGCTTTGGTTTGACTGATGTGCATACTTACTACACAGCCTCGCTCTTGAACAGATGCTTCTCTCTCCTTGCGCGTCACCCCCCCCCCCCCCCCCGAACCTATGCGTATAAGTAGAACGTGCTATACTCACCTATAAGGAAGAACTTATCCTGTGGGAAATCTGCACATGCTCCCCTAATAACTCGTACAACTCCCTCATTTGGAAAGGCATGTTAGTTGAATGGGCCAAATTATATAAATCTCGGGACCTGAAGTTCCCAAACCCTTACCTGCCCCTACATCTACTTCAGAATTACATTCACCCCGACATTCTCAGGCCCACTGGAGTTTGGCACCTGCTGTCTGACCTTACCCTGCAAGACATTACATCTCCAACTGGGGACTTGGCATGGGACAAGATCCACGTTCTACCCAGAGTTAAAGCCCTCTCCATTCTTTCTACCTGGGCATTTAGCCGGGATATCAAGGCTCTTTCACTGCCCCCCTCACTACTGAATTGCCCACTGGGATGGCTAAAAGGCTTTGTGTCTCAGAGACACCGAAAAAAAACCTCTTGACGCTGTATAGAGAGTTGCTTTCTTCTGCCCCTCCAGCACTGCACTTGATGTCTGCCTGGGAAAAAGAGCTCTCAATCCATTTCTCCGAGCCAGAGATAGCATTTATTCTGTCTCACTCTTATGGCTTTAACCGATGTATTAAAATTCAAGAGAATTCATTTAAACTTCTTACGCGCTGGTACAAAATGCCAAAGTTCTTGCACAGACTCAACCCAATTTTAACCCCTTAAGGACACAGGGCGTACAGGTACGCCCTTGTGCCCTGGTACTTAAGGACACAGGGCGTACATGTACGCCCTGTGCATTTTCGATCACTGCCGTGCGGCTGGCAGTGATCGGAACCCGGTGCCTGCTCAAATCATTGAGCAGGCACCTAGGCTAAATGCGCGGGGGGGTCCCGTGACCCCCCCATGTCGGCGATCGTGGCAAACCGCAGGTCAATTCAGACCTGCGGTTTGCTGCGATATCTGCAGTTTATGATCCCCGCGGTCCCTGACCGCGGGGATCAGAAACTTTAGGTTTCAAAACGTTGTCCAGTATTCCTCCCCCTGCACCCCTGAGTTATTTGGGCACGGTGGGAGGTGCAGGGGGAGGGTTGCGGGCGGTGCGGGCGGTGCGGGAGGCGGGCGGTGCGGTAGGCGGGATCGCGATCCCCCGCCCGCCTCCCATTGCGTAATCGTTGGCGTCTAGTGGGTATACCAGGGTGCCAGCACATTGCTGGCACCCTGGTATAAACGGCTGACATCGGTGATGCGATGTCAGCCGTTTAACCCTTTCCATACAGCGGTCCGTACGGACCGCTGTATGGAAAAGGTTAACAGTAAGAGGGAGCTCCCTCCCTCTCCCATCGGGGGGCTGCTGTGCCTTTGCAGTCCCCCGAATGGAGAGGGAGAGAGCCCCCAGACAGCCCCCCCAGAGCCCCGTCCTTACCCTTCCCCGTCTGCGCAGCTCTGGCCACTACTGAGCAGACGGGGAAGGTTCCCATGACAACAGGACGCCTGCTCAGGCGTCCTGCTGTCCATGGTGCTGAACAGATCTATGCTGAAAGGCATAGATCTGTTCAGACAAAGTGTAAAATACAGTATAGTACTATATATTGTACTGTACTGTATTATGTAGACATCAGACCCACTGGATCTTCAAGAACCAAGTGGGTCTGGGTCAAAAAAAAAGTGAAAAAAGTGAAAAATAAAGTAAAAATCAAAAAACACATTTATCACTGATTAAAAATGAAAGAAATAAAATTCCCTACACATGTTTGGTATCGCCGCGTCCGTAACGACCTGATCTATAAAACGGTAATGTTACTTTACCCGAACGGTGAACGCCATAAAAATAAAAAATTAAAAACTATGATGAAATTGGAATTTTGCCCACCTTACTTCCCAAAAAAGGTAATAAAAGTGATCAAAAAAGTCGCATCTATGCCAAAATTGTAACAATCAAACCGTTATCTCATCCCGCAAAAATCATACCCTACCCAAGATAATCGCCCAAAAACTGAAAAAGTTATGGCTCTTACACTATGGAAACACTAAAACATGATTTCTTTTGTTTCAAAAATGAAATCATTGTGTAAAACTTACATAAATAAAAAAAAGTATACATATTAGGTATCGCCGCGTCCGTATTCACCGGCTCTATAAAAATATCACATGACCTAACCCCTCAGATGACCACCGTAAAAAAATAAAAATAAAAACGGTGTAAAAAAAGCCATTTTTGTCATCTTCCGTCACAAAAAGTGTAATAGCAAGCAATCAAAAAGTCATGTGCACCCCAAAATAGTGCCAATCAAACCGTCATCTCATCCCACAAAAAATGAGACCCTACTTAAGATAATCGCCCAAAAATTTAAAAAACTATGGCTCTTAGGCTATGGAGACACTAAAACATTTTTTTTGTTTTAAAAATGAAATTATTGTGTAAAACGTACATAAATAAAAAAAATTGTATACATATTGGGTATCACCGCGTCCGTGACAACCTGCTCTATAAAATTACCACATGATCTAACCTGTCAGATGAATGGTGTAAATAACAAAAAAAAAAAAAACGGTGCCAAAAAAGCAATTTCTTGTTACCTTGCCGCACAAAAAGTGTAATATAGAGCAACCAAAAATCATATGTACCCTAAACTTGTACCAACAAAACTGCCACCCTATCCCGTAGTTTCTAAAATGGGGTCACTTTTTTGGAGTTTCTACTCTAGGGGTCCATCAGGGGGGCTTCAAATGGGACATGGTGTCAAAAAAACCAGTCCAGCAAAATCTGCCTTCCAAAAACCGTATGGCATTCCTTTCCTTCTGCGCCCTGCCGTGTGCCCGTACAGCAGTTTACGACCACATATGAGGTGTTTCTGTAAACTACAGAATCAGGGCCAGAAATAATGAGTTTTGTTTGGCTGTTAACCCTTGCTTTGTAACTGGAAAAAAAATATTAAAATGGAAAATCTGCCAAAAAAGTGAAATTTTGAAATTGTATCTCTATTTTCTATTAAATCTTGTGCAACACCTAAAGGGTTAACAAAGTTTGTAAAATCAGTTTTGAATACCTTGAGGGGTGTAGTTTCTTAGATGGGGTCACTTTTATGGAGTTTCTACTCTAGGGGTGCATCAGGGGGGCTTCAAATGGGACATGGTGTCAAAAAAACCAGTCCAGCAAAATCTGCCTTCCAAAAACCGTATGGCATTCCTTTCCTTCTGCGCCCTGCCGTGTGCCCGTACAGCAGTTTACAACCACATATGAGGTGTTTCTGTAAACTACAGAATCAGGGCCAGAAATAATGAGTTTTGTTTGGCTGTTAACCCTTGCTTTGTAACTGGAAAAAAAATATTAAAATGGAAAATCTGCCAAAAAAGTGAAATTTTGAAATTGTATCTCTATTTTCTATTAAATCTTGTGCAACACCTAAAGGGTTAACAAAGTTTGTAAAATCAGTTTTGAATACCTTGAGGGGTGTAGTTTCTTAGATGGGGTCACTTTTATGGAGTTTCTACTCTAGGGGTGCATCAGGGGGCTTCAAATGGGACATGGTGTCAAAAAAACTGTCCAGCAAAACATGCCTTCCAAAAACCAAACGGCGCACCTTTCACTCTACGCCCCGCTGTGTGGCCGTACAGTAGTTTACGGCCACATATGGCGTGTTTCTGTAAACGGCAGAGTCAGGGCAATAAAGATACAGTCTTGTTTGGCTGTTAACCCTTGCTTTGTTAGTGGAAAAAATGGGTTAAAATGGAAAATTAGGCAAAAAAATGAAATTCTCAAATTTCATCCCCATTTGCCAATAACTCTTGTGCAACACCTAAAGGGTTAACAAAGTTTGTAAAATCAGTTTTGAATACCTTGAGGGGTGTAGTTTCTTAGATGGGGTCACTTTTATGGAGTTTCTACTCTAGGGGTGCATCAGGGGGGCTTCAAATGGGACATGGTGTCAAAAAACCAGTCCAGCAAAATCTGGCTTCCAAAAACCATACGGCGCACCTTTCACTCTACGCCCCGCTGTGTGGCCGTACAGTAGTTTACGGCCACATATGGGGTGTTTCTGTAAACGGCAGAGTCAGGGCAATAAAGATACAGTCTTGTTTGACTGTTAACCCTTGCTTTGTTAGTGGAAAAAATGGGTTAAAATGGAAAATTAGGCAATAAAAGGAAATTCTCAAATTTCATCCCCATTTGCCAATAACTCTTGTGCAACACCTAAAGGGTTAACAAAGTTTGTAAAATCAGTTTTGAATACCTTGAGGGGTGTAGTTTATAGAATGGGGTCATTTTTGGGTGGTTTCTATTATGTAAGCCTCGCAAAGTGACTTCAGACCTGAACTCGTCCCTAAAAATTGGGTTTTTGTAAATTTCTGAAAAATTTCAAGATTTGCTTCTAAACTTCTAAGCCTTGTAACATCCCCAAAAAATAAAATATCATTCCCAAAATAATTCAAACATGAAGTAGACATATGGGGAATGTTAAGTCATCACAATTTTTGGGGGTATTACTATGTATTACAGAAGTAGAGAAACTGAAACTTTGAAATTTGCAAATTTTTCCCAATTTTTGGTAAATTTGACTTTTTTTTATGCAAAAAAAAATATTTTTTTAACTTTATTTTACCAGTGTCATGAAGTACAATATGTGACGAAAAAACAATCTCAGAATGGCCTGGATAAGTCAAAGCGTTTTAAAGTTATCAGCACTTAAAGTGACACTGGTCAGATTTTCAAAAAATGGCCTGGTCCTAAGGTGTAAAAAGGCTGTGTCCCTAAGGGGTTAATACTGCCTCCTATGTACAAGAATATAACTACTATAATACTGCCTCCTATGTACAAGAATATAACTACTATAATACTGCCTCCTATGTACAAGAATATAACTACTATAATACTGCTCCTATGTACAAGAATATAACTACTATAATACTGCCTCCTATGTATAAGAATATAGCTACTATAATACTGCCTCCTATGTACAAGAATATAACTACTATAATACTGCCTCCTATGTATAAGAATATAGCTACTATAATACTACCCCCTATGTACAAGAATATAACTACTATAATACTGCTCCTATGTACAAGAATATAACTACTATAATACTGCTCCTATGTACAGGAATATAACTACTATAATACTGCTCCTATGTACAAGAATATAACTACTATAATACTGCCTCATATGTACAAGAATATAACTACTATAATACTGCCTCCTATGTACAAGAATATAACTACTATAATACTGCCTCCTATGTACAAGAATATAACTACTATAATACTGCTCCTATGTACAAGAATATAACTACTATAATACTGCTCCTATGTACAGGAATATAACTACTATAATACTGCTCCTATGTACAAGAATATAACTACTATAATACTGCCTCCTATGTACAAGAATATAGCTACTATAATACTGCCCCCTATGTACAAGAATATAAATACTATAATACTGCCCCCTATGTACAAGAATATAACTACTATAATACTGCCTCCTATGTACAAGAATATAGCTACTATAATACTGCCCCCTATGTACAAGAATATAAATACTATAATACTGCCTCCTATGTACAAGAATATAACTACTATAATACTGCCTCCTATGTACAAGAATATAACTACTATAATACTGCTCCTATGTACAAGAATATAACTACTATAATACTGCTCCTATGTACAAGAACATAACTACTATAATACTGCCTTCTATGTACAAGAATATAACTACTATAATACTGCCTCCTATGTACAAGAATATAACTACTAAAATACTGCTCCTATGTACAAGAATATAACTACTATAATACTGCTCAAATGTACAAGACTATAACTACTATAATACTGCTCCGATGTACAAGAATATAACTACTATAATACTGCTCCTATGTACAAGAATATAACTACTATAATACTGCCTCCTATGTACAAGAATATAACTACTATAATACTGCTCCTATGTACAAGAATATAACTACTATAATACTGCCTCCTATCTACAAGAATATAACTACTATAATACTGCCTCCTATGTACAAGAATATAACTACTATAATACTGCTCCTATGTACAATACTATAACTACTATAATACTGCTCCTATGTGCAGGAATATAACTGCTTTAATACTGCTCCTATGTACAAGAATATAACTACTATAATACTGCTCCTATGTACAAGAATATAACTACTATAATACTGCTCCCTATGTACAAGTATATAACTACTATAATACTGTCTCCTATGTACAGGAATATAACTACTATAATACTGCCTCCTATGTACAAGAATATAACTACTATAATACTGCTCCTATGTACAAGAATATAACTACCATAATACTGCCTCCTATGTACAGGAATATAACTACTATAATACTGCTCCTATGTACAAGAATATAACTACTATAATACTGCCTCCTATGTACAAGAATATAGCTACTATAATACTGCCCCCTATGTACAAGAATATAAATACTATAATACTGCCCCCTATGTACAAGAATATAACTACTATAATACTGCCTCCTATGTACAAGAATATAGCTACTATAATACTGCCCCCTATGTACAAGAATATAAATACTATAATACTGCCTCCTATGTACAAGAATATAACTACTATAATACTGCTCCTATGTACAAGAATATAACTACTATAATACTGCTCCTATGTACAAGAACATAACTACTATAATACTGCCTTCTATGTACAAGAATATAACTACTATAATACTGCCTCCTATGTACAAGAATATAACTACTAAAATACTGCTCCTATGTACAAGACTATAACTACTATAATACTGCTTCTATGTACAAGACTATAACTACTATAATACTGCTCCGATGTACAAGAATATAACTACTATAATACTGCTCCTATGTACAAGAATATAACTACTATAATACTGCCTCCTATGTACAAGAATATAACTACTATAATACTGCTCCTATGTACAAGAATATAACTACTATAATACTGCCTCCTATCTACAAGAATATAACTACTATAATACTGCCTCCTATGTACAAGAATATAACTACTATAATACTGCTCCTATGTACAAGAATATAACTACTATAATACTGCTCCTATGTACAAGAATATAACTACTATAATACTGCCTCCTATGTACAGAATATAACTACTATAATACTGCTCATATGTACAAGAATATAACTTCTATAATACTGCTCCTATGTACAAGAATATAACTACTATAATACTGCTCCTATGTACAAGAATATAACTACTATAATACTGCCTCCTATGTACAAGAATATAACTACTATAATACTGCTCCTATGTACAAGAATATAACTACTATAATACTGCTCATATATACAAGAATATAACTACTATAATACTGCCTCCTATGTACAGGAATATAACTACTATAATACTGCTCCTATGTACAAGACTATAACTACTATAATACTGCCTCCTATGTACAAGAATATAACTACTATAATACTGCCTCCTATGTACAAGAATATAACTGCTTTAATATGCTTCATTCACTTACTGTATATGGTCTGCAAAGCGCCTGTGTACATCTGGACTCTGCTACTACATGGTCACTGTGGTATGATACTACACAATACCTCACCTCGCACAACACAAACTGGATAACTCCACTGCATACTCTGCTTCAATAACCTTGGCCCTCTTTTTTCTTCAAGAAGCGGCTACACCTCTGCAGATGGCCGATTTTATTGAGACCAGTGTGACCTCACTCCATGGATTCAGAATATGTACAGATTTTCTTGGCCAAAATATTCAGGACATTTATTTATGAAAAGTTTGGATTCTCCTAGTGAAGCTACTAAATGTCTTGTCTGCTATTGATTTATATTTTTTTAGAGTATTTGCTCTAAAACCAGAGAAAACCTTCTCAGATGTCATGTTCTCCACAGATCTTCATGCCTTCTCGGTATCTCCATAGATCTTTATTTCCAACTAAAGTATAATAACTAAACACTATGGCTCCTTTCTAAAGTTTTTTATATTTTTCTCTCATTATTTTATCTCCTTTTTCTTTATATTGTTTTGTATAACAACAAAAAAACAGAAGCCTCCCCGTCGGGGAATCGAACCCCGGTCTCCCGCGTGACAGGCGGGGATACTTACCACTATACTAACGAGGAAATGCTACATCTGCTGCTCACATGCTAATGTTCTTAAAGGGAAACAGCCCACATTCCCACTCAGATATTTCTTTGTCCTAGCTCAAGCATGCTGTTAAAGTACAAGATAGTCACCTTTGAGAAACCTTGAAATACATTTTACTTAGAGGAACTTTTGAGGTCTCCTGACCATTGAATATAACTACTATAATACTGCCCCCTATGTACAAAAATATAACTACTATAATACTGCTCCTATGTACAAGTATATAACTACTATAATACTGCTCCTATGTACAAGAATATAACTACTATAATACTGCCTCCTATGTACAAGAATATAACTACTATAATACTGCTCCTATGTACAAGAATATATAACTACTATAATACTGCTCCTATATACAAGAATATAACTACTATAATACTGCCTCCTATGTACAAGAATATATAACTACTATAATACTGCTGCTATGTACAAGAATATAACTACTATAATACTGCTCCTATGTACAAGAATATACCTACTATAATACGGCCTCCTATGTACAAGAATATAACTGCTATAATACGGCCTCCTATGTACAAGAATATAACTACTATAATACTGCTCCTATGTACAGGAATATAACTACTATAATACTGCTCCTATGTACAAGAATATAACTACTATAATACTACCTCCTATGTACAAGGATATAACTACTATAATACTACCTCCTATGTACAAGGATATAACTACTATAATACTGCCTCTATGTACAAGAATATAACTACTTTCCCCTATCGTCCTCCGGCAGCACATCATCATGGGTTAATAGTGTGACATTTTCTTTTTAGGACCGCCCACCTAGTAAAACAAGTAATCAATAGCCTCCCCTATAAGGGACACCTCCCAGAATGCCTCGGCGTGTTTTTTATTTGTCCTCTTCTATATAGGATGTAGCCCACCTATAGGAGAATTTCTGTGGCCGCAATACCTTGACACGGTTATGGCCTGGGGAGTGGGATTAGCCATGGTGTCCCCTGGCTCCACTCCCAACCGCTCTTGCGCCATCCCCGAAGCCCTTGGTTCTTCGGCAGCAGGTCCTGGTTCTCCGGATTGCAGCGCGATCTCTCTACTGGAAGTCAATGGCCGAACTTCCGTTTTTTTGTGGTGGAATGCATTGTGAGACGCAGGCGCTTCCGGATGACGTCACAGGCCCTGTTTGAGCGCTAAATTCAAATTCTGAAAGGTATTTAGAGCGTTTTTTAGCTGGAGCTCGGTGCCCTTGTAACAGACAGCAGAACTCCAGCATTTTAAAGGTATTTTTGGTTCTCTCTGCTGTCAGGAGAAAGATCTATTTCTCTTTTGCCCCCATAACTTATTTTTCCTCCCTTGAATTGCAGATGTCCAGCGCTTCAAGCAGGGGGGAAAAGAGAGCCAGAAAGAGCAGACACAGGATATGTCAGGCCTGTGAACAGCCGCTCCCTGATTATTTCCCGCAGGATCTTTGTGTCAGGTTTTTCCGTGATACGCAAGATTCCTCGCCATCCAAAAAGAAACTGAGGTCTCAGTCGTCTCTCTGTATTTCGTGTCTTCACCAGTTACCCGCGGATCATTCCTCCAATATTTGTGAGGATTGTAGTCAGCCAGATAATCTGTCAGATGCCAAAACAGAAAAAATTATGTCTCTGTTCAAAGCGTTCCTCAAACAATCTAAAAAGAAGAGATCAAAGAAGCCATGTTTATCCCCATCATCTTCTGAGGAGTCTCTTCGTTCCGAAGGCGAGATTTCTACTGATTCAGAGTCGCACTTCATTGAAGATATTTTTTTGTTTAATAAAAAGGACGCAAACCATTTAATAAAACAAGTTAAAAATATCATGGAAGCCAGTAAGTAGAAATCCGGTACTCATGAGGAGGATGATCTCTTCTATTTTCCTAAAATAAAGGCTCCCGTGTTTCCCAGCCACCCGGTCCTAGATGCAATCATGCATAAAGAATGGGAGCAACCAGTAGGAAGGATAAATCTAGGATCGAGATTCAAAAATATCTAGAAGACCGATCCTGCGGAATCCACAAGTTGGGAGTCTCCCGCCAGAGTAGATTCAGCAGTAACCAGAATAACAAGAAAATCTTTCTTCCCTTCAGATGATTCAGCATTGTTAAAAGACCCTATGGAGAAAAAAGCATAGATTACATATGTATCTCGCTTCCATGAATAAAGCGGTTATGGCCACGGTACCTGTAACCCGTGCTCTGAGGGTTTGGCTTAGCCAATTAGGCAGAGACATCGAAGATGGCGTCTCCAGGGAAGATCTACTCCGGCAACTACCGTCTTTGAAGCTGGCGGCAGAATTTCTTTGCGACTTTCCAGTTGACTCCTTAAGGCTTATTGCTAAGAACATGGCACTTGCTAATTATGTTAGAAGAGCCATATGGCTAAAACTCCACTTCCAAGAGTAACCTGTGTTCCCTTCCCTTCGAACCTGGCAAATTATTCGGTTTTCATCTCGATAAACTTCTTGAGGCCAATATGGAAGATAAAGCATTACATTTTCCACAGCCTAAACGCAGAGATAAAAGATTTTTTCGTCCTTACAGGGGTCAAGATTCCAGGAGATCTACCTTTAGAGGCCGTTCCAGTCGTGGAAGATCTGACCGTAGAACCTGGATTCCTGCGGAGAAGTCCAGAAAAAAGACCGACAATAGCAGATCTACCAAACCTGAATTCTGACGCCAGAGGTCAGAAAGTGGGAGGACGCCTGGCTTTCTTCTACCCCAAATGGCAGCAGATTACTTCAGATTGTTGGGCACTGAATGTTGTTCACAATGGCTATGCTCTAGAGTTCAACCATCTACCAAGAGACAGGTGTCTTCTCAACGATGGAAGAGACCCAGAGATCGTCCAGCTTTTAAAAGAATTCGTGGAAAAAGGAGCCCTAGAACCAGTTCCAGTTCATCAAGAATATTCAGGCGTCTACTCCAGAGTCTTTCGTGTTCCCAAACCCGATGGAAAAAGCCGCTTAATTATAGATCTCCGTTATGTAAACCGTTGCATGAAGAAGATCCATTTCAAAATGGAAACAATAAGGTCCATTACTGCGGTCCTCGGAAATAATCAGTTTATGTCCTCCCTGGACTTAAAGGACGCATACCTCCACATTCCGATCCAGTTACAATCAAGAAAATACTTGAGAGTCGCCATCAGTATGGGGAAAAGAACGGAGCATTTCCAATTCAAGGCCCTCCCGTTCGGCTTGTGTTCTTCCCCAAGGGTCTTCACAAAGATTGCTGTCATTGTTGTTGTGGAGCTTCGTCTTCAGGGGATTCAGATTTTCCCCTATTTGGCTTGTCGTTGACGAGTCAGAGAGTCTTCTGCAGCATCATTTAGAAGAGACCATAAAACTTCTCCAGTCTGGGGAAAGTCCAATCTGATTCCTTCCACTTCCAAGATTTTTCTCGGCTTCCTGATAGACCCGGTCTCCATGAAGTTATACCTTCCTCTACCAAAGATGGAATTATTAAAGAAGGAGGTAAAGACACTTATATCTCTGCCGTCACCGTCCGTCCACAGAGTTATGAAAACACTGGGACATCTGACAGCTGTTGCGGATGCAGTGCCTTGGGCGAATATCCACACCCGAGATCTTCAGCAGAATCTACTCCAGTCTTGGTGGCGCAGCCGGTACCAGTTGGGGGCGAAGGTGAAGTTATCTTCCTCCACAGTACAGAGCCTCAAATGGTGGCTTCACTCAAGCAATCTGATCAAAGGGAAGAATTTCCAGTTTCTCTCCTCAGTAACCATCACGACGGATGCATCCGGCCAGGGCTGGGGAGCGCACCTCCAGAACAAGTGGGTGCAAGGCCGCTGGTCCCCCAGAGAAATGGGACAGTCTTCAAATTACAAAGAATTGAAAGCTGTACTGTTAGCACTGTACAAGTTCAAGACCGAGGTGTCAGGGAAATCAGTGCTGATCCGTTCAGACAATCTTGTCACGGTATTTTATTTGAACAAGCAAGGGGGCACGAGGAGCAGGCCCCTTCTGCAATTATGTAAGAAGATTTTCAAATGGGCAGAATCATATCTTGCGGAGTTGAAAGCTCTGCATATCAGAGGCTCCTCGAATACTCAAGCGGATCTTCTGAGCAGGAAAATAGTCAACCAAGCGGAGTGGAAACTAAATCCTATTGTCTTCCAAAGCATTGTAGCCAAGTGGGGTTGTCCGTCTTGGGATCTGATGGCATCTGCAATGAACAAGAAGTTAAGCAGGTTCTGTTCTCTGAAGATCTCCGACAATCCTGCAGTGGTAGATGCTTTCTCAATGAGTTGGAAGAACCTTTCCGCCTACGTTTTCCCCCCAGTTCCTCTCATTTCGAAGACATTACGGAAAATAGTAGAAGAAAAGCCTCTATTTATAATAGTGATAACCCACTTTTGGCCGAGGAGGTCATGGTTCCCGCTCCTCCTTCATCTGTCCAGGGGAGAATTCTGGAAGCTCCCTCCATGTCCGGATCTTCTTCTCCAGAACGGCCTATATCATCAGAGTCTAGACCGTCTACATCTTACTGCCTGGAAGTTGAAAGATCTAAATTAGAAGCAAAAGGTCTCTCACAGTCTGTCATTAAAGGGCTTCTGTCACCCTACTAAAGTGTTTTTTTTTTTTTTGGGCTAGTCAAATTAGTTATATTGCGATATATGACAATATAATTGTGTTACTTACTTTGATCCAGCAGTTTCTGCAAAAAACAAAGTTTTAATATATGTAAATTCGGTCTCTACCAGCAAGTAGGGCGTCTACTTGCTGGTAGCTGCTGCAGAAATCCGCCCCCTCGTCGTGTTGATTGACAGGGCCAGCCGGGATCTCCTCCTCCGGCCAGCCCTGTCAGTATTTCAAAAATCGCGCGCCTGTGTGGATTCGGCGCAGGCGCTCTGAGATGAGGAGGCTCGTCTCCTCAGAACTCCCTCAGTGCGCCTGCGCCGATGACATCACCGAAATAGAAGACGTCATCGGCGCAGGCGCACTGAGGGAGTGCTGAGGAGACGAGCCTCCTCATCTCAGAGCGCCTGCGCCGAATCCACACAGGCGCGCGATTTTTGAAATGCCGACAGGCTGGCCGGAGGAGGAGATCCCGGCTGGCCCTGTCAATCAACACGACGAGGGGGCGGATTTCTGCAGCAGCTACCAGCAAGTAGACGCCCTACTTGCTGGTAGAGACCGAATTTACCTATATTAAAACTTCGTTTTTTGCAGAAACTGCTGGATCAAAGTAAGTAACACCATTATATTGTCATATATCACAATATAACTAATTTCACTAGCCCAAAAAAAAAAAAATCACTTTAGTGGGGTGACAGAAGCCCTTTAATACTCTTCTTGCCTCTCGCAAAGACTCGACTAACAGGAAATATTCTAAAATATGGAGGAAATTTGTTTCCTGGAGTTCTGATTTTGGCCACAATGACCTTGACGTCTCTTCAGTACTGCAATTTCTTCAGGATGGGTTTCAGAAAGGTCTCAAGCCAAATACCTTGAGAGCCCATATGACTGCCATTAACTCCATGACAGAAAATAAATTCCTTCATCACCCTCTAATCCTCAGGTTCTTCAAGGCAGTTAGAAGACTGCAACCAGTGCATAGGGATCCTACACCTATTTGGGACCTTTTCTTAGTCCTAAAGAGACTTACCTCAGCACCTTTTGAGCCTTTACAAGATGTAGATCTCAAATGGCTTTATTACAAGGCTTTATTTCTGACGGCCGTCACTTCCGCTAAGAGGCTGGGAGAACTACAAGCCTTGTCGTCCAGATCTCCCTATGTACGCTTTTTACCAGATAGAGTCCTATTGCGTACAGTTCCGACTTTCCTGCCAAAAGTGCCTTCTTCAGCTAACAAGAATAGGGAATCATTGCTCCCGGTATTTTTTCCTGATCCTGTTAACGTGCAACAGATACTTCTGAATACTCTAGATGTTAAAAGAACATTACAAATCTACCTCCAAAGAACTAAAGACTCAGGAAAACCGAAAATCTTTTTGTTCTCTTCGCTGGTCCAAGAAAGGGACAACTGCCTTCTAAGGACTCTCTTGCGAGGTGGATAAAGTCCACAATTATGGAAGCCTATTCTCTTGAAGCCCTTCCTCCACCCTTTCCAATCAGGGCCCATTCCACCAGAGCTGCAGCAACCTCCTGGGCAGAAATGGCGCAAGTTCCCATTGAAGATATTTGCAACGCCGCATCATGGTCCTCGTCTCTGACGTTTGCTAAGCACTATCATCTGGACATCAATGCTAGGAGCTCAGCCTTTGGTACTGGGGTTTTGTTAGCAGCCGTGGATGAAAAAGTCCCTCCCTATGAGATCTATAAAAATCCCATGCTGTGCTGCCGGAGGACGATAGGGGAAAGGAAAAATTCGTACCTGGGATTTTACTTTCCTTGAGTCCGGAGGCAGCACAAGTTTACCCTCCCTAATAAATTTATTTTGTGCATATGTTTGTCTGAGTCTATTTCTTTAACATGCCGAGGCATTCTGGGAGGTGACCCTTATAGGGGAGGCTATTAATTTAATTAACTAATTGATTACTTGTTTTACTAGGTGGGCGGTCCTAGAAAGAAGATGTCACACTATTAACCCATGCTGTGCTGCCTCCGGACTCAAGGAAAGTAAACTCCCAGGTACGAATTTTTCCTATAATACTGCTCCTATGTACAAGAATATAACTGCTATAATACTGCTCCTATGTACAAGAATATAACTACTATAATACTGCTCCTGTGTACAAGAATATAACTACTATAATACTGCCTCCTATGTACAGGAATATAACTACTATAATACTGCCTCCTATGTACAAGAATATAACTACTATAATACTGCTCCTGTGTACAAGAATATAACTACTATAATACTGCCTCCTATGTACAATAATATAACTACTATAATACTGCCTCCTATGTACAAGAATATAACTAATATAATACTGCTCCTATGTACAAGGATATAACTACTATAATACTGCCTCCTATATATATGAATATAACTACTATAATACTGCTCCTATGTACAAGAATATAACTACTATAATACTGCTCCTATGTACAAGAATATAACTACTATAATACTGCCTCCTATGTACAGGAATATAACTACTATAATACTGCTTCTATGTACAAGGATATAACTACTATAATACTGCTCCTATGTACAGGAATATAACTACTATAATACTGCTCCTATGTACAAGAATATAACTACTATAATACTGCCTCCTATGTACAAGAATACAACTACTATAATACTGCTCCTATGTACAAGAATATATCTACTATAATACTGCCTGCTATGTACAAGAATATAACTACTATAATACTGCTGCTATGTACAAGAATATAACTACTATAATACTGCCTCCTATGTACAAGAATATAACTACTATAATACTGCCTCCTATGTACAAGAATATAACTACTATAATACTGCCTCCTATGTACAAGAATATAACTACTATAATACTGCCTCCTATGTACAAGAATATAACTACTATAATACTGCCTCCTATGTACAAGAATATAACTACTATAATACTGCTCCTATGTACAAGAATATAACTACTATAATACTGCTCATATATACAAGAATATAACTACTATAATACTGCCTCCTATGTACAAGAATATAACTACTATAATACTGCCTCCTATGTACAAGACTATAACTACTATAATACTGCTCCTGTGTACAAGAATATAACTACTATAATACTGCTCCTATGTACAAGAATATAACTACTATAATACTGCTCCTAGGTACAAGAATATAACTACTATAATACAGTTCCTATGTACAAGAATACAACTACTATAATATTGCTCCTATGTACAAGAATATATCTACTATAATACTGCCTGCTATGTACAAGAATATAACTACTATAATACTGCTGCTATGTACAAGAATATAACTACTATAATACTGCTCCTATGTACAAGAATATAACTACTATAATACTGCTCCTATGTACAAGAATATAACTACTATAATACTGCTCCTATGTACAAGAATATAACTACTATAATACTGCTCCTATGTACAAGAATATAACTACTATAATACTGCCTCCTATGTACAGGAATATAACTACTATAATACTGCTTCTATGTACAAGGATATAACTACTATAATACTGCTCCTATGTACAGGAATATAACTACTATAATACTGCTCCTATGTACAAGAATATAACTACTATAATACTGCCTCCTATGTACAAGAATACAACTACTATAATACTGCTCTTATGTACAAGAATATATCTACTATAATACTGCCTGCTATGTACAAGAATATAACTACTATAATACTGCTGCTATGTACAAGAATATAACTACTATAATACTGCCTCCTATGTACAAGAATATAACTACTATAATACTGCCTCCTATGTACAAGAATATAACTACTATAATACTGCCTCCTATGTACAAGAATATAACTACTATAATACTGCCTCCTATGTACAAGAATATAACTACTATAATACTGCCTCCTATGTACAAGAATATAACTACTATAATACTGCTCCTATTTAAATAGCAATGGCATGGGCCTTCATTTTTACATTGTATGGAAAAAGATCTGTTACACAATACACATCTTAAACATTTCTTGCAAAGCTTGTAATTTGTATACATACAGAATATAATAATGTATTGCGATATATATCGTTATCGCATATAGTTCAAATTATATCATGATATAGATTTCAGTCCATATCGTCCAGCCCTAATAGGCACTATTATGTATAAACACTATACCTGGTACTACTATATGGCACTATGACAGGCACTATTACATATAGACAGTGGGCTGGTTTTATTATACAGGCACTATGGGTGATACTACTAAAGGAATGATATCAGTTATTATACATTTACTGTGGCTGCTACTATCATATGGCACTATGGCAGGCATTATATAGCATCTGTGGCCGCTGTGCCTCCTAGCAGAACTGAAGCTGCTGCTAACCTTAAAAGCAGCTACCTGTAAGGGCAGACTTATTTTTTCTCATTTTCATAGAAATCCTTTTTTTAGTAAGGGGGAATAAGTGAAAACGGTGAAACACGTGTTCTGCCATCAATCTAGCATAGCATACAGAATACTAGTGAGAACTCTGTGTCAGTTCATATTTTTAATTACATTTTTTTTTTTTAAATCAACGGTGTCAATCAGCGATTGAAAACGAAATATTAGGGCTACATCCATTTATTATCTCCACACACACAGCTCAGTTCCAATATTTTTTAATTTTTGGGGGGGACTTGTTCAACTTAATTAAACCAGCATATACATGTGATTACTGTAGCAATACACAGGGTAGTGTAGCGATCTACCTGGGAGTGTTAATGTGAAATTGAACGTCAAGCCTTAATCGTTCGTTTGCGTGAATTCCATTTCCACACAGTTGGAATTTTTTTGGGGGGGGGGGGGGGGGGGTTGGGTTGTTCAATTTAATTAAACCAGCATATATACATGATTATTTCAGCAATATACAGGGTAGTGTAGCATCTACCTGTGACTGTTAACATGAAATTGAGTGTGAGGCCTGGTCGTTAATCATCCGTTTGCATTCATTTATTTCTCTAGATGGTTGGTATTTTTTGTGGGGGGGGGGGGACTAGTTCAATTTAATTAAATCAGCATATGGGTGATCAGTACACCAGTACACAGGCCAGCACATAAAAGTATGTGAAGAATAATGAATTTATGCCTTAATCCGTTTCCCTTTATTTCTGTGTTCACACATTTCCAATCCAATTTTTTTCTTATTGGGGTTGTTGATTATATTTAAACCAGTATCTATATGTGATTACGTGATGATTACTACACCAAGAGACAGGGTAGCACAGAAATGTAATTGAGAGTGCTAACAAATTTAGGCCTACATCCGTTTCCTTTTACTTTAGTCTTCACACATTTTCAATTACATATTATTTTTCTTTTGGGTGGGGGAGTTGTTGAGTATATTCAAAGCAGCATATATAGGTATACTACACCAATACATAGAGGCCAACATCTGAGAGGCCCAAAAATGTCAGGGCTACGGAAGGGTTCCAAACAAAAGACCCAGTTCCAGAATGTGGGTAGTAGCAGCACCAACTATCTGGCCAGAAGTAGTAGTAGTAGGCCACAGTTGTCCCTGCTGGCTTCGGAAAGGCGCAACATTATTGTTGAGGAGAAAGAGGATAAGTTTGAGAATTGGATGGCTCACTTCTCCTTGGAGGTGACTTCAGAGTCCAACACCTTGCTGTGAAGCCAGGCATTCCTCCTGCTCCTCTTTCAGCCTCAAAGAAGGCTTTTAGTAAAGTCCTATCAGTCTTCACTGCCCCTTCCTAGTGGAGCTCCTTCCTTTTTCCTAAGAAGTGTCAAGAAAACCCCACCTATGCCCTATGGCAGATAGTCAAGAGAGCCTCCCTGTTAACGATTTGTGTGAGAGCAGTCAGCATTTGTACTCCCCTGAGGGGGAGGTGGAGGCTGCAGACCCCAGGCATAACCATGTGATGTGGTAGTAGTGGCACCCATAGCCTTGGTATTGGGGATAGGGACAGTGGGAGTCGAGGAATAGCAGGGGAGGGTGGCCAAATAACCCATCATGATATCCCACAGTCTGGGGCCAAAAACATGCCAGAGCTAAGCTGATCTCGGATGCCTCTACTGCTCCGTGAGTATCTCCCGTCTGGCATTTTTTTCTCCATGCTGCCGGAAGACAAAAGCAATGCCTTGTGCAAGCTATGCAAAAGCAAAATAAGACATGGGCAGGCAAACACAAATGTAGGCACCACAGCTCTATTGAACCCCATGAAGCAACATCACCCAATCAGGAGCAGGAGTTCCCTCCTTCTCCTGGTTCTCCTTGCGCCAGCTAGGCTGCATCCACGAGCAGTGTGGTGTCTTCCACATCATCCCTTTCCTCTTCTCCCACTCAGACTCCTCCCCGCTCTATTGTCAGCCATCAATAACAGAATGCATGGCCAGGAAACAACTCTATGCGCCCAGCAATTGGACTGTGCGCAAGCTTAATTCCCACCTGGCCAATATGCTGGCAGTGCAGTTGCTGCCATACCATTTAGTTGAGTCTGCTGCCTAGATGACATTTGTTTCTCCCAAAAAGCCATCCCTGCCTTGTACTCTCATGTGGTGGACAATGTTGGGTGCTCCCTGCGATTCTCACTGTGCGGCAAGGTTCACCCCACGGTGGACACCTGGAGCAGCTCTTATGGGCAGGGACAGAACATGTTTTTCAAGGCCCACTGGGTCCGTTTTTTTCTGGCATTGGCAAGGCAGCAGCCCGACAACTAGGCCAGGTCCTTTTGACCCCCCACAATTTGTTGGTCTTGCTCCTACACTAGGCACTTGTCCACTTCCTCCATGGACATGTTCCCGTCCCCAACAGCAGCAGGGCACAAGGTACTCTCACTATCTGTCCTTCCTATTACATGAGTCAAGTCAAGCTTTGCCACACTGTGTTGGAGCTCATCGGCCTGGGAGAGAGTAGCTACACCGGCAAGAAGCTCCTCAAGTACATCAAGCAGCAAACATCCCGGTGGCTGTTATCCCACCAACTGTAACTGGGCAAGGTGGTCAGCGACAATGAGCGCAACATCCTGGCAGCTCTGAACCTGGGCAAAATAGCACTTGCTCCCTGCATGGCGCACGCCATCAACCTAGTGGTGCAGCACTTTCTAAATAAGTACACTGGCTTGTGTAAGGTGCTGGCAAAGTCCAGGAGACTGTCCGAGCATTTCAGCCACTCTTACCTGGTGGGGAACGCTCTCCTGAACCTGCAGCGACAGAGCGGCCTGCCACTACACCGCTTAATGCACGACGTGCTGCTGGAATTCAACATTGCCCATGCTTGAGCGTCTGTACAAGCAGTGGAAAACCGTGGCAGGAACCATGTGTTGCTTCGAGGTCTGGCAGTGGCAGCTCAACCAAGACGACAACTGCGGCATGATCAATGTCATCCCTCTCATATTTATCTTAGAACAAACGTTGATACCAATGTAGTAGGGGACCACAATGGAAAAAGGGCAGCTGACACATCTTGCTGTCCGCCCTACCATCACGTTATGGATGTCTGCTTCTGCCACCATCTTGCCACTGCTGCAACCTACCCACCATCAAATTCTGTAAGGCTGCTGGTGCCACTGCCATCATGACACTGCTGCGGCCTGCCTATCATCATCTTCTGTAAGGCTGCTGCTGCCTCCATCATGCTGCTGCCTGCCTACCAACAATGTACCTTATGGCTGCTGCTGCCGCCTCAGAGGCTGCTGTTTCTCGCTTCTAATCCCCTACTGCCACGGCTATTAATGCAAAGCATCTGCCATTACTGCCACTACTACTACTACTACCCATAGACAGCTGACTTACTGCCTTGTATGTTCCGTGCAATACTGCTCCTGCTACTATGGCGGCCCCATGCCATTATATCCGTACCGTACCCTGTCCGCATCCACACTGGACAGCTGCTGCTGCTGCTCCCAATTAAAACAGAGAATTTTTTTCGGCTCATTAGGCAGACATTCTGACCCTGTCAATGCGTAGTTTTTGGACGCCTGGTCCCCTAAGCCATTTTTTCTATATATATATATATTTTTTTATCCCACAACACTGTTTGTGTTTAAAGGGGTTATGCAATATAAAAATACCCTACCCCCTTGTATGGGTTATACTTACCTGCTCCCCGGCACCAGCGTTGCTTCGTATCCCTGCATGGCCACCACTGCATCTCCCCGTCGCTCGGATCAAAACATCTGGCGACGAGGGGAGCAGCCAATAGCAGCCCGCGAAGGGGACGAGCCCCCTTGATGTCGTGCAGAGATCCGGAGCGACATGGGTGCCTGGGAGCAGGTAAGTATAATCCATGCAAGGGGCATTTGGGGGATATTTTAGATATCAGATAACCCTTTTAAACATCATCTGCCCCCAATAAGCTTTGGAATATGAAAAAGCATAACGTATGTGCCGGCACGGTGTGATATTAAACACGCTGTATGTTAACGCCTCTCACGTGCTTTTCCCCATAGCTGTATGTCAGTGTCACCCAGACATCACTTACTATTGCTGTCATTGTGGTCCAAAGGTTGGGGGGGCTGTGGAATTCATAAAAAATAAACAGAAAGAGATATTAAGTTTTCCTAAAAATTCTGAGTACTAGGAGGCTAGAGGGGGTTATATACAAGCTTTCAGGGCAATTGGAGCAACTTCGGTTTGGTTCAAACTGAACTTTATCAAAAATTTGCCAAAATGGACCCAAAACGAATCTCGAGTGGTTCACTCATCTCTTATAATGATTTATGGACATATCAGCTTACGTTAAGAAAGAGTTCACTGTGCTACTGAATTCACTACTAGTTTGAAGGTTTTTGGGGTCACTGTAGCACATGCAGTACCATTTTTCACCTCTGAAGACACTCCATAGCCATTGTCGTAACAGCGCCACCTCCACATCAACACACCAAGCATAGGATGGAGCCTTCCCCAAAAACGGTAGCAGGTAATACAAGGCATGTGGCTGGTGTAAAAAGTGTGGATGGTGGAAGGAGCGGGCAGTGTAAAGGTTGTGGAAGGAGCGGGCAGTGTAAAGGTTGTGGAAGGACGGACAGTGTAAAGGTTGTGGAAGGACGGACAGTGTAAAGGTTGTGGAAGGAGCGGGCAGTGTAAAGGTTGTGGAAGGAGCGGGCAGTGTAAAGGTTGTGGAAGGACGGACAGTGTAAAGGTTGTGGAAGGACGGACAGTGTAAAGGTTGTGGAAGGACGGACAGTGTAAAGGTTGTGGAAGGAGAGGGCAGTGTAAAGGTTGTGGAAGGAGCGGGCAGTGTAAAGGTTGTGGAAGGACGGACACGGACAGTGTAAAGGTTGTGGAAGGAGCGGGCAGTGTAAAGGTTGTGGAAGGAGCGGGCAGTGTAAAGGTTGTGGAAGGAGCGGGCAGTGTAAAGGTTGTGGATGGTGGAAGGGGAGGACAGTGTAAAGGTTGTGGAAGGACGGACAGTGTAAAGGTTGTGGAAGGACGGACAGTGTAAAGGTTGTAGAAGGAGCGGGCAGTGTAAAGGTTGTGGAAGGACGGACAGTGTAAAGGTTGTGGAAGGACGGACAGTGTAAAGGTTGTGGAAGGACGGACCGTGTAAAGGTTGTGGAAGGACGGACAGTGTAAAGGTTGTGGAAGGAGCGGGCAGTGTAAAGGTTGTGGAAGGACGGACAGTGTAAAGGTTGTGGAAGGACGGACAGTGTAAAGGTTGTGGAAGGACGGACAGTGTAAAGGTTGTGGAAGGACGGACAGTGTAAAGGTTGTGGAAGGACGGACAGTGTAAAGGTTGTGGAAAGACGGACAGTGTAAAGGTTGTGGAAAGACGGACAGTGTAAAGGTTGTGGAAGGGCGGACAGTGTAAAGGGTGTGGAAGGGTGGACAGTGTAAAGGGTGTGGAAGGGCGGACAGTGTAAAGGTTGTGGAAGGACGGACAGTGTAAAGGTTGTGGAAGGACGGACAGTGTAAAGGTTGTGGAAGGACGGACAGTGTAAAGGTTGTGGAAGGACGGACAGTGTAAAGGGTGTGGAAGGACGGACCGTGTAAAGGTTGTGGAAGGACGGACCGTGTAAAGGTTGTGGAAGGACGGACAGTGTAAAGGTTGTGGATGGTGGAAGGGCCAGACAGTGCAAAGGTTGTGGATAGTGGAAGGGAGGACAGTGTAAAGTGTGTGGATGGTGGAAGGGGAGGATAGTGGAAAGGGTGGATAATGTAAAGATTGTGGATGGTGGAAGGGGCAGACAGTGTAAGGGCTATGGATTGTGGAAGGGGAGGATAGTGCAAAGGTTGTGGATAGTGGAAGGGAGGACAGTGTAAAGGGTGTGGATGGTGGAAGAGGAGGATAGTGGAAAGGTTGTAGATAGTGGAAGGGACAAATAGTGTAAAGGTTGTGGATATTAGAAGGGGCGGATAGTGTAAAGGTTGTGGATAGTGGAAGAGGCAGATGGTGTAAAGGTTGTGGATGGTGGAAGGGCAGACAGTGTAAAGGTTGTGGATGGTGGAAGGGCAGACAGTGTAAAGGTTGTGGATAGTGGAATGGCAGACAGTGTAAAGGTTGTGGATGGTGGAAGGGGAGGATAGTGTAAAGGTTGTGGATGACGAAAGGGGAGGATAGTGTAAAGGTTGTGGATGGTGGAAGGGCAGACAGTGTAAAGGTTGTGGATAGTGGAAGGGAGGACAGTGTAAAGGGTGTGGATGGTGGAAGGGGAGGATAGTGTAAAGGTTATGGATAGTGGAAGGGCAGACAGTGTAAAGGTTGTGGACAGTGGAAGGGCAGACAGTGTAAAGGTTGTGGACAGTGGAAGGGCAGACAGTGTAAAGGGTGTGGATGGTGGAAGGGGAGACAGTGTAAAGGTTGTGGATAGTAGAAGGACAGATAGTGTAAAGATTGTGGATAGTAGAAGGGGCAAATAGTGTAAAGGTTGTGGATAGTGGAAAGGGGCAGATAGTGGAAAGGTTGTGGATAGTGGAAGGGACAAATAGTGTAAAGGTTATGGATATTAGAAGGGGCGGATAGTGTAAAGGTTGTGGATAGTGGAAGAGGCAGATAGTGTAAAGGTTGTGGATGGTGGAAGGGTGGACAGTGTAAAGGTTGTGGATGGTGGAAGAGGCAGATAGTGTAAAGGTTGTGGATGGTGGAAGGGCATATAGTGTAAAGGTTGTGAATTGTAGAAGGGGCTGACCGTGTAAAAGTTGTGGGTAGTGGAAGGGCGGACAGTGTAAAGGTTGTGGAGGGTGGAAGGGGTGGATAATGTAAAGGTTGTGGATGGTGGAAGGGGAGGATAGTGTAAAGGTTGTGGATAGTGGAAGGGAGGACAGTGTAAAGGGTGTGGATGGTGGAAGGGGAGGATAGTGGACAGGGTGGATAATGTAAAGGTTGTGGATAGTGGAAGGACAGATAGTGTAAAGATTGTGGATAGTAGAAGGGGCAGATAGTGTAAAGGTTGTGGATAATGGAAAGGGGCAGATAGTGGAAAGGGTGTGGATAGTGGAAGGGACAAATAGTGTAAAGGTTATGGATATTAGAAGGGGCGGACAGTGTAAAGGTTGTGGATGGTGGAAGGGCGGACAGTGTAAAGGTTGTGGGTGGTGGAAGGGCGGACAGTGTAAAGGTTGTGGATAGTGGAAGGAAGGACAGTGTAAAGGTTGTGGATAGTGGAAGGAAGGACAGTGTAAAGGTTGTGGATAGTGGAAGGGAGGACAGTGTAAAGGGTGTAGATGTTGGAAGGGGAGGATAGTGGACAGGGTGGATAATGTAAGGGTTGAGGATAGTGGAAAGGGGCAGATAGTGGAAAAGTTGTGGATAGTAGAGGGGACAAATAGTGTAAAGGTTATGGATATAAGAAGGGGCGGATAGTGGAAAGGATATGGCAAGTGGAAAGGGCAGATAGTGTAAAGGTTGTGTATAGTGGAAGGGGCAGATAGTGTAAAGGTTGTGGATGGTGGAAGGGGCGGACAGTGTAAAGGTTGTGGATGGTGGAAGAGGGAGATGGTGTAAAGGTTGTGGAAGGGGCGGACAGTGTAAAGGTTTTGGATGGTGGAAGAGGGAGATGGTGTAAAGGTTGTGGATGGTGGAAGGGCGGAGAGTGTAAAGGTTGTGGATAGTGGAAGAGGCAGATAGTGTAAAGGTTGTGGATTGTAGAAGGGGCTGACCGTGTAAAAGTTGTGGATGGTGGAAGGGCGGACAGTGTAAAGGTTGTGGATAGTGGAAGAGGCAGATAGTGTAAAGGTTGTGGATTGTAGAAGGGGCTGACCGTGTAAAAGTTGTGGATGGTGGAAGGGCGGAGAGTGTAAAGGTTGTGGATAGTGGAAGAGGCAGATAGTGTAAAGGTTGTGGATTGTAGAAGGGGCTGACCGTGTAAAAGTTGTGGATGGTGGAAGGGCGGACAGTGTAAAGGTTGTGGATAGTGAAAGTGGTGGACAATATAAAGTTTGTGGATAGTGTAAGGGGTGGGTAGTGTTAATGTGGATAGTGGAATTAATACTGTTGGGGTATAGATGGTAAGGGATAAGCATTGTGGGTGGATATATTTAATGAGGTGCAGTTACTCCTACCTTTTCCATGTTTCTTTTTATATAGACTTGCCCCCTACCAGACCACATAAAAACTACACATATTATATAGTCATTGAAAGTGAAACAACCCATAGTGATAAACTATTAATTATCAATACTTAGTTTACTAGTTACTTCCCACCTATCACAGAAGCATTTCACTGAAGCCTCCTACATGGCATTACCCTAGACAAGTGCCTACATAGCACTGGCACAATAACAGTCCTATACTCCATACATTAATCTAGAAGATCAACATGAGAAACTTCAGGTGGATCAGTAGGAGTTATGAACATGTGGACCACAAATTACAAACCCCTGCCCTACCCCCTTGACCCTCCCCCGGGCGTACACACCTGTGTATCTGCCCTTCATCCGAGTCCGGCGTGGCATCTCCAGATGGGTGTGATTGTTTTTGGATATGTATATACATATCTGAGATGAAAAACTGGGTGGTGGAGGAAGCGGGTAGTCCAGGAAGAGCATGAGTGTGGAAAACGCAGTATATCGGGGATGTGAGACGTGATGGAAATAGATAGAAGATGGTGACAAATGCAGATGATGGAGGAAGTTGGTAGGCACCGAACATGACATGGTGGAAAAAATGAGCTGAAGCCTGAGGAATAGATAAAAGTTTTAGAAGACAGTGATGGGGTGGAAGGGGGTTAGGATTGGGACAACTATTCAGAAGACTTCAGCAAGATAGTGGGGTACTTTGTAGGGGAGTGGACAGATGTCAAAAAGGGCAACACAGAAGTTCTGAAAAGGTAAGATAGCAGGAGATGGATGAACAGATGGAAAGGTAGGATGAGGATGATGGTGACAATGGTGTGGGGTAGAAGCAAGTAGGAGACATACAGTGCCGGGGGTAGAAGACGCACAGAGAAGTAGGAGTGTGGATGTTGAGAGCAGGATTCCTCTGGAAATTTCGCTGCTTTATTTGAAGTGCGTAGTGTGGCTGACGTCATTCCCCACCTCTTGTCCTCCTCCTCTATTCTCCTCCTTTTCCCCTGCAGCCTATCACCTCCTCCTGGTGTGAGCCTCCTCCTCGTCATTCTAGTTGTTGTTCTTCCCCGCTCTGCATTGTGTATGTGCTCTGCCCTCTGCACACATCACTATCCTAGTACTACTCCTTATAACCAGTATTAGTACTCTCTGTATGGCAAAGATAGGTGTCCCCTTTTCCATGCTGCTCTGGGCCATACCATTTCAGAGTTATAAGACTGTGAGCTCTTCTACTTATTTAATGCACTATTTAGCTCCCGCATTGCAGACTGTAAGTGCTGGCCTACGTGTTGGAAGATCTCCAGAGCACATCTGACTTGTTATAATTATTCGGTGTGTAATCCTGACCATATCCTACAGTACGTGGAGGGGGCTGGATTCATATATGCTAGAAATAACAATAACCATATAAGCTCTGCTCCCCACTATCCCTCCCCAGCTCTTTCCACACCCCACCTGCCACCTTGACACTCTTTCTTCTCCTTCCTCCCCCCACCTTCTTCTGCTTCCCTCACATCTGTAAGATCAGGGCCCAGAACCGTGATTTGGAAGACCCTGGTTGTTGCCCTGGTCTCCCCTTTTCTGTTCCTGCTGAGCTACTTCTCTGTACCCCACCTCGTCTCCATCTTCTCCCCTTCTTCCTGCACTCTCTCTTTTCCCCAGACATTCTGCTCTCTTCTTCCCACTACCCCCTCTCCTAAGCCGACCATAGTCATGAGATATTTATCTACAGATCAGTAGCAGATCCAGCTACATTTGTTGATATCTGACAATCCATTGTTTGTGATGGTCGTACAGACTAGATAGCTGCTGACTGACCACTATTCCTCCTAAATCCCCATACCAAGGGAAGACTGGCTATAGACCCTACTGGAAATTTCCATGTGGGCCGATTCCCAGTCTGCTGCCTGAGCCCTCCTCATGGCCCCATGGCAGGGTACATAACCTGGTGCTCTCAGGATTAATTAATACTGATGGCATCAGGTTCTTATGCACCTAGCAAACAGCTGCAGGAGCCCTCCTGAACTCAACTGTATCATTGTCCTCAGTATTTCGTGCTGCACTGTGGCATTCATTTCTGTCTGGGTGGTATTTTTTTTCACTATGGTATTGCAGGTCCTGCCTACTTCTGTTGTCCCTGCCTATTTGTGTTGCTCCATCTTCAGTCAGTTTGGACCCACCACTATGACATGGGGCCACTTTTAGTTTTTTTTCCAGGGCGACTTTACGTTCCCAGTCCGCCCCTGCCTCATACATATGCATGCTAGGCTCAGCCAAATGCATTCTCAGTGGGGTGAGGGAAATAAACCACAGACACATCCCTCTGGTGGTGACTTATCTACTGAGGAAGCAATGAATTAACATGCCTGATCCTTCTTTCCCCAAGTGTCTGCTGTCAGGGTAAAGTTGGGACAAAACTAATGGGTTGGGATAAAACTATTGAGTTCAGCCAACATTGCTTTGATGTGGATGGGCTCCTTTAGCTGGAGCCACCAATGATCTACTGTTAAATATCTCATGTCTATGGCCAGCTTTACCAGATCACCTCTTCTACTCTCTCTCTACTGCCTGGAGCAACTATCTCTTCACTTCCCTCCTATCTGCCCCCCTTTACCATAAGACTCCATTTGCAGCAACTTATCTTCTATGGGAAGAAAGGACTGGGGATGAAGAAATCCAAAATCTGCCTTCAGGGAGGAGTCGGTACACTACCATACACATTCGACAGTTGGCAGGCTTGGTGGACATTCCTCGTGGTGATAAGAAGTCCTCAGAAAACTACACATTAAAGGAATCACAAAGCCAAGACACTAACGAGAAGAAACTTAATCCAAAGCTTGTATTTAAATGTGACAAGATGAATTCATGACCCTGGTGTTGATCAGTTACAGGAAACCCATTGACCATAATTCCCTTCCTAGAAAATACCTGTCACCCTTGTCCATGACAATCACCAGGCTATTTAGATGATGCCTGGCCACCCAGAGCTGAAAAATGCATTCCCCTGCAGTAAAAATACCCTATCATGATACCACCATGAATCTTATCCTCAGGTCTTCTCCATCTTACCCTCCCCACCTTCATGTTCCAGGGAGATATTTACTCATCTTAGGCGTCCCAGATAAGAACAGGTGGTAGCATTTGAGAAAAAGATAGAAGGCGTTTGATGTCTGTGGTTCTGACAGCCCTGTTTTGATGGGCTGTAAAGGTCCAGCTTGGACTTCAATTAGCTGGCGTCGAGAGCCACATAGAATACAGTTGTGTTCTTTTAAGGCCCACAGACAGGTGCAGGGGAAGGACTCTGAATATTCCACTATTCAATAAGTGAGGGAGAATAAAGACACCAAATAGTCATAACATTGGGAGAACTTTAATGTGCTGCAAAGGCCATTTACAGGAATAAATACATATATGGACTATACAGGAACTATCTGCAGACCGAGCAATGGAACCGGTGGCGAGAAGACCCGCTGCTCTAACTGTCCAGACTCATGAGTAAAGCGGTTCCTCTCTTGATCCAGTGCTCCGGTGGTGATGACCCCGTTTTAAGATCCACTCCGATCACAAAGGAAGCTCGACCAGTGGACCCACACCGGACCGGGTAGTAATAGCAGGGGCAGGAATACAGTCCTGAGAAAGAGAGAAAGGTTGTACATAGGTGAGTTTGGTGGTGAGCCAGAAGATAGCTGGCTAGATGTGTAATCCATGATTCCTCCAGGTTTAGTTAAAGAGGTTATGACATGATTAATGTAAAAATTTAATCAGACACCATATAGTACATGACAATCTACAACCAGTCCTGTACCTCACATGGATCCAGAGATCTCCTCATCCATTGCTCCAATTGTTCTGCTAGATTTATATCAAGCTGGCAGCTCGAGGGGAGTGTCCTTTATTGGGGCATGTCTTTTCTGCTGCAGCTCTCACCCTATCACAGCCCAGGAGGCAGTTGAAGGATGGAACTGAGCATGTGCGTCCACCTCAGTGAGGTGGACAGAGAAATAAGGAAAACAACAAACAGCAGGTGGCGCTATACAGAGATTGCGCTATGCAAAAATGTTTAATTACATGCAAGTACAAAAGGTATTCAGATCTAGGGGCTGGTTTGAAAACTGACATATTTTTCATGGGATAAACCCTTTCATGTCCATTGGGTGTAAATATGTAAATGGTTAGGAATATATTCTAAGGGTATGTTCACACTTTGGATCTTTAAAATCTGTCTACAAAATTCAGCACTTTTTTAGTGTTTTTTTAATGTGGTTTCGGACACATTTTTGAAGTGGTTTAACCGATTGGATGATCCGCACCAAAAAACGTGTGGACATGTATGGAGCGATTTTTTTGATACTTTCTATTCAGTGTGGATTCTGCCCAAAGATAAAAAAAAAATAATAACTGTAAAAAATAGTAAGGACATAAATGAAAGAAACATGTCATCCTTATGGAAAGTAATGCAGGAGATTCAATGGGTTGATGAACGGCGCACATGGGGGTGTGGCAAGGGGAAGGGGAGTGGTAAGGGGAAGGGGCGTGGCCATCAGCCCTGACTACTTTATCTTTATTTACGCCAGTGTTCTGGAGCAAATGAAGCCAGAAATCTAAAGAATATCTGAGAAGTCGTAGATTTCTGTTTAGACACATGGACTGCAGGAGGATGCGCCTAATCATAACGCAGGAGGCGCGCACCTCGTCAGAAATCAGGATTGGCACATAAATCTCCCCCATAATGTCTGTTCCTGAATAGATCTAGTCTTGGAAATGCAATGGCCGTCTCAGCAGTTAAAGGGTTTCTCTGAACTTTTACCATCAATATCAGATCGGTAGGGGTCCGACACCTCAGATGATCAGCTGTATGAGGAGACGGCGCTCGCAGCGTGCCGTCTCCCTTCTCTCTTCCTCTCCCTTTTGTTTTTATTACCGGTCTTTAAACATATCGCCTGCTCGCATGTGCAGTGGGCGCCATAGCCGCCGGGTTTCTGCTATTTTAAATACCCATAAGGCTGATCGCATACATTTTCCCCTTCAGATGCCGTGGTCAAATGTGACCATGGCATTTGAGCAGTCCGGAATGGGAAGCTGCATGCTTCCGCTCTGGTAACAGTGTTCCCCGGCTGAGATCGGGGAACCTGTTACATTGCTGAAATAGCCCGAAGCCTCAAGCAGGAATAAGGAGAATTTTTGTGAAACTCACCTGTAAAATCTTTTTCTCGTCTTTTCCATTGGGGGACACAGACCATGGGTATAGCCTAGGTCATTACTAGGAGGAGACACTATGCAAATAAAAAAAGAGAGCTCCTCCTCCACGGGCTATACCCCCATGCTCCACCGGGAGGACCCCAGTGCATGCAAAAGCAGTAGGAGAAGGAGACAAAAAAACGACAGAGACCAGAACAAAGGAATACCGCCATCGGACCGTTAACCATGAGGTCCCGAAGAACGAAACCAACCCCTCCTGCAACAGGCAAGAATGGGTGGGAGCTGTGTCCCCCAATGGAAGAGACGAGAAAAAGATTTTACAGGTGAGTTTAACAAAAAAAAAATCCTTTTCTCGCACATTCCATTGGGGGACACAGACCATAGGACGTCCCACAGCAGTCTATGGGGTGGGAAAAAGATCAGCACCTCCAGGGGGAAACGCCCAGCGGTCAAACAGGAACCACCGCCTGCAATACCTTGCGCCCAAGGGCAGCATCAGCCGATGCCAAAGAGTGCAGTTGGTAAAACTTTGTAAAAGGTATGTAAGGACGACCAGGTGTCCGCCTTACAAATTTGAGATGCCGAGGCGCGATTCCGCCTAGCCCAGGAAGCCCCCATCGCCCTGGTGGAGTGCACGGTAACCCCAGCTGGGGGAACCCTGCCACGGGAACGATAAGCCGTGGCAATAGCCGACCGAATGCACTGAGCCACCGAGACCTTGGAAGCCGCCAGACCCTTACGAGGCCCCTCGGGAATAACGAAAAGAGAGTCCGTACGGTGGAAAGGGGCAGTAACCGAAAGGTACACCCGCAGAGCACAGACAACGTCCAGGGAATGGAGAGCGCGCTCCTTGCGGTTCGCCGGGGGTGGACAAAAAGAGGGCAGGACTATATCCTCATTAAGGTGGAAAGCGGAGACCACCTTGGGCAAAAAGGAAGGGACCGGGCGTAGCACCGCTTTATCCTGGTGGAAGACCAAAAAGGGCTCCCTAGAGGAAAGAGTGGCCAGCTCCGACACCCTCCTGATCGAGGTGATGGCCACCAAAAAGACCACCTTCCAGGTGAGAAAACTCAAGGAAACCTCCCTCAGAGGCTCAAAGGGAGCCGTCTGGAGGGAAGACAGAACCAAATTGAGATCCCAGGGGGGCAGGGGAGGAACATACGGAAGAACCGAATGCGGACAGAGCAGAGCCAGGGATCGCTGAAAGAAGATGGCTAGAGCCAAGACCTGACCTTTTAGGGAGCTCAGGGACATTCCCATCTCAAGGCCTGACTGGAGAAAGGAGAGGACCACCAGAACGGAGAAACAAAGGGGAAAAACGCCTAGCTTCTCACAAAAGGCAAGAAAGGCCTTCCAGGTACGATAGTATATCCGAGAGGAAACTGGTTTTCTGGCCTTAATAATGGTCTTCACGACGGAGTCCGAGAAGCCCCTCTTCTTCAGGATGACGGTCTCAACAGCCACGCCGTTAAACTAAGTGACCGTAAATTCTGGTGGAAGAGCGGTCCTTGAGACAGTAGGTCCTTCCTGAGAGGAAGAGGCCACAGAACGTCTGCCAGCATCCGAATGACATCCGAGAACCAGGCCTTGCGAGGCCAATCGGGGGGATGAGAATGGTCGGAATCCCTTCCGTCGTGATCTTGCGAAGGACCTTTGGGAGTAGAGGCAGTGGTGGAAAGACATAGAGAAGGAGGAAGTCTTGCCACGGAGACACCAGCGCGTCCACCCCGTACGCCTCCGGATGCCGAGCATGAGCCAGGAACGTGGGAACCTTGTTGTTGAGCCTGGACGCAATTAAGTCCACGTCCGGGCGGCCCCAACGGCGACAGACGTACTCGAATACCTCCGGTCGTAAAGACCACTCTCCCGGATCCACTGTGTTGCGACTGAGACAGTCCGCCTTCCAATTGTCGACCCCTGGGATGTACACTGCCGACAGTACTGGAACATGAGTCTCCGCCCACTGGAGGATCCTTTCCGCCTCCTGCATCACCGTCCAGCTGAGGGTCCCGCCATGATGGTTGATGTAAGCCAGAGCTGTGGCATTGTCCGACTGGACCCTTAGCGGGTGACCTGCTAGGAGAGGAGTCCAATGAGAAAGGGAGAGGAAAATTGCTCTGAGCTCCAGCACGTTGATCGGAAGGCTTCTGCCGCCGACCAAACCCCCTGAAACGTCTGGGCCTGGAGAACGGCACCCCAACCCAGGATACTGGCATCGGTGGTGACGACCGTCCAGGAGATCGGAAGGAAGGACCTCCCTGAAGACAGGTTCTGAGGGGACAGCCGCAACCAAGGGAGTTCTACACGAACCCAAGGAGGCAGGCGGACCCGAGAGTCCAGACCGCGTGATGTCCTTTCCCAAAAGGACAGGATCGCCCGCTGCAGAGGCCGAGTGTGAAACTGGGCAAAGGGGACGGCCTCGAAGGAGGCCACCATAAGCCCCAGAACCTCCATGCACTCCCGGAGGGAGAGACGTCGGGAGTGCAGGAGGCGAGACACCGACTCTTGGGATCCGGAAGGAATATCCGAGCTGCCGTGGTGTCCATAATCATCCCTAGGTAGGTCACTCTCTGAGAGGGATGAAGAGAGGACTTCTGGAAATTGATCAGCCAGCCGAACTGTTCCAGAGTCTGAACAGTGATTCGGATGCTGTCCTTGGCCTGGGGAAGGGAGGGAGCCTTTATCAGTATGTCGTCCAGGTAGGGCAACAGAGATATGCCCCTGGTATGGAGAAGTACAAAGATCGGCGCCAAGATCTTTGTGAAAACCCGAGGGGCTGTCGCCAGCCCAAAGGGAAGTGCGACAAACTGGTAATGCTTTCCGCCGACAGCGAAGCGCAGGAATCTGTGGCGAGATTCTTCGATAGGGACATGCAGACAGGCGTCTTGATGTCCACAGACGCGAGGAACTCCCCTGGAAGAAGAGAAGCAATAACGGAGCGGAAGGATTCCATACGAAACCTCCGCACCCGCAGGGACCTGTTTGATAGCTTCAGGTCTAGGACCGGACGCACCGATCCCTCCTTCTTTGGCACAACGAATAGGTGGGAGTAGAAATCTGTGCCTTGTTCCTCTAGGGGGACTGGGACAATCACTCCCCTGTCCAAAAGGGAAGAGACCGCTTGCAAAAGGGCCGAGGCCCGAACCGGATCCCCCAGAACCCGAGAAGGGAAGAAACGCTCCGGAGGCCTGGAAGCGAAATCTATTTTGTAACCGGAGATTACAATTTCCAGGGCCCAGGCGTCCCAGATGTGAGCTCTCCAAACCTGTTGAAAGGAGAGCAGTCGGCCCCCCACCGTAAGAGGTGGGGGCGCCCCTTCAGGCGGAGGACTGCTTGGGGGCTGCGGGGTGGGCTGATTGTGCCTGCGGGCGCCAGGAAGGTTGGGGCTTCAAGGCAGGCTTCTTGTGGGAGTCCTGAGAGCCACCCGGGAAGGGGGCCGCCGGAGACCTGGAAGAGGAGAAGCAACGAAAGGACTGGTTCCTAAAACCAGAGGACCGAGCTTCGAAGGTGCGCTTGGATCTAGAATGGGGCAGGTTGGTGCTCTTGCCTCCCGTCGCGTCCGAGATGATCTCGTCCAGCTTAGCACCAAAAAGCCTCGAACCCGCAAAGGGGAGGTTAGTGAGGGAACGCTTGGAGGAAGCGTCAGCGTCCCAAACCTTTAACCAGATCTCTCTGCGCTGAGTGACCGAGAGGGCCGAAACACACGCAAAGAAAATGCTAACAATAAAGGAAGCTTCACAAAGGAACTTCATCGCCTGAGACATCTGGAGGACAAAGTTCAAGGTGTCCGCAGAGGCATCCTGCTCCGCGAGGTCCTGATGGTGGCTCTGCAACCATACCGAAAGCGGGCCGCAGGCCTGTGCCTGCCAGAGTGAAGATGGCTTTGGAAAGAGAATCCAAACGCCTGTCAACCGAGTCCCGTAGAGAGGAACCGTCCAAGACAGGTATGGGCGTATTCTTAGCCACCGGCGGGTCGACCTTAGGAGGGGAAGACCACTGCTGCACATTTTCTGCCGGAAATGGATAAAGAGTATACATGCGTTTCGTGGCAGAAAATCGGTGATTAGGGCGTTCCCAGGCCTTAGAAAGGACCTTGTCGAATTTGCCGGATGGGGAATACAACCGTTTGTGGTTTCCTAGAATTGAAAAGAGGGAATTCCTGGCTACTAGTGGAAGGAGATTCCCCCTGGATATCAAAAGTGTCCTGGACCGCCGCCACCAAGTCTGCCACCATGGTGGACAGCTTGGGCGAAGGTTCCAGCTCTGTGTCCTCGTCCGAGCTGGATCGTTCCCCTTCCGACCTATGGTCCCTGCGAGGAGGGGAAGTGTCTGAACGTGCCTCCAGGCGAGGAGGGGAAGCAGAGTCATCCGAGGAGGGATGCTGCTGTGTACGCTGCCTTTTAGTGGCCGAGCGTCCTCTGTGGGAACCACTGGGAGGTGGAGTGGTGTTAGCCACAGGATCCGTGGTCGCCATGCGTTCCATGAAGGCCATGGCGGCCCGAGAAACTTGGGCTAAATCAGCGGCCGCCCTAGATATGGCAGAGGCCCATGCGGGTTCTGTGGGCTCCGAAGGGGCGGAAGGAGGACTGGGCTGAGTGAGAGGAGGAGGGGGAGGATGATCTTGTCCAGAGGCAAGGCAAGAGTCACAGGATCCAGTGACCGATAGTGGCAAACAGCAGACCTTACATGACCCCAGTAGGGCTTGAGGAGCCGCCTTGGAGGATTTTTGGGGACCCAGGTTTTGGCGTGATGGCGACAATCCCAGAAAAGAAAAAAGGTCAGGGTCTTCTACCGTTACTGCAGCAAGCTGAGGGCTAAACAAACTGTCCTACCGCGACCCGTGAGGAGCAGTTGGGAGCAGCCATGGGTGGAGAAGCGCTGAGATGGAATGGAAGCGCCTGGAGCTGAAGAAATAGGGCTCCGCCCACCAATCGCATCAAGGATGGCGCGAAACCCGCGCGCGCGGGAAGTATGAAAAAAACGCCCGGCGCCAAAAACGGCGTAGCAGGGGTTAAGGATAGAGCCGTGGCCGCCGGAGGGGTAGGAGAACTGAGCGGCGCAGGTTAGTGTACCGCTGTGGGAGGAGGCTGAGGAAGCTGCCACTTCTGAAGAACGATTGCCCCAAGACAGGAATCCTTCCCCCCCTTCAACACCACCCACCCAAGCGGGCCCTAAGTGTCACACAGGGAGACAGAGGGAGGGCAGGGGGTTCTGCAGGAGTGCCGCATATACTTATCTGCGTCCTGCAGTCTTCTCCCTCTGCTCCACACCAGCGGGGTTCACCTCTTCAGTCAGCTGGCACAAGGAGTGGCAGTGATCTGGTAGGAGGGCAGGAGTAGGTGACCCCGGATCTGGTAGGCCGTCGGAGCTGCAGGTCAAGCCCGGTTCCACTTATCTTCTTGGGGGAGGGGCAGGGGGGAGGTAGCCGGGGACGCCAATTCGACCCCAGAGCTCGCTCCACTGAGAGACCAGGGAAGCAAAATGCGACCCTGTGTCCTCTTGCAGAAAAAAAATAAACAGGAGTAGAGAGTCTATAGGGACAACCCTGCAGGAGCAGAAATGTCACCTCCTTATCCGACACTAAGCAAAGACTGGGGTCCTCCCGGTGGAGCATGGGGGTATAGCCCGTGGAGGAGGAGCTCTCTTTTTTATTTGCATAGTGTCTCCTCCTAGTAATGACCTAGGCAATACCCATGGTCTGTGTCCCCCAATGGAATGTGCGAGAAATACCAATAAAGACCACTAGGTGGTAGCATTGTATTGTTATATTGCAAATGAAGCGCTCAATGATGGCTATATAGCCATCAAGGAACAAAATGGGCAATCTAATGATTGCCAGTTATTGTCACCCAAGGTGACTTAAAAATTTTTTTAAAAAATTTGTTAAAAAAAGTTTTTACTAATAAATAAAAATACTTAACCAATAAAAAAATAAACATCATGGGCATTGCCATGTGCGAAAATGCTCATACAATTAAAATATAACAATATAAATGGCAAATAGCGTAACGGGAAAAAAAATAAAATAAATTCGCTATTTTTTGTCACTTCAACTACCCACAATTTTTTTTAAATAAAAAGTTATCAAAAAGTCGCACACACTTCAAATTGGTTTCACTGAAAAGTACAGATTGTCCCGCAGAAAATGAGCCCCCACACAGGCTACTACACATAACTACAAAAAAGTTATAGGGGTCCGAATATGGTGATAAAATGTATTTATTTTTTTCCCCTCAAAAGGTTTTAATTTTTTTTCAGTATTAAAACGCAAGAAAAATTATACAAGTGCGGTATCGTTGTAACCGTACTGACCTGGAGAATGAAGATAACAGGTCAATTTTACCGCATAGTGTATGGTGTAAAAAAAATAAAATAAAAACCTTTATCAGAATTGCATTTTTTTTCCCAATTCTACCCCATCTGGAATTTTTTTTCCTGAGGACTACAGCCCCAAGTGTGGAAAGTAGCTCATACTTTACTTGAAGGAACAAATGGCCAAAAGTCCTCTCCAAGAAACCCTCCCACCCCTTGATCTAACCTTCCCATGCCTCACTTACAATCCTTACAGGTTCAGAGCTTTGGAGTACAATGGGTGGTAAATTTCTAACATATTTATTCTATAACAACCCATGAGGGTCAGATACGTGATTACACAACATGCCTTCTTCCATTAGCTTCAGCTTCAACATGCCCTTTAAAGGGGTCGTCCCACTTCAGTAAATGGCATTTCTCATGTAGACAGAGTTAATACAAGGCACTTACTAATATATTGTGATTGTCCATACTGCCACCTCCTTTGCTGGCTGGATTCATTTTGCCATCACATTATACACAGCTCGTATCCATTAAGATATAAATGGGCTTAAGAGGCGAGATGCAGGCCGCTGCACTAGGTCAGCCCTACCTTCAGCATGCTGCCTGGACTGCTCCTAGTAATGATCCCTAGTAGGATTTCCTCAAGAGGCCAAGGATGGCCATGGGATTCCCTGCTGCAGCATTCAATTGCACAATTATCATATTTTTCGCTTTATAAGGCTACTTTCACACTCGCAGTAAGCTTGCGTGCAGTGTCAGGTCATAGTGTGCGCACTACACGTTCAGGACAGTGCAGCGCCAGCCCCAGGAAGGAAGACCAGGGAGGGTGATTACTGGAAGTGCTCGCAGCGATTCACTCCTCGCTTCCGGCACTTAAAGGGGTTGTACGGGTTCAGATCTGAACCCGGACATACACATATTTTCACCCAGGCAGCCCTTCTGATGTTAGCATTGGAGCATCTCATGCTCTGATGTGCTCACTTGCCCTGAGCTGGATCGGGGCTTTTTTATCTACAATAATACACTGCTGGGTGGAAGCTTCCACCCGATTCAGCGCAGGGCAAAGGACAGCATCGGAGCATAAAATGCTCCGATGCTCTTGTCAGTGGGGCTGCCTGGGTGAAATTCTGGGTACCCAGACAACCCCTTTAATGTATACTGGTGAGTGCTTCCATATGGAAGTTCTCTCTAGTATTTGCTTTGCAAGACGCACGGCCATTTTCCCAACCTTTGAGGGGAAAAACGTGCGTCTTATAAAGCAAAACATACGGTAACCCCTGAAGGATAGAGCAACTGACCCCGGCATCTGAGAGGTTGAATGTCTGCAATTGGCATGTACAGTGGATGTCCTGAAGAGGTTAAATTTAGGAGGGTGCCTGAGGACACATGCCAGGTGCATAAGTACCTGATGCTCCCAGTGTTAAAAGGGTTCTCCGGGAATTAAGAATATGGAAATACTTAAATATTACTTTATATTTTTATTAAATATTTAAGTATTTTCAACAAATAAAATCGTGTTTATAGCCTGGTCAACAATAGCCAGGAATTGGACAGCCTAGAAGACACCGACAGTCAGAGAGTGGTCATTGGTGGTGGATAAAATCATGCAATATGAAAAGGTGATCCTCAAAAATAAGGTGAAAAAAAAAATGTATCTGGACTGATGGCTGGTGTGCTGTGCCATACAGGAGGGGTGTGTTGGGTTAGGAGGGGATGGGTTTGATTTGATATATTAAAAGTACACACGTGCCCATAATATACCTTTGCTGCTCTTCTTCTTGCTCTCTGTGGGTCGGAAGTGCACAGTTGGGAGAGGACACACAAGCTGCATTGGTTCCGCATCCATTAGACAGGAGTTCTTCTTATCCCAGCCGGCACCTTCCAGGTACAAGCCACGGACCCATACCCCATCCTGAGGAACCAAGCATCACAAGTGTCACAAATCTCTCCTGTCAATATCCAGATGTCTCATATGTCTGGTAACACTCACCTTTGGAGGATACACCAGGTTGTTATCATCTACTGTGGAGACAATGAATTCCCAGGACAGAGAATCGACCGACACCTGCAGAAGAGACAATACGCAGTTCTCTCATTGTGTATAGGATACAGCTTCTGTCCATCATTATAAACGGACAGGGACAGGGTCTTACATTGTTTTGTCTGGCTGCACTCTGGAGTACAGCGGTCAAAAATCCAGTTGGGAATGTGAACGCTGAAAGCCAATAAAGGACGGGTGGATGTGCTGTCTCTGCCCAGCGAGCAAACATCTCCACACGTAAGGCCAGATCTCGTGTCCAGGATGCCAGTGGTTTCAGCGATGGGTAAGCCTAAAATCAGAAAGTCCATGATGTAAATAATACATCATTTAGTCTTCCCTATGACCTCACATTAGTATCTCCTCATCCTGTCCTGACATCGTCCCCTCATCCTGTCCTCATTGCATCTCCTCATCCTGTCCTCACATCATCATCTTCTCATCCTGCCCTCACATCATCATCTTCTCATCCTGCCCTCACATCATCATCTTCTCATCCTGCCCTCATAGCATCATCTTCTCATCCTGCCCTCATAGCATCATCTTCTCATCCTGCCCTCATAGCATCATCTTCTCATCCTGCCCTCATAGCATCATCTTCTCATCCTGCCCTCATAGCATCTCCTCATCCTGTCCTCATAGCATCTCCTCATCCTGTCCTCATAGCATCTCCTCATCCTGTCCTCATAGCATCTCCTCATCCTGTCCTCATAGCATCTCCTCATCCTGCCCTCTCATCGTCATCTTCTCATCCTGCCCTCTCATCATCATCCGGTCCTCATAGCATCTCCTCATCCGGTCCTCATAGCATCTCCTCATCCGGTCCTCATAGCATCTCCTCATCCGGTCCTCATAGCATCTCCTCATCCGGTCCTCATAGCATCTCCTCATCCGGTCCTCATAGCATCTCCTCATCCGGTCCTCATAGCATCTCCTCATCCGGTCCTCATAGCATCTCCTCATCCGGTCCTCATAGCATCTCCTCATCCGGTCCTCATAGCATCTCCTCATCCGGTCCTCATAGCATCTCCTCATCCGGTCCTCATAGCATCTCCTCATCCAGTCCTCATAGCATCTCCTCATCCGGTCCTCATAGCATCTCCTCATCCGGTCCTCATAGCATCTCCTCATCCGGTCCTCATAGCATCTCCTCATCCTGTCCTCATAGCATCTCCTCATCCTGTCCTCATAGCATCTCCTCATCCTGTCCTCATAGCATCTCCTCATCCTGTCCTCATAGCATCTCCTCATCCTGTCCTCATAGCATCTTCTCATCCTGTCCTCACATCATCTCCTCACCCTGCTTTCACATCATCTCCTCATCCTGCTTTTACATCATCTCCTCATCCTGTCCTCTTATCTTCTCTTCCTGCCCTTACATTGTCTCCCCTCATCATCCCACCTTCTCCCACAGTGTGGGTACACGTGCGTCATGTATGCAGGTGAAGATTTCCTCCAGCTCAGTAGACATGACCACCAAGCCTTGAATACCCCGTTCCAGATCTAGTAGCGAAGACCTATAAAAAATTGAAAGAATCTGGTAAATGTCCTAATCTGATTGTGAATCTCTCATGGTTTGCAGTAGACAGGATCTATAAAGATTTCTAGGAACAGTAATAGATTCCATGTGTTTTGTGCTTAACTCTCAAAAATCATGAAGCACCAAAGGGGCAGCCCATGCACTCATCATGGGCAAGTCACCCGTACATAATAAATGGTAAAACATGTATAAATATATCAGGGGTCAGTACAGAGATCTCTCCTATCATCTATTTATCCCCAGGACTGTGACGAGGGGACATCCTCTGCGTCTGGAGGAAAGAAGGTTCCTACACAAACATAGAAAAGGATTCTTTACGGTAAGAGCAGTGAGACTATGGAGCTCTCTGCCTGAGGAGGTGGTGATGGTGAGTACAATAAAGGAATTCAAGAGGGGCCTGGATGCATTTCTGGAGTGTAATAATATTACAGGCTATAGCTACTAGAGAGGGGTCGTTGATCCAGGGAGTTATTCAGACTGCTGAACGAAGGACTTTTTTCCCCTAAAATTAGGAAAATTGGCTTCTTCCTCATGAGGGCTTATGCCTTCCTCTGGATAACGGGCTGGAATGGATTGACGCGTGTCGTTTTTCCAACTTACAATCTATGTTAGTATGTGACATGTTAGGACAATGCTTGTCTCCATACTGGAGCTTCATATTTTCCACTAAAGGCTTTCGTTCTGATAGAGATGTTTGAATATCATTCTATTCTGTTCCAAGGATTACGTAACCAGAGATGATTTCTATGTATCTACTTAAAACTGCCTCCCCTCCCCTTTGCTTCAGGCTGTCTATTTGTACAACACTGAAGGAGGAGGATCGACGCGGCAAGATGGCCCTCACTTTTCCCACAGATGTGTCAAGGATGATGTATGGACTTTGGAAAAATGATTGAGCCAATTACTTAGTCAAATGATACCCATGTATACTCATTGCCTATAAAAAAGCACCTCCTTGAAGTGTCATATATGACGTATGCAGTATTAATATAAGTGAGACGCCATTACAAGATGGCGCTAGCACACAGATGTTTTCATTAAGTTCACATACCAAAGTTTGTAAGACATTGTAAGTGCACAATGCACAGACGCCAAGTGTTAGCCAGGCATGAGCCTCAGAGGGGGAAGCCCCAGCCCCCCCCCCCCCCCCCACCACGCGTGGATATTAACTCCTTGGTGGAAGCAGCTTCAACAGTTCTTCTGGTTTATGCCTCACTGACCTGATTGTGCTCAGCAGAGCGTTGTATCTCTGGATCTCTTGTAAAAGGACGACGTTCAGAGGATTCGGATCGTCACTCAGCATTTTCCTTGTTCCCTCATAATCAATTTCTTGAGGAATCTTCTGTCGAACATCCTCCAATAACTCCAACACCTGGGTAGACAAGGAAGATGCTCAGGCTGACGCATAGGAAGGAGTCTCCTCAGGGATTCTGGGGGGAGAACATTACCTTGTCCTCACGGGTTTGTCCTCCAGATGCGCTTTGAGTGACTTGGGGTTGCAGTGAGAGCAGCGTGTCAAACAGTGTCCGTGCCTCGGTGATCTGACTGGCTATATCTGCATTGGGGTGCTGCCCGAAGGCCTCAGGATGATCAACGGTGGGTAACAAGCCAATGAACTCCTTGTATGATGCCAGCGGCCCATCTCGGGGGATGTAGTATGTGTCGAGGATGGAGAGTCTTCAGAGATGAAATGCAGGACACATATAAACCACCACAGTATATACACAGTACAGCGCCATGTTGGGGTTCAGCTCCTCGGTTACCTGTAGAATGGGGTGCTCAGAGCAGATTCACAGAAGTAATCATTAATGTAGGTTCCTAGAAGCCGTCGGTCCCAGTCGTCTGTCACATGACCGCCATAATTGACGCCTGCAATCAGATACTTCAGGGCTTCCCAAGGTGTCTCCTCGTATTCATCGAGATATAGACTGAGCAGGTTCTCTGATACCTATGGTAGAACGAAGGTCCATACTGCTTACATTATTACACCACATACCGCTACTGCTTACATTATTACACCACGTACCGCTACTGCCTGCATTACTACACCACATACTGCTACTGCCTGCCTTGCTACACCACATTCTATACTATAACCCAACGCCAGGCATCGAGCTCACAGACTGAAGCCGCTAGACAATGGTCTCACCTCAAAGTCAGAGTCATTGAAGCCATACACAATGTTCCAGCCGAGCTGGAGGAATTTCCTGCGCTCCAGGAGGACACTGTGAAAGAAGCAGAGAGAGAAGAGCAGGCGGCGGTAACTGGACGTCTTGCTGCAGCGGGAGAACTGAGGCTCGGTGATCAACTGGTACAGGCGCTTCATGTTGGCACGCAGCCCCTGAGGATAGACGGCACTACATGTAAGCATCCTGCTCTGTATGTTCAGGACATTCCCTGTGCACCCCTACCACAACTTACTTTGGGGGGCTCGGTGGTCATCTTAATGCTGGCCTGGAGTATAGAGATGGGAAAGTCTGGATGGGGGCTCGAGCTCAGCCAGAGTCTGAAGCTGGGGTGCGGGTCCTCCACCTGCAGCTGCTCCACCAACTTGTCCAGTTGTGGCATCCATGAGAGCGACAGGTGACAATTGGCTAAGAACACCCAGTGCCCTGGAAAGTAACGAGATGAAGTCAGACCTTTATCTACTGGATGGGGCAAGAGTCCCAAACATCATCAACCGGTCCGCTCTGGGCAAGAAGGAGAAGCTTGTAGCCATCTTGTATCTGAAATTTGCATTGTGAAGTTCTGGGGCGGCAGATACTAAGGACGCCCTCCTGCCACTTTTACATTTGGTGAGGACAGAAGACGTGTGTGACATGTACTAAGGATCACTGTGACTTTTACCATCTCGGACTCCCTCCTTGATCATGCGGGTGGCGATCGGAGCTTGGCCTTGACCTAGGGAGAGCGCCTGGAATTTCTGGGACATCCCGCACTGCTCTGCCAGCTGAAGGAGGGCACTGGTCGGATCTACCCCAGGAGAGAGGACGAAGACCAGGGGAGAGCGAGGAAGGGAGTCCTCAACCACCTGCAGAAGAGAAGGAGGCAAGTGTGAGAGGAGCGTGTGGGCACTTCACCAGTGAGAGGAGAACATTACATGCACAGTATATGACACTCACCGCCCGCATATCCAGCACAGGGGGCTCGGTAAACTTTGACCCCAGGTTGTTGATGATGAAGGCCGTCACGCAGAACGCCACACGGTCTTGTCGCAGGGAGCGGACAATCAGCATCCTCTGCACCTCGCTGCAGGCGTTCTCCCATTCACCTGTGACAATGCAGTGAAGTGTAAAGCGTCATGCACACGGATCCGCAAAATACTCACACTGTCCATGTGCATTCCGCACCTTTCTCACTCCCATGCCTGTTCCTGTCTGCAAAACGGCCAAGAATAGGACGTGTTCTGTAATTTGCGGAACGACCGCACGGATGCCATCCGAATACTGTCCTTATTATTTGCAGCCCCATTGGAATGAATGGGTCTGCTTGTGATCAGCAAAAAACGGAGGTGGATCCAAAACACCCCCATACACACGACCAAATTGTTTTTCTGCATCCGATCCGTATTTTTGCAGATAAAATGTGAACCTAATTATTTTAAAAAATACGGTTTTGTCTGTATCCGTATGTCCGTCCTGCAAAAACATAGAACGTGTCCCATTCCAATTCGTTTGGCAGTCAAGAATAGCGGAAGCCTGTGGAAACTGCGTAACGCACGCATCCGATATCCGTATTTTGCGGATCCACGGTTTGAGGACAGCAAAACACATAGGGTCGTTTGCAAACTAATCTAGAATCAGGAAATACAAGGTGCAGGCCGGTACACCTTCATCTTCCATACCTGGCAGACAGGAGCTCTCGGGCTCAGGGCTGGTGTACCACTGGTGCCAGTCTCGTGGATACTGCTCAAAAGAGTTCATTATGCCATGGAAGTTCGCCAGCTTGTCCAGCTCTGTAATGTTATCCCAGTTGGCATCAGAAAGCCACCCTGGGCAGGGATTGTCCATCTGCTCTTCTCGGTCCAGGACCTGTGAAGGGTAACGAGGGGCACAGCTCTTATCTACTACACTGTGGACTCTGATTGGTCGTTTCGTCCTCTGAGACAGGAGAAGGCGTCACTCACCACTCCCCCGCGCAGGAAGAAGTTATATTCGTCCATGTTGAGCTTTCCAGCCACTTCGAGGATCTTGGCGCACATCTGGAAACTGAAGAGCAGCTTGTGCCTTTCAAAGAGGGCGCGGCAGGTGTACCTGTGGGGGGCAGAACTGGCGTTGAGATATGTGAAACCTGGACCTGATTCTTGACATGCTGCATGGTATGGGCTTAGACCACAGCATCTACCGCAATGCAGTACGGACCCTCTGTAGTGGCGCTCAGTTACCTGTAGACGGAGTACGTGTGATACTCGTTGAGGTTGGTGATCCGCTCCTCCAGGTTGGCGCTGCGCTTGCTCTTGTCAATGCTCAGATGGAATAGGTCAATATAGGAATCCAAGGAGAACTGATACATGGGGTCAATACGTCCCAGGTCATTCAAGACGAAGAAGAGGAGAGAAGCTCGTTGGGCACAGGGGCGGTACGCCTTGGTGAGAGAGAGGAAGACACAATGACATGTCGAGAGCAGGACTACGCCCCCTACAGGCAGGGCAGGACACAGAGACGTCTTGGCAGTGCAGTCTCTTACCTCTCTAGCCAGATCAATCTTCTCTTCGGTCTCCTCGCTGCTCTCCAGCTGCTCGCTCACCTCGGTGGCCGTCACCTTTGATGTCTGTAAGGTGTTCACCAGCTGCACATCGTCCAGGAGGGATCCTGTTGCCTCATTTAGGAGCCTGAGAGAGTCAATGCCCAGAATAAGAGGGTGTGGAGGGCACCGCTCAGATGAGAGGATGTCTGCCCCGGGACACTTAATGATTGGACAGAGGGTTCCTGGATCTCTCTACCCGATCACAGCCACCGCGTGGCTGACCAATTACAGTTGCACAGTCCTCTCTATCTCCACCCTGCACTCATCTCTATGATCAATTCAGGACAATGCTGGACCCTGGAGAGATGAGTAATCATTGGGCCCCAGGCAAACAGCATTAACCCCTTCACTGCCCTCCAACAGAGATCTTAAATTTACCCAACTGACTTCCTTAGACCAAACGTCCTTCACTGCCGCAGACCACTGAGAACCTTTACTTTAACCCATTCTCCATACATTATTCCCTTCACTACCCTAGACCACTAGGGATACTGGAATTAACTCCATCACTGGCTAGTACAGTAACCCTTCACTGCCCTAGACCACTAGGGATACTGGAATTAACTCCATCACTGGCTAGTACAGTAACCCTTCACTGCCCTAGACCACTAGGGATACTGGAATTAACTCCATCACTGGCTAGTACAGTAACCCTTCACTGCCCTAGACCACTAGGGAAACTGGAATTAACTCCATCACTGGCTAGTACAGTAACCCTTCACTGCCCTAGACCACTAGGGAAACTGGAATTAACTCCATCACTGGCTAGTACAGTAACCCTTCACTGCCCTAGACCACTAGGGATACTGGAATTAACTCCATCACTGGCTAGTACAGTAACCCTTCACTGGCCTAGACCACTAGGGATAGTAGAATTAACTCCATCACTGGCTAGTACAGTAACCCTTCACTGCCCTAGACCACCACGTATACCGAAATGTATCTCTTCATTGCCCTTGACCACCAGGGGTTCTGAGAATAACCCTTTTATTACCTTAGATCACCGGGAATATTATCATTAACCCTTTTCTGCCTAGCCCAGCAGATATACTGACATTTACCCCTTTGACAACTTTGGTTCACTCTTGACCACCTTAACTGCCTGAGGAGTGTGGCGGTGAGAACCAGTAGAGGGGTTCATGTACATTTTCCTCTGGGCCCCCATACCCATACACTAGATGCTGTACGTGTCTATACACCGTCACACTTAGAAGTATATGCCCCCCCACCTGAGAATCTTGTCTTCCAGCTCCTGGAGTTTCCGTTTCCCGGCCGCAATGTTCAAGACCAGAGATTGTTTCTGCTCTTCCAGCTCGGGTCGCTCCTTCCTCACCACGCTACCCAGTAGCTGGTCCTCCAGGCCCTACACAGAAGAGTCATCATTAGTGTGGGCAGGGGCCGGTGGGATTACCCCCTCCTGACAGCGCCATTCTCCTCAGTCTAATCTCCTATTGTCCGCAGCGGATTAATACAATTCTCAATTAGGAATTAGTGTAATGTCACTGATGAGAAATCCGTGCGTTGGCACCCCCACTAGCGGAAGTTCAGCACCTGGCAAATGGCCAAAAAGGAGCCAAGCAGATTAGCTGTGCTGGCATCATGCATGGAACACAATCCCATTACTGTGCCATGGCCCCAAGCCAGAGCCATGTGTAGTGATGCTGATGGGTATGTGGTTGTACTATGGACTAATGAAATGGTGATGTCCTATACTCCGCTCACATCCAGAGCTGCCTTTCAAATTCTGTCACCCAGCACCATTCAGCCTTGAAATAGACAGCCCTGTACTCTACTGCATGGCATAGGTCCCCAGCAGAATATGAATGCAGCTCTGGGTGTTACCGGAGTATAATACCTGATGTAACTGAACTGAAATGGATGGGGCTGGCCCTCAGCGTACAGGTAAATCACCACACGGTCAGATAGATAATCATAGTTTAGAAATAAATGAGAAAAACTGCTTCCAATATAGGATACGGCCCTGTAATAGAAGCTGCCCCCTAGTGGCAGACAGACACATTCTTTGTGATCCTAAGTATTATGCCTCAGGGTCATAATACTTTAAAGGGGTTATCCGAGGCTGGAAATGCCCCCCCCATAAGCCCTGGCCGCTCACACCGATTCTACTTACCTGGCTCCCCGTGTCGCTCCTGGTCCCCGCACGGCCGCAGCTGCTTCCCCCCGGGTGTCGATGAAAACATCCGGAGCCGGGGGGGAAGTCAGCCAATGGCAAGCGGTAATGGGGATGAGCCTCCCTAGCATCGCGGGTGACACTAGGGAGGCTCGCCCCTGCGATGTACAGTACAGACCAAAAGTTTGGACACACCTTCTCAGTCAAAGAGTTTTCTTTATTTTCATGACTATGAAAATGGTAGATTCACACTGAAGGCATCAAAACTATGAATTAACACATGTGGAATTATATACATAACAAAAAAGTGTGAAACAACTGAAAATATGTCATATTCTGGGTTCTTCAAAGTAGCCACCTTTTGCTTTGATTACTGCTTTGCACACTCTTGGCATTCTCTTGATGAGCTTCAAGAGGTAGTCACCCGAAATGGTTTTCACTTCACAGGTGAGCCCTGTCAGGTTTAATAAGTGGGATTTCTTGCCTTATAAATGGGGTTGGGACCATCAGTTGTGTTGTGGAGAAGTCAGGTGGATACACAGCTGATAGTCCTACTGAATAGACTGTTAGAATTTGTATTATGGCAAGAAAAAGCAGCTAAGTAAAGAAAAACGAGTGGCCATCATTACTTTAAGAAATGAAGGTCAGTCAGTCCGAAAAATTGGGAAAACTTTGAAAGTGTCCCCAAGTGCAGTCACAAAAACCATCAAGCGCTACAAAGAAACTGGCTCACATGCGGACCGCCCCAGGAAAGGAAGACCAAGAGTCACCTCTGCTGCGGAGGATAAGTTCATCCGAGTCACCAGCCTCAGAAATCGCAGGTTAACAGCAGCTCAGATTAGAGACCAGGTCAATGCCACACAGAGTTCTAGCAGCAGACACATCTCTAGAACAACTGTTAAGAGGAGACTGTGTGAATCAGGCCTTCATGGTAGAATATCTGCTAGGAAACCACTGCTAAGGACAGGCAACAAGCAGAAGAGACTTGTTTGGGCTAAAGAACACAAGGAATGGACATTAGACCAGTGGAAATCTGTGCTTTGGTCTGATGAGTCCAAATTTGAGATCTTTGGTTCCAACCACTGTGTCTTAGTGCGATGCAGAAAAGGTGAACGGATGGACTCTACATGCCTGGGTCCCACCGTGAAGCATGGAGGAGGAGGTGTGATGGTGTGGGGGTGCTTTGCTGGTGACACTGTTGGGGATTTATTCAGAATTGAAGGCATACTGAACCAGCATGGCTACCACAGCATCTTGCAGCGGCATGCTATTCCATCCGGTTTGCGTTTAGTTGGACCATCATTTATTTTTCAACAGGACAATGACCCCAAACACACCTCCAGGCTGTGTAAGGGCTATTTGACCATGAAGGAGAGTGATGGGGTGCTGCGCCAGATGACCTGGCTTCCACAGTCACCGGACCTGAACCCAATCGAGATGGTTTGGGGTGAGCTGGACCGCAGAGTGAAGGCAAAAGGGCCAACAAGTGCTAAGCATCTCTGGGAACTCCTTCAAGACTGTTGGAAGACCATTTCAGGTGACTACCTCTTGAAGCTCATCAAGAGAATGCCAAGAGTGTGCAAAGCAGTAATCAAAGCAAAAGGTGGCTACTTTGAGGAACCTAGAATATGACATATTTTCAGTTGTTTCACACTTTTTTGTTATGTATATAATTCCACATGTGTTAATTCATAGTTTTGATGCCTCCAGTGTGAATCTACAATTTCCATAGTCATGAAAATAAAGAAAACTCTTTGAATGAGAAGGTGTGTCCAAACTTTTGGTCTGTACTGTAGCTCCTGGGCCAATTTGTGGCATGACTCCCAAACAGATGATGGGAAGGGGTGTCAGGTGTCAGACGCCCATCGCAATGATCTAGTGAAAGGTCATCAAATGTGAAACCCTGGAAAACCCAAAGTACTGGCCATTATTTACCTGCTCCTTCACAGCAAAGTTGACGATGGTGGTCTGGGAGCTGATCTCGGGGGTGTAGTGGGGATTGGACAGTTTGGTTGTGATGTAGAAACAGAACTCAGGGTTGTAGACGACATCCCTATCGCCCAGACGAATCTGTAGCTTCCCGCCTGCACAGAAGACAGCATGGAATACAATGGCATGGTGCATACTTTGGGAGCCGCGGTTACTTCCTGGGTGTCTTACCTCCCCCCCCTTGCACCTGTCACTTGGTTACTCACCTACTTTGGTCACTGATTTATTTAGGATGGGAGACAGAGATGGGTCTAGATCCTCCTGGACATTCTGCAGAAGAGCTGGCAATCCAAACTGCACCGCTTGTTCCAGGATTCGCATGAAATCCGGCATCTGGAGATCGATCACTTTAAGATGCTGTAAGAGAAAAACGCGGATCGGTTCTTGAGTAAAAAAAAATAAATCTATGCGATGAGGAGAAAAATAAGGATGACGCTGAGCTCTTACATTGGCGGACTCCATGTTCTTTATCCACTTGGAGGCTTGCCCTTGGGGATCGACCATCAGCGGCCACCTAAAAATACCAGAGATGTGGATGTGGAGCAGACACATCATGGACAGGGTACAGTGGGGGCTCCCTAAACTTCGCCAGTGCCTTGGTAACATTGGTCACCCCATCTCATTTTGCAGGAGGCAAACAGGACCCTCTGACAACCAGATGCCCAGAAAAAGAACTGATATCACTAGTGGTTGGGACTCCAGATCACCTGCGTAGACAAATTACACAATTCTGTCTGCCTGTAGCCACCACTAGGGGGAGCTCAGAGACCTACTAGCGATAAGTTCCAGTTCATCCTGAATCAAACCTGGAGAGTCAGGAAATCACCCGATAAAGCAGCACTTCTCAGGGTCAGAAGGTGGCGTATCAGCTACTGTTTGGAGGCGGGGAGTGTCAGTGTGACGCTTTGCGATCCACAGCGATACTAGGAAATCACAAATGCGCCATATTTCTCAATCACAAAGACAAAAGAGCCTTCACTAAGAATCTTCTCTTTCACTAAAGGAGTAACTCACAGATCAGAGGTACAATTAGCACCTTCTTGCCAAAGAATCTTCCTGCCCCATGCCAGGTTTAAGTACCCATCAATCTGGTATTCTCTTGACAGAACCTCATAAACCTGGTCTCTCTGCAGCCATAGTGTCTCCAATACCAGCAGGGGTCTCACACCTTTAGCCTGGGCAGCGAGCTTCAGAAGAAAAGGACAGATCCTTATCACACAGCTGGTTGGTACAGGAAGGAAAGATGACCTGAAAGTCACCTCCAATCCATAAACTTCATATTCTTCCCATATTTTCCTAATATTTCATGGGTTATGGAAATGGGAAAGGAACCATCTTTTCAGAGATGGTTTTGGTTCTCCTAACCCACCTTCTAGGAAACCCGCGGACAAATCAGAGATTCCCGCTCTGAGATATAAAGGTTCTCAGGCACCCTGTATTATCTTCTAGTCGTATTTGTTATCAGATGATGCGTAAAATTGTACTGATTATCAATATCTACTATATTTCTTGATTGGACTTACGGGATATGGAGAAATGGGCAAAGCAATGATGCTGCCAGGTTTTCTCCCTATGGGGCAAAGGACTGCCCCTGTTCCAATTACCCAAGGCTGGACCTGAACGTGTCATAACCACTCCCCGCTTCAGAGTAGGTAAAAACAGTGACACACTGAGGTCCTGCGTCCTTCATCTACCATCTGACGTCGTCTAACATCACGACTGCCCGCTGGACACGGACACCCCACCATCTTGGATTATTCTACAGAGACTTTGCCTTTTTACTGGACTTTACCACGGTAATTCTGAACTTACAGACATTCTATTCCCTTCCACCTCTTACCTATTTCTATCCAAACCAAACTGTTCAACTGGCCGGTAGATTTATCTGCCAGCTTTAATGTATATATTTTTGTGTGTAGTTTTAGAATAAAAACTAACGATTTCATCGTTCCAGTTTTGCCCTTGTTACTTGATGACCTGATCTATGCTAAGAGCTCTGTCCTCAGAAGACATACTACCAAATTGTGTTATTTTTATAAATGGTTAATGTACTAGCTAGGTTGCAAATAACCGTTTCGTCCCTTTAGGATTAGCTAGCCGGGGTCTCTTCGCCCCGATTCAATACGAAGAGTGGTGGTAGCAAATTAATTTGATTTCCAGCGTGAAATCAGTAATTTTATTTTTACCGATTGTACATACAATCGTGATTGCATCCTGTCTGGGCCCACCAACCAATCTTAAACGTCTTCTGTGCTCACAGTGGATTCGCCTCCAGGAGTCTCTAGTGGAGACCTGTATGGCAACTGTGGCATAGTACGACGGGATTGGCGGGTGGTCGTCACAGTCAGCCATGTTTTTTTCAGAGCCAAAACACATAATGCATAATCCGGCACCTTTATGCTGTCTTTTATAGATGCTGGTGTTGCTGTGTAGCAGACTGAAGCACAGACTAGAATAGACTCGAGGGCGTCTGAGACGTCTTCCCACTTCTTCCTGTAATGTGACACATCTCCGTGGGAAAACTTTCTGGGACGTTACCTGTTCCCTCGCGTGACGATGACGCCGTTGTCACTGGAAAAGCTGTCGGAGGGCAGCCCCTGCAGGTTCCACTCTCGCACCATGGTGGGGCTGGACAGGAAGGTAGTCAGGGAAAAGTGAGGGGAGCACGGCACCAACATCTCTCGCACCTGGATGACAAGCAAGACCACGTGTCAGATGTATGTCCATGTAAAGGGCCGTATTACACTGCAACATTTCGCATACGATTGTCGAAAAGGAAGTGTTCGCCTGCTCCTCAATTACATGCAGCGATCTCCTCCACAGTATGGGGAGAAGTGATTGCTAATGCCATCACTCGTCCCCATACAGAAGACTGTGATTAGACAGCACAATATGCCGCTGGCAAACAGATTGCGATTGCCCAATGAACGAGTGTTTGCTCCTTCAATCGGGTAACTGGTGACATTATTACACAGGCAGATCATCGCTATTGAGTGTTCCTAGGAACGCTTGTTAGTGAGGACCTGACTATCGCTAGGTCTAGTGCACCCTTACTACAGTGTCTTCAGCAATAGGGTCACAATCCCTACCAAAAGAGTCAGAGATTTTGCTAGGGCCAAGTTATAAGAGGGGATAAGCAGTGCAGACGCTTTGTACAACCCTAAATCACCTCTTTAATCCAAATGGAAAGTATCTCCTCTCGGTAGTTGGACAGGAACGGACCCATGTAGGACAGGAAGGCCGAGGCCAGGAGGCAGTCACCGACTAGGAAGCCCAGGTCTTGTTCCAGACCCTGCGGAGGAGAAAGTAGAAAAGGCCAGATAAGCAAAGTAAGGTCCACCAGCAAGGCCAGAATGTGTTCCATGGGGATTTTGTTGAGAATTTGCTGTGGATTTCACCTGATGCATTGCAAAGGGTGACGTCCACGGTGAAAGCATTGACATGCTGCAGATCAATTTACACATGTGGGTAACATTTATATAAATCCCCCTTATCCGGATGGAAAACCTGCAGCATTTTTGCCACTGATAGAAAGCGAAAGGACCAACCTTGACCGTCTCCTCCCAGCGAGTCTTCTCTCCTGCCAGTCCGGTCACCAGGGTTCCTGCTCTCTGCAGCTTCACCTCCATGATTTCAGCCTCTGCTCGGAGCTGCTCCTTCTGCGCCAGTTTCTCATCATACTGCATCTTCAGCTGCTCCAGACGTTCACCGACCTGCGAGACGAGGCCCATAATTACCAGCAAACCACAGTAATGCCACCAGGTGGCTAACATCCAGGCCGTCGAGGTGACGTTACACTACCTCTCTCAGTTTATTCTGAGCTTCAGCCAGCGACGCCTGTTTTTCTGCCAGCTGGGACATGGCAGCGTTCATGCGGGCACGTTTCGGCTCCACCACCCGGAATATCCGCCCGTACATCTGCCAAACAGAGATGAGGTCTAGATTCAGGGGCAGTCGCAGGTAAGTATAAAACTAGATTTCAAACAGCGCATACGCCAGCATTTTCCAACTCCAGCAATCGGTGGTTCTGTACTGGCGAAGACTGGCCTTAGTACGTTGCACTCTGCACTGTATGCAACGTCCTGATAACGGCTGGTGACTGGGCCTGTGTGCAGTGAGAAGCCAGAAGCACGGAGAGATATGGATCTGTCGGGTTTATTCTGGGGTCTGAGTAATTTTGGGATCTGATCTAGGGGGTCTGGCCTTCTCCAATACTAGAAAGTGAAAGCTCAGCATAAACTATTAGCACAGGCATCATATGCTCACCTCCATGGCCCGCACCCACATGCACAGAGATCTGGCAGCCAGAGACACTCGGCCCACAATGTCCGGCTGAAAATCCGGCAGCACGCAATACTGTCCGATCTTCTTCAGAACCCGCTCCGAGATGTTGTCCTTATCAAAGTGTATGAGCTGTTTGATGAAGTTGAGTTCTCCTGAGGATTAAGGGAACCAAGAATCACATGATGAATGGAGAACAGACTTCTTCACATCCTCCACTCAACCCCTTTTGCCTCTCTCTCTCACCTAGCTGCCTCTTGGCCTCGGCCCACGTAGGTTCATTTCCCCGCAGGATCATGACGGCTTGCATTACGGTCTCCACTAGAGCTGGAGGGCGTCCATAGGCTCTGATCTCAGTCAAATCCCTCTTGTTCAGAGTTTCCAAGGCCTAAAGAGAGAGAGAAAAAAAAATGGCTCAAAAAACAAGAACCTCCAGGACAAGGGGAACGCAGGAAAATGACACCGCCATTCTTAAAGGAAAAAAACTATGGAAACTAAACCAGTGGGATTAATGGCAGCTATGTATGGTGACCACAGATTTAGGTCAACAATCATGGACAATGTGTGTTGATACAGGTACCAGTCCTGATTGGCCCAATAAAGGGGTAGTCCTATCTGGGACACTGATAGCATATCACTAGGATATGCCATCAATGTCAGATAGGAGTGAGTCTTAGAGGTGGGACCTGCACTTACCTCTAGAGCAGGACCCCCGAAGTGAACAGAAAACAGCCACACATGCGCATCCACCCATGTCGGCAGTCCCATAGCGGTGAATGGAGTGTTGGCAGTGCTTGCTCAGTGAGCTCTCCGATCACCGCTATGGGACTTCCAAAAACAGGCAAACATGCTCTTCACCTATTTTTGGAACGCCACAAATGCTCAGTGCTCTCTTCTTCACTTAGGAGCCCTGTTCTCTAGACAGTGGCGGGTCCAACCTAATCTGACATTGATGACATATCCTAGCAACCTGCCATCAATGTCCCAGATGGTCCAACCCCTTTAATAGGTACATAGAGGGGGAAGGAATATTGGGACAAGTTCTTTGCTTTACACAACAGCGGCCTTTATTCAAGGGTCTTCCAGACCCCGTGTACATCAGACAGGTTCCCCCACCACAGTGTAGACGCCTGGGACATGAGTCATTGGGTGGTAATTACCTGTAAGTACACCACTTAATAGCAGAGGGTCTATGGAGGGACACCACCGCATATGCCCATGAGTAGATGGGGTAAGTAGATGAGGAGCAGGAAAGTAGTGCTGCTCATGCTCCCTGATGACACCTTAGAAATTGAAAGATTCTTCATGCAAGGGTTTATGTGAGAAGGTGGAGAAGTTCTTCTAAACCAATGGAGCTCTCATCATCTGTTAGGTGTAGGATAGGAAGAATGCAGGGCTTCCTCATAACCAGAATTCAAAATTTAGAGGATATCCACACTGAGTTTGTGTTACGCGTGGAAAATCGGCAGCAGATTACAGTACGAGCCACGTGGATGAGATGCACAAATGTATGGAAACCGATCTCAGGTGCAAATGTTTAAATCCACAGCATGTCAACCTCTACACAAGATTTACCCGCCCTTCCTATGTAGCGGGTGAAACCCAGGGACAGGTCACAAATCTGATTTTTGCTCAATTCCACTCTTCCTGAGTGGATACATCCTTACACAGCAGATTGTGACGCTGGCAATGGAGCTAAACCGCAAGCGGACACCCGCCACCCCACAAACTGCAGCACTACCCCCCACTGAAAACAAAGGGAGGCAGATACCACGAGCCTGCCGCCAGACTTTCCCACAATCTCTCAGATGCTGAATTGCTGGGAGATTGTGAGTGCAGCTCCGGAGTGTAGATTAATTGGGAACACTTGATGGCACTGTAGTGTGGAGATGGCCGCTCTTACCCTCATGGCCTCCTCCAGTGCTGGCAGAGCTTCCTCCAGGTCCTTCTGGGCATTGTCTGCCAGAGCTTTACACTTTATCTCCTCAGCTGCAATCTTCTCACTGTGAGCTGTCACCGTCTAGTGAAGAAATATCGAAAATCAGAACGGGGGAGAGGAAAACCATATTCACGTGTCTCTGGCCGACGTGCACCCACCTTCTGCTGCTCATCGGCCTCCCTCCTCTGCTGGACGATGATCACCAGATACTCCTCACACTGTTTTTGGAACTCAGCCACTTTACTTCTGGCGATTGCAAGCTGCTCTGACATCTTCTCCACCTTCTCCCTGGTCTCATCGATCTTGTAGAGCCCATTCCTCAGCTTGGAGGCTTTCTCACCTAACTCTGAGCGCTTTTCACTCAGAAGGCTGGATATAACATAGGTACAGTATGAGTCACCTGCAACAGGTACATAACGACTCACGGCAGTGTCAGACCTCACCTCTTGTATCGGGACACCACCTCCAGGTAGCTGGTCGGGGTGATGTAATTTTGTCTTTTCACCTCCAGCTTCATCTTGTGGGAATAATCTGCTACCGAGCGGTGCATGGTGACGAAGATCCGAGCCACCTTCCCGTTAATCTGTGTGAGGCAACAGAACTGTATGGAAACTGTTTCTGACCCCATGCAGACCATCCCCTCACACTAAGATGTGTACCAGACTCACCCCTTCCATGCCCCCCAATTCCACGCCTTCCAAATATCTCTCCGCCACCTCCAGCAGAGCCTCCAGAGGCCACTCAGAAAACCAGTCAATAGTCGTGCAGTTCACAAGGGCCGGGTACTGACGGATGCGATTCCTGCAGCAGAAGAAAGAGCAGTCACATACAGGTGAAAGGCTTAGTTCCAGAATTTGTCCATCACCATACACATCTCCAGCCATGACCAGGACTCAGGACACTGCATTAAATATATCTTTCCCCCATCTTGCTCAACCCCCCCAACAGACCTATCTATCACGATCAATGGCTGCACACTCTCCCCGGTCAACCAAGCCCGCTGCCTTGGAGTGACCTTGGATTCTGCCCTCTCCTTCCGACCGCACATCCAAGCCCTTTCCACCACCTGCCACCTCCAACTCAAAAACATCTCCCGCATCCGTGCTTTCCTCAACTTTGAGTCTGTGAAAATGCTTGTACATGCCCTCATCATCTCCCGCCTGGACTACTGCAACACTCTCCTCTGTGGCCTTCCATCTAGCACTCTCGCACCCGTCCAATCTATCCTCAACTCTGCTGCCCGACTAATCCCCCTCTCCCCCCGTTACTCCTCTGCCTCTCCCCTCTGCCAATCCCCTCACTGGCTCCCCATTGCCCAGCGAATTCACTTCAAAGTACTAACAAACACATACAAGGCCGTCCACAACCTGTCCCCTCCAGACATCTCTGAGCTACTTTCCCGATACACCCCCACCCACACTCTCCGATCCTCACAAGACCTCCTTCTCTCCTCTCCTCTTCCCACAATCGCCTCCAGGATTGCTCCTATGCAGCCCCCGGAATCTGGAACTTGATCCCCCAACATATCAGACTCTCACCTACAGAGGAATCCTTCAAAAGAGACCTGAAAACCCACCTCTTCAGACAAGCCTACAAGCAGTGACCCTGCTGCCTCTATACCGCCATGACCGCTTCACCCGCACCTACTGTGTCCTTCTCCCAATGTAGACTGTAAGCCTCAGGGGCAGGGCCCTCTCTCCTCCTGTACCAGCCTGTAACTCGTCTTGTTTATGCTTATTGTCTGTATTATGTATGTGCACCGCTTATCATATGGACAGCGCCAGGGGATGAATGGTGCTTTAATAATAAATAATAGTAACCTGCTTTGAATTCAGCGAGAGAAGAAAAGGTAGAAGAAAGAAGGGACTATGCATATGATCGCTCCTAAAAACGTCTGCTGCCGCCTGCTGGGCCCAATGACTTGAAGGAAAGGTGAGACTGATACTGGAAGAGAACAGTGGGCACCACATCTTGGTATTGGATGCCAGTACAGAGAGTGACCATCGGAGGTCCGCGGGCAGTTAACCTATGATGGAAGGCTACATTGGTGGGAGTCTAACCACTAGCAGGGTGCGGTTACCTGAAGGGATCGCCCACGGGGCTCATACACAGGACTATGTGCAGATTGTTGCGCACTCTCTCGATCAGGAAGTTGAAGAGGCTTTCTGGAGTGTCCGGGACATTTTCCGCTTTGGCTTTTTCTTGTAAAATGGTCTTGATCTACAAGACAAGAAGGAGACAAATCAGAGAAAGGGTCATTGGGGGGAAAGAGCCTCTTGCGGATATTTTTCACTAGGACCCATGCGGCTCAGGTTACCTCTTCAAACTCATCGGCTTTATAGAGGTTGGGGACCTCTCCAGAGCTCAGCACGTTGTTCACGTCCTCCAGGAAGGATTCGTCGGTGATCTGCGTGTCCGTCAGGAGGAAAACGGTGGGTTGGCCGTCCACGCCTGCCAGGCGGTACAGTTTTTTGATGTCTGCGAAATTGAGGGGTGAGAATGACAACTGAGGCGATGTGGAGCAGCAGAAAACCACGTCGATACACGGAGCCCATACTCACCTTCTCTGAATTCCTGCTTACGGTAGCCTCGAGTCACCTCCAGCTGGAAAACCTTATAGTCACAGATGTAGGCTGCTAGGCGTGCCAGGCTCTGCCGCCCGCTGCCCCCAATGCCGATCAGTAACATATTTCCTCTCGGCTGGCCAATTACACGTACAATGCGGGTCACTGCGGGGAGGGAAGGGGTAAACGTAGGAGGAGTCCACAATCATAAAGATCAGTCAATAGCAAGGACAATATGGCCAGAGACACATGGACGTACCATGCTGGATGGCATCTGTGAACAAGACCAGCTTCTTGGCGCTGGCGCCGGGCTGCTGACTCTGCTCCTGCAGCTGATTCATCATGAAGGTCTTCAGGGCATTGAAGTCTGTGATGTCCTCATACACTGGAGGCTCCCGCATAAAGTCACCTGGAAAGAGTCACACATGACAACTGTGCGCTGGTCTGACCCAAAATGTTCTCCTGAAGCTCTGTTAGTAAGTGAAAGGTACTGGAAGGGTACTAGAGCTGAAGGGTAGTTTTCCTTCTCCAGGCAGGGGGCAGCTGATAAGGGGGGGTCAAAAATCACAAAAATCTAAGTATACTGGGCCAATTTCTGCTTCTGAAATGCTAGATTCAACCAAGCAAGAGGTTTCCATATCATTACCATGGCAGGTTATAGGTCAAAACGATACGATGCCCTCCGTATGACCAGGGCTATGTACAGTACACATACATACTACCTACCAAACACAGGTGAGTGCTTGCTGGGACACAGGTTGTGGTAGGTGAGGTCAAACAGAGAGCCCAACTTTTCGCTCAGGATCCCAGTAAACGTTTCAGTATCAGAAGAATCCACCAGTCTGTCTGAGAAGACTCTGCAGGAAGGAGAGAAGAATGATGGCACATGGACGTAATCCAAGGGTGGACCTGCTGTTGAGGACTCTCACTATTAGGCTACATGGACACAGCCGTATGCATTTGGATACCGGCCATGTGCATGCCGCAACTCCTTTGTAGAAATGCCTATTTGTGGCCGCAAAACGGACAAGAATAGGACATGCATGGATGCGGACAGGCAGCAGATGGCTTCCGTTTGCTGATTGCCTTTTTTGTGGCTCCATAGAAATGCGTTGGAAATGCGGAATGGACGCGGACTGAAAATACAGTCGTGTGCATGAGAACGTAGCAAGAGCGCAGATTACTACTAAAAATGGCTGCCTGCACATGTATGACATCGAGCTGCTGTGTAATACTATAGTGCCCCTGAAGTGGGCGCTGCAGGTGAAATGTATAACCGGCAGGACCCAGGGCGATCAGCTTAGAAAGGGGTTGTGATTGCACCCGTTCACCCTGAGACCCTGCAGTAGATAACATTGACTTAAGGTCCTGGCAATGCTGTACCTGAAGCACTCGTGGACCCACAGTCTGGTGATGGAATGCTTAGTGTCATGGAGGTCCCGGTGGGCTCGCAGCATTCCCTGGAACACCTGTGTGTGGAGAGGAAGACCGTGAATTACACAATAAATCCTCCCTCGGCTCACTATATAATCCCCTCCCCCCAGACATTTTTCCTTCTTTATCATGTTTTATACTCCAGTCACATCCAGAGCTGCATTCAGAGTTCTGGTGCTTACCCCTTAGGTCTTAGGCTGGAGAAAATCACATCGGCTTGCTGTCCTCTTCTGGTTTAGTGTTTGTACAAAGCAAACTATTTTGGAGGCAGCCATGTTAAGACCGATGGATTCCAAGGACAGCTACAGAATTATGAATTCAGCTCTGGATATGACTGGAGTATAAAAATTCTTGAATCATACCCCAGGGCCTCATATACAATATCCCGTTCGCATTACTGTGTTCACCTCTCACGTTAGGCCCTCACCTTGGAGATGTCCCGCAGGTTGAACAAGTAGTGGATCTTGGCCGGGGTGGGCAGGAATCTTTGGGTAACGGCGTTATATAATTCTATTGTTGCTTGGGTGATTATGTCTCCAACCGGCTTCACCTCCTCCTCAAAATCCTGCAGCTTTTGGCTCAACATTGTTCCAAAGATGCGCTTAATCTGAGATTCCTGAAGGAGGACAAGAAAATCCTGAATCAGGTGGGAGAAGGTCCACTAAAAACATTCACATTCACGAAACATTGCACGACAGCAACTGGATGTCCTCAGGGAATTGTGTCAAATCTGAAACATAGATGGGGGCCGTGAGAGTGCCAGGGCTGTAAGGGTGAGAATGACCTGGAAGAGGGGTCTTGTAATGGGACATTGTCCCAGGGACTCATAAAGAATAGTCTTATAGTGTAAGAATAGTTGAAGATTCTCACAGCATAGTAATTTGAAGGTTTTGCGGTGCAGGAATGACCTGGTAAGGGGGTTTTATCATTTAATAATGACCTGGAGGGTGGGGAGTCTAACAGGGTGGAAATGACCTAGGGGTCATATAATATGAAAATAACCTGATGCTATATAATGTGGAGTGGAGAATGACCTGAGGGTGTCACAGTGTGATAATGACCTGGGGAAATAGATCTCACAGTGTGAGAATGACCTGGAGAAATAGATCTCATAGTGTGAGAATGACCTGGGGCCCTTAAAATGTAAGAATGACTTGGAAGTGTCTCACAATAAGAGAATGACCTAAGGATCTCATAATGTAATAACCTGGTGGTTTCATATTGCGAGAATGACCTGGGGGTTTCATAATTTGAAAAAATCCTGTCAGGGGAAGTATCATAATGTGAGAATAACCTGGGATTCTCATAGTTCAAGAATAACCTGTAGGGTATTATAGTATGAGAACAACCTGGAGTGCCTCATAGTGTGAGAACTTCTGGGTGGTCTGGATGTATTATGGTGTAAAAATGACCTGAAGAGTCTCATAGTGAGTTAACCACTTGGAGGGCCTCATATTGTGAGAACAGCCTGGATGGTTTCATGGTATAAGAATGACCTGGAGGGTATTATGATATGAAAACAACCTGGAGGGCTTCATAGTGTGATAACAGCCTGGAGGGTATCATGGTATGAGAAAGACCTGGAGGGTCTCATAGTGTGAGAACTATATGGATGGTATCATGGAGTAAGAATGACCTGGATGATCTAATAGTGTGATAACCATTTGGAGGGCCTCATAGTGTGAGAACAACCTGGATGGTTTAATGGTATAAGAATGACCTGGAGGGTATTGTGGTGTGAGAACAAACTGGAGGGGGGCTTCATGGTGTGATAACAGCCTGGCAGGTGTCATGGTGTGTGAAAGACCGGGGGGGGGGGGGGATTGTCTCATAGTGTGAAAATAACCTGCAGGTTCTCATGGTATACTGATCTGGAAAGAATAAGTCTTAGAATAAGTTAGATTCATTTGTTGGTCCATCAGTGGAAAATAGATTTTCAGTACTACCCCAGAAATGTGAAAACCTTGGACTTGCCTCTACAGACTTTAGCCTCTACCTGCTCCACAACAACGTATAGGTGATGTCTATTGTGACATGAGAAGTTACTACTTACTGAGGGAAAGGTCATGTTAATCAGGTTAAATCTGCTCTGCAGCCGGCCAGAAATAGCTGTACGGCCTCCTCCAGGAGGACCCATCGCAGCCATAATGAGCATGTCCTGTAGAAAGAAAAGAGACAGGAGATACATGGAAAATAAGTGATGGAGTCCAAAAAATGTGAGTTGTGCACCACTGGATTAAAAAAAAGATTTGAGGGCAGATGCAAAAGAAGAAGAGTACAGGGTCTGAAGACCAACATAAGGCCAAAAAAATAGAAGTGATGAGGCTGGGCTTAGACGTGTGATGCCGGCGACTTACTGCAGCACTACAGGGCTGTATCGTAATCTGCTGTGGTCATCTTCAGAGGTTACCACCACCACACACAGAAAACAGAAGCCCCAAATGTCAGAAAAACTGGGAACAAGGTTTAGCTTTCCAGGCACAGAACAGCACAAAGTCCGAGTCTCCAAACGTCAGAGAAGACAAGCAGAGGTCTTACGGTATACCCAGGGCACTACAGAAGGTTTGTCAAGTTCAGAAGATCCAAAGTGCAAAAAAAGGGGTTCTGCACTCCTGGGCAGGAAAGCTGAGGAAAAAACGGGCAGAAGTCTGAGGAGGACGATGCCAGATTACAGGATCTAAAGTGAGGAAGGAACACTTTGGATTTAAAGGGGTATCCCGATTTGGGACCTATATCAATGGGATATGCTATAAATGTCTGATAAATGCAGATACCACCTCTGGGAGACGCTCTCAAGAATGGGGTCCCTCAGTGAACAGAGAGTAGATTGCGTATGCGCGGCATCTTCTCTATGCATGCGCAGTCTAGTCTTTGCCCACGGCAGGCCCCCGGTCTTGAGATAGAAGCAGTCCCAGGGGTGGGATCCGCACCTATCGGACATTTTGTTGGGGTCGGGGAGGAAAGAAAAAAGCTGGATGTAGCCAAGTCAATGTCTTAGCTTTTCATGAAGAATCCCTCTCCAACCCCCTCTCCATTCACATTGCCTGGACCCATCAGTCAAGTTGACTCTCTTTAAACGGCCAAGACCGGAATTTTCTGCGGAGTTACGGTGGAAGCTTCTGTGATCATCATGACCTACATGTCCAACATTTTGTGCCAAGGTGTTAAAGGGGTTTTCACCGACATTGATGGCATATCCACCACCTATCAGGAGGACTTCTGATCTGCCGCGTCGAGGTGACCACTACATCAGGAAGGAGACTAAATGCAGAGACGGCCACACCAATCTGCATCTCTAGAGAAGCAGCAGCCATCTTGTATGATATCTCATAGAAAGTTTTAAAAGAAAGTGAAAGGACAGAGCAGAAGGTGCAGAGCAGGAAGGAAGGGAGGTTCTCCGAGTAGAGGTGGTTCTTGTCTGACCTTCACATATTTGATGCTCTGGTTCTGACGGTCGTACCAGAAACCATAGTCTATCCAGAGGCGAAGGAGCTCGAGAGGTGGCTGTGATCCGAATGTGTCCTTGGCCGGCATATTGAGGTCATCCGCGAAGGTCAGGAGCTGCTTGCCCCCCGCGGGGACATACACGCCCTTTGTTCGTTTCTCCACCCGACTTTCAATAATGTTTTGTACGTTGTTGGATGTGGTCTGGGGAGGAACCAGTGACACCAGTGATGAGACGCTACTGGTTCGATGACCGTGTAGGACAGGTTTAGGTTAATCACTAGGTTACCTGTGCGGACATGTTCACCGTCAGCAGCGCCCACTTATTAGCATCTAAGGACTGCAGGACGCTTTGAATGATGGAGGTCTTCCCAGTACCCACCGGCCCGACAAGTAGCACCGGGCTGTGGTTTGAGACCAGGGCATTTACTATGAACTGGTAGCGAACGGTGTCCACTGTGGGCACCATGATCCTGTAGAATGGGGCACTGAGGAGAGAGAGAGGATATGACAATCTCACCAGGGCTTGTCCAATAAAGCCGAATAGAAACCTTGTGCGATCAATTCCTTGACATTTCAAAATGTCTGCTTGCTGTGAGTGAATAGAAAAATACTTAGTTATATTCCGGGAAATCCACATTCTGACCTAGTCCTGCTCATACAGCTGAGGGTTTGTTACAAAGTATCAGTGAGCAGATTGCTCCTGTCAATGCAAAAAGGGAGAATGGTGCGGCCGCACCTCTCACCGAAGTACTGCTCAAAAAACGTAAATATATGAGAATCAAAGGGGCAGTAACATATTAAAATATAACTTTTAATGGTCTAAATTAGAATTTCCCCAAAACAGGGAGAAATAACCCTTTACAAACATAAACAGACAGACACAGTCGGGACCCTAAATGCGTGTGTCCCGTGGTGAGCCGGGTCACGCTTGGTGGGGTCCCACAGTCAGACTCTTGTTATTGGGTCTGACTAGACACCTAAAAAGACGAGAAATGCAAAGCCTAAGATGTGTGGACCCCAAGAGTACAAAAGGAGCCACACGTAATGGTGAGGACCAACGTCAGAGTCCTGTGAAGCTAAGCCGGCGTGAGACAGGATGTGTCTGGCCCGACGCTACCCTGCCGGCATTACACATCCTGTCTTACGCCGGCTCACCTAGACGATTGCCACACGTGCTCTAGGTAGAATGTGCTCCTGGTTATTTGCCGTACGCGCTCCAGGTATACAGTGAAAGTACGCCACGTACCACCAAGTGGCCTGAGCCAGTCTGCCCCCTCCTGCTTAGCAATACACTATCTACACCTCTCAGTTGAGGGCAGCTCCAATAGTGTCACCCCTTGTCCCCTGACGATTTATGGGGTTTATTGTGATTAGGTATGTTCATTTGATGAAACGCGTAAAGACAGGTGAATATACCCATCTCATTACGTTACGGTTTTACTACCACTACACCAGGTGTCCATCCACAATCCAATCACCCCGGCAGGGTCTTACAGGGACCTTAGACCAGGGTGAGGTTCCGGACGGGACCACCCCTTGCGGGGCACGGATCCCATGTTAGGGCACTAGGGTCTTAACAGGGACAGTTTACCTCCCTGAGGCTCTCTTTGACATATGACCGACTACCTGAAGACCCCCCCCCCCTAAAAAGGACACCTCACTCAGAATCTACGATCTGGAAAAGACCTTCCTTTCCAGCGACACCCTGTGCTCGGTGAATAGCGCTGCCGATGAATCCTGACCGGTAAGTCCTTTCCTTGTTCTCTTACCCACATAAGGCACCGTCCTCGTCCTTGCATAGGTCTACAGGACTCTGACGTTGGTCCTCACCATTGCGTGTGGCTCCTTTTGACTCTTGGGGTCCACACATCTTAGGCTTCGCATTTCTTGTCTTTTTAGGTGTCTAGTCAGACCCAACACCCCCATAACAAGAGTCTGACTGTGGGACCCCACCAAGCGTGACCCAGCTCACCACGGGACACACGCATTTAGGGTCCCGACTGTGTCTGTCTGTTTATGTTTGTAAGGGGTTATTTCTCCCTGTTTTTGGGATATTCACATTGCTCCTGTCCTAGACTAAAGTTGTTAGGGCCTGTTCACACGGTGGTCTTTGCCAGCGGAATTTTGGCGTGGCTACCCGAACATGTCCATTCTCGGCACGGCCATGGTTTAAACCTGCTGCCCTGTGATCTTCAGCGCTGCCTTCCACTGAAATAAATGGGAGGCAGAAACTACGTGGCGCCAGTGAAATATTGGCACTGGTGTCCGCTCCATAATTCCGCTGGCCCAATACAGATAATGACCCCCTTTGTTTCCCCCACCCCCCTTGTATAGATAATGACCCCCTTTTTGTCCACCAGTATAGATAGTGGCACCTTTACGCCCCCAGTAAAATTACACCCTTTGTGCCAACAGTATAGATAATGACCCCCTTGGTGCCCCCCAGTATAATGACCCCCTTTGTGTCCACCAGTATAATGACCCCCTTTTTGCCCCCAGTATATATAATGACTCCCTTTGTACCCCCCTGTATAGATAATGGCCATCTTTCTGCCCACAGTATAATGACCCCCTTTATGCCCCCAGTATAGATAAGGACCCCCCTTTGTGTCCCACAGTATAGCTACCCCCCTTTGTGTCTCCCAGTATAGACAATGACCCCCTTTATGTCCCCAGTGCTATAAAATGCCCCTTTAGTCCCCGACCCATCATCCACATGCAGAGAGACGCTCACTCCTCGCTGGATGCTGCAGGACCTGTGCTCCCAGCGTGATCATGTGACGTCACCACAGGTCCTGCTGCATCCGGTGAGGAGCGAGTGTCCCTGTGAGTGCAAGTGGTTGAGGAGAGTATTTTTTATTTTATTTTAACCCCTGAAAAGTCCTCGTAGCCCGTTTTGCATAAGGCCCCACTGATTTTAGTGGTCCGTCTGCCTGTGAAAACAGCCAATAACAGGACGTGTCCTATCTTCTGACGCCTGCTATTCACTGGCCATTAAAAAAACAGTCATGTGAATAGCCCCGCATAGACTTCAATTGGTTCTAAGAGCGGCCTACACCGATACACTGTAACAAGTTCTCAGCTCATTAGGTCAGAATGGATTTTCAGCTTTTGAATGCAAACAATTAGTAATTCCATTCACTACCAGTAAGCAGGGATCCTGAAAATGGAAGAAATTAAACATGAAGTCTAAGACTCAGGACGTGCACTATAAAGGGGGGAGGGGTAGAGAAGCCATGATGACTGTGACGGAGAGAAGAGTCAGTACATACGGTTTCTTCTAACTTACTTGGCCGGGATCCTCCAACCCTTGGGCAGCCGCTCCTCAAAATTCAGCCAGTTCTTGCTTTTGGGATCCACAAAATATTCATACACAGTGTCCTGAAATGTGACAAGAGGGTAACAAGTCAAGAGAATGGTGCTGAGCTGCAGTACCGGATGCAGCCTGTGCACAGGAGTGGCGCTGTTTATCCACAGAACAAAGAAAACAGTTCCACTCACCTCTATGGAGACCTTCAGTGACTACTGCCCCTAAGCTGCCCATCCCTCCCCGCCTCATGCGGCTGACTGCATTGCCTATATCAGATGTTGGGTACCGGCCAGTGCCCTCTGCTGCACCATCCACATATCATCACCAGGTCTAAAGGGCGTTTCAGAGGGGCAAGTACAGCTGTGACCGGATCGGACAAGATCGGAGACCGGCCGGTCCATTCATGAGCAAGGATACACATCACATGGAAAAGTATGTGAACCCCCTTCTAATGAGCAGCTTCTACCACTTCAGTTACCAGAGGCTCATAATCCAGAGCTACCCAGTCACCTGACAGCTGAAATGCGTAGAGTCGTAGAGGCGCAGAGTGGAATAACGACCGGGGTGTTAAAGGGGTTTTCCTATTCTCTGGGTAGGCCGTCCCTATCAGATCGGTGGGAGTCTGACTCCCGGAATCCCCACCAATCACCCTTCTGAGGGGCTGTGGTGCTCTGGCCTCTTCTTCAGGCCTGGGACATCATGTTCATCAGTCACATTGCCCTTCTGAGCTGTAAGACCGGGCACAGACGCTATACAATGTACAGGGCCCCATTCAAACAGATGATTGGCGGGGGTGCCAGGAGTAGGACCCGCACAGGTCATCAGGATGTAAGCCCGGCAAAACCCCTTTAAAATGAAATCTCAATGCTCCAGCTCCAGTGAAGTTCTGTTGACCCCTCTGTGTGGCTCTGAGTCCCCCTTGTGTGATTCTGCGGTCCCCTCTGTGTGGCTCTGCGTCCCCCCTGTGTGATTCTGCGGCCCCCTCTGTGTGGCTCAGCCAGTCCCTCTGTGTGGCTCGGCCAGTCCCTCTGTGTGGCTCTGAGTCCCCTCTGCGTGATTCTGCGGCCCCCTCTCCCTGGCTCGGCCGCCCTCTCTGTGTGGCTCTGCCGGTCCCTCTGTGTGGCTCTGCCAGTCCCTCTGTGTGGCTCTGCCAGTCCCTCTGTGTGGCTCTGCCAGTCCCTCTGTGTGGCTCTGCCAGTCCCTCTGTGTGGCTCTGCCAGTCCCTCTGTGTGGCTCTGCCAGTCCCTCTGTGTGGCTCTGCCGCCCCCTCTGTGGCCTCCCCCTCTGTGTGGCTCGGCCGCCCCCAATGTGAGGCTCTGTGTGGCTCTGAGCCGACCCCTCTGTGTGGCTCGGCCGCCCCCTCTGTGTGGCTCTGAGCCGCCCCCTCTGTGTGGCTCTGAGCCGCCCCCTCTGTGGCCTCCCCCTCTGTGTGGCTCGGCCGCCCCCAATGTGAGGCTCTGTGTGGCTCGGCCGCCCCCTCTGTGTGGCTCTGAGTCGCCCCCTCTGTGTGGCTCTGAGACGCCCCCTCTGTGTGGCTCTGAGCCGCCCCCTCTGTGTGGCTCTGCGCCGCCCCCTCTGTGTGGCTCTGAGCCACCCCCTCTGTGTGGCTCTGAGCCGCCCCCTCTGTGTGGCTCTGAGCCGCCCCCTCTGTGTGGCTCTGAGCCGCCCCCTCTGTGTGGCTCTGAGCCGCCCCCTCTGTGTGGCTCTGAGCCGCCCCCTCTGTGTGGCTCTGAGCCGCCCCCTCTGTGTGGCTCTGAGCCGCCCCCTCTGTGTGAGGCTCGGCCGCCCCCTCTGTGTGGCTCTGAGCCGCCCCCTCTGTGTGGCTCTGAGCCGCCCCCTCTGTGTGGCTCTGAGACGCCCCCTCTGTGTGGCTCTGAGCCGCCCCCTCTGTGTGGCTCTGAGCCGCCCCCTCTGTGTGGCTCTGAGCCGCCCCCTCTGTGTGGCTCTGAGCCGCCCCCTCTGTGTGGCTCTGAGCCGCCCCCTCTGTGTGGCTCTGAGCCGCCCCCTCTGTGTGGCTCTGAGCCGCCCCCTCTGTGTGGCTCTGAGCCGCCCCCTCTGTGTGGCTCTGAGCCGCCCCCTCTGTGTGGCTCTGAGCCGCCCCCTCTGTGTGGCTCTGAGCCGCCCCCTCTGTGTGAGGCTCGGCCGCCCCCTCTCTGTGAGGCTCGGCCGCCCCCTCTCTGTGGGTGAATCTTTACTCACCTTATTGGGGAAGCTTCCTTCCAGCTCTCTCAGGAAGTTGTCGATTTTCCTCCTTCCATCTTCATCCACTGACGCACAGACGGACCAGATCATGCAGAATAAGAACCAGAGCTCCACCATCCGGCTGTAGTTGTCCGAGTCAGCGGGGTTCACCTACAGGAGGACACGTCACAGGTGAAAGAGGAACAAACCTCAGGCCCTGGAGAAAGGCAAGCCCCGACATACTCACCCCATTATCAGGTGTGGCAAGAGAGTCATAGAGTTTGCAGAGAGAGATGACCCCACTGGTCTCTTCCTGTGGGACGAGGTCCTTGCAGTTAAGTCTCTTGTAATCTAGAATACGCCCAATATACTTATCGAACATGCGCTGCAGCGGCTCTGCTTCTGCCTGTGCAGAGGAAAGAAGGAGGTCAGAGAAGCCCGTCTCCACCTGAAGGGGGTTATAACTGGGGTCTGCTGTAGAAGGAATACTCAGTAATAGAAGGCATGCTGTGAGAACGTGCTATGCTGTAGAGAGCATGCTTTTCAATGGAGACCATGCCTTGAAGAAGAGAACATACTTTGTTGTAGAAAGTTTTCTATGCTGTGGAGACAATGCTTTGCAGTAGATTGTATACTATGTAGTAAAGAACATGCATTGCTGTAGAAGGCATGTATTGCTGTGGAGACCATGCTTTGCAGTAGATTGCATACTTTTTTGTACAGGGCATGCTTTACTGTAAAGAACATACTTTGCTGTAGAGGGCATGCTTTGCAGTAAAGAACATGCTTTGCAGTAAAGAACATGCTTTGCTGTCGAGGGCATGCTTTACTGTAAAGAACATACTTTGCTGTAGAGGGCATGCTTTGCTGTAGAGGGCATGCTTTACTGTAAAGAACATACTTTTCTGTAGAGGGCATGCTTTACTGTAAAGAACATAGTTTGCTGTAGAGGGCATGCTTTGCAGTAAAGAACATGCTTTGCTGTAGAGGGCATGCTTTGCAGTAAAGAACACGCATTGCTGTAGAGGGCATGTATTGCTGTGGAGACCATGCTTTGCAGTAGATTGCATACTTTTCTGTAGAGGGCATGCTTTACTGTAAAGAACATGCTTTGCTGTAGAGGGCATGCTTTGCTGTGGAGACCATGCTTTGCAGTAGATTGCATACTTTGCTGTCGAGGGCATGCTTTACTGTAAAGAACATACTTTGCTGTAGAGGGCATGCTTTACTGTAAAGAACATGCTTTGCTGTAGAGGGCATGTATTGCTGTGGAGACCATGCTTTGCAGTAGATTGCATACTTTTCTGTAGAGGGCATGCTTTACTGTAAAGAACATGCTTTGCTGTAGAGGGCATGCTTTGCTGTGGAGACCATGCTTTGCAGTAGATTGCATACTTTTCTGTAGAGGGCATGCTTTACTGTAAAGAACATGCTTTGCTGTAGAGGGCATGCTTTGCAGTAAAGAACATGCATTGCTGTAGAAGGCATGTATTGCTGTGGAGACCATGCTTTGCAGTAGATTGCATACTTTTCTGTAGAGGGCATGCTTTACTGTAAAGAACATGCTTTACTGTAGAGGGCATGCTTTACTGTAAAGAACATACTTTGCTGTAGAGGGCATGCTTTACTGTAAAGAACATACTTTGCTGTAGAGGGCATGCTTTACTGTAAAGAACATACTTTTCTGTAGAGGGCATGCTTTACTGTAAAGAACATACTTTGCTGTAGAGGGCATGCTTTACTGTAAAGAACATACTTTGCTGTAGAGGGCATGCTTTGCAGTAAAGAACATGCTTTGCTGTAGATGGCATAGTTTGTTGTAGAGGGCATGCTTTACTGTAAAGAACATGCTTTGCAGTAGAGAGCATGTATTGCTGTATACAGCATGCTTTGCAGTAGAGAGCATGCTTTGTTGTACAGAAAATGCATTGCTATAGAGAGCGTGTTTTATTGTAGAGAGCATGCTTTGTGGAAGAAAGTTCTGCAGTAACTAGTGTGGTTTTCAAAGCAAAGCATGTTTTACAGCTGCTATGTGAGCATGCTTTACAGTATACTGTGATTAAGAACAAGCCATACTATGCCCGAAACGCGTAGGTATGTGTTTTTAACCATTGTACAAGATTTCTCATCTCCTAGCACCTGTTACTTGGACATCCAACACAGAAAAGGTCCCGAGCATAATCATTTTTTTTCTGTGTATCTTACTAGTTGCAGTAGAGAGCATGCTTTCCAGTAGAGAACATGTTTCACAGTAGAGAACATGCTTCACAGTAGAGAACATGGTTTCCAGTAGAGAACATGCTTTGTTGTAGAGAGCATGCTTTCCAGTAGAGAACAGGCTTTACAGAAGAGAGCATGGTTTGCAGTAGAGAATTCTTTCCAGTAGAGAGCATGCTTTGTTGTAGAGAGTATGCTTTACAGAAGAAAGCATGGTTTACAGTAGAGAGCATGCTTTGCAGTAGAGAATTCTTTCCAGTAGAGAGAATGGTTTCCAGTAGAGAGCATGCTTTGCAGTAGAGAGCATGCTTTGTGGGGTAAAGCATCATTTTCACAGCAGAACATGCTTTACAGCCGAGCTTTCTTTGAAGAAACAGTGTTACGCCATGCAGAATATGCTATACTGTACGGTATATACTACTATATAGTATACAGTCAGATAAAGGAGTACAAACTACAGGAATCGGGTACTTACCTTTCCTCTCTTCTCCAGCCAGGACTGGACGTATGGCTTCCACCCTAGACTGGTATAGTCCGTGTACACCATACCGCAACGCGATACCGTAGCTGGGGAGGCAACTGCAAGATCGGCCACTTCAAACAACAAGGACACCTGAAAGAAGGGAAGGAGCTCGGAGATGAATGGGCACCAGGCTGTGGGATGGATTGTCAGCTCATGGGGCCGGACATGGCGGTGAGCTCACCTGCTCAGGCATGGCTATCCTCTCCCCGTTAATGAGAGTCAGGACTTTGTTGTCGTCCATTACAGAATTCATGCTCTCGATCCACAGAGTGTCCACAGGGCCATCAAACACGATCCACTTCTCATCCGGCTTCTCATCTGTAAGAGAAATGTCCAGAATCCAGCAGATATGGGAGGATCCTGCTGAACGTCTGTATATTGTGCCCTTTCCTACACGTCCCCTGTATTGTACGGCCCCTGCTTACACACTCCCTGTATTGTACGGCCCCTGCTTACACACCCCCTGTATTGTACGGCCCCTGCTTACACACTCCCTGTATTGTACGGCCCCTGCTTACACACTCCCTGTATTGTACGGCCCCTGCTTACACACTCCCTGTATTGTACGGCCCCTGCTTACACACTCCCTGTATTGTACGGCCCCTGCTTACACCCTGTATTGTACGGCCCCTGCTTACACCCTGTATTGTACGGCCCCTGCTTACACATCCCCTGTATTGTACGGCCCCTGCTTACACATCCCCTGTATTGTACGGCCCCTGCTTACACATCCCCTGTATTGTACGGCCCCTGCTTACACATCCCCTGTATTGTACGGCCCCTGCTTACACATCCCCTGTATTGTACGGCCCCTGCTTACACATCCCCTGTATTGTACGGCCCCTGCTTACACATCCCCTGTATTGTACGGCCCCTGCTTACACACTCCCTGTATTGTACGGCCCCTGCTTACACACTCCCTGTATTGTACGGCCCCTGCTTACACACTCCCTGTATTGTACGGCCCCTGCTTACACACTCCCTGTATTGTACGGCCCCTGCTTACACATCCCCTGTATTGTACGGCCCCTGCTTACACACTCCCTGTATTGTACGGCCCCTGCTTACACACTCCCTGTATTGTACGGCCCCTGCTTACACACTCCCTGTATTGTACGGCCCCTGCTTACACCCTGTATTGTACGGCCCCTGCTTACACATCCCCTGTATTGTACGGCCCCTGCTTACACATCCCCTGTATTGTACGGCCCCTGCTTACACATCCCCTGTATTGTACGGCCCCTGCTTACACATCCCCTGTATTGTACGGCCCCTGCTTACACATCCCCTGTATTGTACGGCCCCTGCTTACACATCCCCTGTATTGTACGGCCCCTGCTTACACATCCCCTGTATTGTACGGCCCCTGCTTACACATCCCCTGTATTGTACGGCCCCTGCTTACACATCCCCTGTATTGTACGGCCCCTGCTTACACATCCCCTGTATTGTACGGCCCCTGCTTACACATCCCCTGTATTGTACGGCCCCTGCTTACACATCCCCTGTATTGTAGGGCCCCTGCTTACACATCCCCTGTATTGTACGGCCCCTGCTTACACACTCTCTGTATTGTAGGGCCCCTGCTTACACACTCTCTGTATTGTAGGGCCCCTGCTTACACACTCTCTGTATTGTACGGCCCCTGCTTACACACTCTCTGTATTGTACGGCCCCTGCTTACACACTCTCTGTATTGTACGGCCCCTGCTTACACACTCTCTGTATTGTACGGCCCCTGCTTACACACTCTCTGTATTGTACAACCCCTGCTTACACACTCTCTGTATTGTAAATACTTTATTACTTGCAATGTCCTGGAAAAATTTGTTTTAAAATAAATGAAAATGATATACGTATGAAATAGACACCTGCACAGGCTGTCCTCATGAGACTGGAGAGTATGCCGTCTGTCCACTCGTTGGTCGCCAGGTCGTATTCTCCATACAGCTCCCCTAGTGACACGGCTTTAGGGTTCAAGGGGAAATCCTGTGAAGGGAAGATAAACTCAAAAAAGAGAAGGTCTACTATAATGCAAAGCGCCAGTTACGTGGACGGATGAACTGGGACAAGTGGTCTACAAACAAAAGCCTGACATATGTTCTTCCCACCAGGTTTCCTTCTTTCTCCTGGAGGGCGGCTTTGCTCAGGGTCACACCACTTATGGCACTCTAAAGATGGGACACTTTGACCGACAAGACTCTCTCACCCGCACAAGATTGTAGTTAGTGTCCCCGCCGCGGTGGAGTGCAGATAGTGCTGCCTGCAGGCAGCGCCACGTAGTGGTCTTTCCACTGCATGTCCTCCCCACGATCATGCAGGAGTGACGGGAGCTCTTGGTTTCGTACAGCTGGATGACTTTGGTGACCGTGAAAGGCGTAACTTGCAGGCCGGAGAGACGAAGCTCTTGTTCGATCTGTTCACGTAGCTGAGAGGACACGATATGGAAATATAAACTGAGATACTGAGGATGGAAGCATCCAAACTTCACTTATCAGCGCTTTATTCTCAGGAGGACCACAACACCTTCTAGCTGAACCCAGAGCAACACCATCATGTCCTGCTTCGTGTCTTGTACACTTCGTACACATTCAGAACTGCACAGAGTCCCTATTAGAAGCCAGGATGTGATACCAGTAGTCCCCCTCATGGCCTATCCTCATAGGTCATCAATATCTGATTAGTGGGGGTCCAACTCCAGGGACCCTGGCCTGCTGCCTCTTAGGCTGCGTTCACACCCCGTTGGGGGAACAGTGCCAGAATTCACTGCATCCAGCGTACAAGCCGTCCTTTGGGAAGACAAAAAAATGCTACATGCCAAATTTTTTATCCGGCCGAAAGCCGCCATGTATGCCGCTAAGCGTCCGGATCGCTGGCAGATCCTATTACAGTAAATTGGGGAACAGGCGGTATGCGGTGGTATCCAGCTGGGCCGGATATAGTAAACTCTGGCAGTCTGTTTCTTCGACGGAACAGACTGCCGGAGGCAAAACCGCAGATGTGAACACAGCCTTACTAAGCCAGTGTCATCACCATACATTGGTCATGTGGCCTAGGCGCAGCTCAGTGAGATGCAATACCAAGCACAGCCACTACACATTGTACGGCGCTGTGCTTAGTAAGCATCGAGGAGGCCACAGCGCTCACCGAAACACCATGGTTTCTTCAAACAGATGATTGGAAGTCAGACCCCCACTGATCAGATATTGCTGACCGATCCTAAGGAGAAGCAGGAAGATGTTCGGCACTCGACTCTAGTGCGCGCCGGCACGGGAAGGAGGGAGCTCCAGAGAACAATGTAACAAATTCCCAGCGGACGCTCGTTCTATTCAGTTCATGTGCTTTTTTATTCCAATAAGTATATCCAATCAAAAAGGACGCGTTTTAGAATAAAAAAGCACATGAACTGAATAGAACGAGCGTCCGCTGGGAATTAGTTACACTATCCTCAGATCTCAGACAACCCCTTTAAGTGGTGGACGGTCAGGTAAATCCCTGTTACTCTGGCAGTGACAAGGATTTCTGGACCACCAGGTGCTGGACTCACCTTTCCGTATTCCACAGGTGGAGTGTCGATCCCGGGGAACAAATCCTGCATGATCCCATTAAACAGAGGAAGGTCGACTGAGGTTAGCTTGGCGATGTTCATATCCTTCATGGACATCAGCAGGATCTGTAGGCAGGAGTGAAAAGACAGGTGTGAACGTGAGGCTACACGTGCCCACGTGACCCGGTGCCACACTACACTCACCTCCTCGTCAGACAAGTCTGGCCGGACTCTGCGCTTCCTTCCAGCGTACCGCAGCAACGAGGTCAGGGCTCTCAGCCCAAAGTCATAGTGGTCCTGCTTGGAGAGCTGCTGCACGGCCAGGGAGTACAAGGTGTAGACCTTCTTAGCCAGGAGCTGCCAGACAAAACCCCAAAATGTGACCTCTGCCCTGGCGACTGTGTGGGCCGACGACCCCTGTTCCACATGTCAGTGGCATTACCTTACAGTTACTGAACCCTTCTCCAAACAGGATGATCTCTGCGATCAGAGTGGAGTCTGGAACCACCATGGAGATGGGTCTGAACATGGACTTGAGGTTGTCGGGGAGCTCGGTGCGGCCGGCGTAGCCTGAGAGGTAAGTTGGACATCAGCGAGCATTTCAGAAGTCGTTCAATGGCAAATAGTGGGAGTGGAGCAGAGAAGCTATTGATTGGTCTACTTACCTGGGTTCATGGTGATGAAGATACCACAAGACCACACCAAGTTGATCTCTCTGCCCTCAAATACAAATCGGGTCAGGTTAGAGGCCAGCGCAGACAAGATGGAGAGGATCTGCTGGGCGACCACTGACAGGACTTCAATGTTGATGCGATTGAATTCATCAAAGCAACCCCAAGCGCCAGTCTGGAGCAGAAATGTAGACGGGTATTGTCAGGGTGGCATCGGAGACATAGATAATCACCACTCTACAGTCCAAATCTACATACCTACAGCAACAGCGTATATGTGACACTCCAGTCACATCCAGAGCTGCATTCACAATACTAGCAGACAAAGCGCTCGTAGCGGAGATCCTGTTACATTGTGGTTGTAGTTCTCTCATAGTAAGGTAGCAGAATTGTGAATGCAGCTCTGGATGCGATCAGAATGTAAGGCAGGATGCGTCTAATAAAAACGTAAAATGACATGTAAACCTGTAAATGGAGCTTTGGATGTGACTGAAGATAAAATACTTGAAGCGGAGACTGGAGGTGAAAGAGATAATGTCACATATCATGGCGAGGGTCCTCACCTGAGCCAGACCGGAGTACATCCTGCCCATGGACTTATAGTCCAGGCCTTCAGAGCAGTTCACCACGATCACATACATCCCCAGCGCCTTCCCCAGATCTTTCACCGTCTCCGTCTTTCCGGTACCAGCCGGGCCCTTAGGAGATCCTCCGCGGTGAAGGTGCAGAGCGGTGGTGAGAGTCATGTAACACCTGTGGGGTCAGACATAGAGGGGCACTGATACATGGAGGGTGAAGGTGCAGGCGGTGGGGAGAGACATGTAACACCTGTGGGGTCAGACATAGAGGGGCACTGATACATGGAGGGTGAAGGTGCAGGCGGTGAGGTCAGACATAGAGGGGCACTGATACATGGAAGGTGAAGGTGCAGGCGGTGGGGAGAGACATGTAACACCCGTGGGGTCAGACATAGAGGGGCACTGATACATGGAAGGTGAAGGTGCAGGCGGTGGAGTCAGACATAGAGGGGCACTGATACATGGAGGGTGAAGGTGCAGGCGGTGGAGTCAGACATAGAGGGGCACTGATACATAGAAGGTGAAGGTGCAGGCGGTGGGGAGAGTCATGTAACACCTGTGGGGTCAGACATAGAGGGGCACTGATACATGGAGGGTGAAGGTGCAGGCGGTGGGGTCAGACATAGAGGGGCACTGATACATGGAAGGTGAAGGTGCAGGCGGTGGGGTCAGACATAGAGGGGCACTGATACATGGAAGGTGAAGGTGCAGGCGGTGGGGAGAGACATGTAACACCTGTGGGGTCAGACATAGAGGGGCACTGATACATGGAGGGTGAAGGTGCAGGCGGTGGGGTCAGACATAGAGGGGCACTGATACATGGAAGGTGAAGGTGCAGGCGGTGGGGTCAGACATAGAGGGGCACTGATACATGGAAGGTGAAGGTGCAGGCGGTGGGGTCAGACATAGAGGGGCACTGATACATGGAAGGTGAAGGTGCAGGCGGTGAGGAGAGACATGTAACACCCGTGGGGTCAGACATAGAGGGGCACTGATACATGGAGGGTGAAGGTGCAGGCGGTGAGGAGAGACATGTAACACCCATGGGGTCAGACATAGAGGGGCACTGATACATGGAGGGTGAAGGTGCAGGCGGTGGAGTCAGACATAGAGGGGCACTGATACATGGAAGGTGAAGGTGCAGGCGGTGAGGAGAGACATGTAACACCCGTGGGGTCAGACATAGAGGGGCACTGATACATGGAAGGTGAAGGTGCAGGCGGTGAGGAGAGACATGTAACACCCGTGGGGTCAGACATAGAGGGGCACTGATACATGGAGGGTGAAGGTGCAGGCGGTGAGGAGAGACATGTAACACCCATGGGGTCAGACATAGAGGGGCACTGATACATGGACGGTGAAGGTGCAGGCGGTGGAGTCAGACATAGAGGGGCACTGATACATGGAGGGTGAAGGTGCAGGCGGTGGGTAGAGTCATGTAACACCCGTGGGGTCAGACATAGAGGGGCACTGATACATGGAGGGTGAAGGTGCAGGCGGTGGGTAGAGTCATGTAACACCTGTGGGGTCAGACATAGAAAGGCACTGATACATGGAAGGTGAAGGTGCAGGTGGTGGGGAGAGTCATGTAACACCTGTGGGGTCAGACATAGAGGGGCACTGATACATGGAAGGTGAAGGTGCAGGCGGTGGAGTCAGACATAGAGGGGCACTGATACATGGAAGGTGAAGGTGCAGGCGGTGGGGAGAGACATGTAACACCTGTGGGGTCAGACATAGAGGGGCACTGATACATGGAAGGTGAAGGTGCAGGCGGTGGAGTCAGACATAGAGGGGCACTGATACATGGAGGGTGAAGGTGCAGGCGGTGGAGTCAGACATAGAGGGGCACTGATACATGGAAGGTGAAGGTGCAGGCGGTGAGGAGAGGCATGTAACACCCGTGGGGTCAGACATAGAGGGGCACTGATACATGGAAGGTGAAGGTGCAGGCGGTGAGGAGAGGCATGTAACACCTGTGGGGTCAGACATAGAGGGGCACTGATACATGGAGGGTGAAGGTGCAGGCGGTGGGGAGAGACATGTAACACCCGTGGGGTCAGACATAGAGGGGCACTGATACATGGAGAGTGAAGGTGCAGGCGGTGGGTAGAGTCATGTAACACCCGTGGGGTCAGACATAGAGGGGCACTGATACATGGAGGGTGAAGGTGCAGGCGGTGGGGTCAGACATAGAGGGGCACTGATACATAGAAGGTGAAGGTGCAGGCGGTGGGGAGAGGCATGTAACACCTGTGGGGTCAGACATAGAGGGGCACTGATACATGGAGGGTGAAGGTGCAGGCGGTGGGGAGAGACATGTAACACCCGTGGGGTCAGACATAGAGGGGCACTGATACATGGACGGTGAAGGTGCAGGCGGTGTATGACGGTCGGACTGACCGAGATATCAGGCTGCGCCAGGCCATGTTACCGCTACATGGAGGAAGAGGAGCCCCCTATATACCTGCTGTATACCCCTATATATACCTGTCAGTCAAAGGAGTGATCACCAGGCGTCCAGAATTCCCCAGGTACTCATATCCATACTGGAACTGAGTGTTAGTCTGTCTAACGAGACAGTCATCAATTTCCTATAGAGAAAGAGAGAGCAAAGTACACAGCATTCAACAACTGACACTCTGATACCACAGACTCATAGCTCCTTCTATATGTATCACCCTGCAGGAGGAGGGGCAGACTCATAGCTCCTTCTATATGTATCACCCTGCAGGAGGACGGGGCAGACTCCATAGCTCACTTCTATATGTATCCACCCTGCAGGAGGAGGGGGCAGACTCAATAGCTCCTTCTATAGTGATCACCCTGCAGGAGGAGGGGCAGACTCATAGCTCCTTCTATATGTATCACCCTGCAGGAGGAGGGGCAGACTCATAGCTCCTTCTATATGTATCACCCTGTCAGGAGGAGGGGCAGACTCATAGCTCCTTCTATATGTATCACCCTGCAGGAGGAGGGGCAGACTCATAGCTCCTTCTATAGTATCACCCTGCAGGAGGAGGGGCAGACTCATAGCTCCTTCTATATGTATCACCCTGCAGGAGGAGGGGCAGACTCATAGCTCCTTCTATATGTATCACCCTGCAGGAGGAGGGGCAGACTCATAGCTCCTTCTATATGTATCACCCTGCAGGAGGGAGGGGCAGACTCATAGCTCCTTCTATATGTATCACCCTGCAGGAGGAGGGGCAGACTCATAGCTCCTTCCTATAGGATCCCTGCAGAGAGGGGCATACTCACTCCTTCTATATGTATCACCCTGCAGGAGGAGGGGCAGACTCATAGCTCCTTCTATATGTATCACCCTGCAGGAGGAGGGGCAGACTCATAGCTCCTTCTATATGTATCACCCTGCAGGAGGAGGGGCAGACTCATAGCTCCTTCTATATGTATCACCCTGCAGGAGGAGGGGCAGACTCATAGCTCCTTCTATATGTATCACCCTGCAGGAGGAGGAGCAGACTCATAGCTCCTTCTATATGTATCACCCTGCAGGAGGAGGAGCAGACTCATAGCTCCTTCTATATGTATCACCCTGCAGGAGGAGGGGCAGACTCATAGCTCCTTCTATATGTATCACCCTGCAGGAGGAGGGCAGACTCATAGCTCCTTCTATATGTATCACCCTGCAGGAGGAGGGGCAGACTCATAGCTCCTTCTATATGTATCACCACCTGCAGGAGGAGGGGCAGACTCATAGCTCCTTCTATATGTATCACCCTGCAGGAGGAGGGGGCAGACTCATAGCTCCTTCTATATGTATCACCCTGCAGGAGGAGGAGCAGACTCATAGCTCCTTCTATATGTATCACCCTGCAGGAGGAGGGGCAGACTCATAGCTCCTTCTATATGTATCACCCTGCAGGAGGAGGGGCAGACTCATAGCTCCTTCTATATGTATCACCCTGCAGGAGGAGGGGCAGACTCATAGCTCCTTCTATATGTATCACCCTGCAGGAGGAGGGGCAGACTCATAGCTCCTTCTATATGTATCACCCTGCAGGAGGAGGGGCAGACTCATAGCTCCTTCTATATGTATCACCCTGCAGAGGAGGGCAGACCATAGCTCCTTTCCCCGAGAGGGGCAGACTCATAGCTCCTTCTATATGTATCACCCTGCAGGAGGAGGAGCAGACTCTAGCTCCTTCTATATGTATCACCCTGCAGGAGGAGGGCAGACTCATAGCTCCGTCTATATGTATCGACCCTGCAGGAGGAGGGGCCAGACTCATAGCTCCTTCTATATGTATCACCCTGCAGGAGGAGGGCAGACTCATAGCTCCTTCTATATGTATCACCCTGCAGGAGGAGGAGGCAGACTCATAGCTCCTTCTATATGTATCACCCTGCAGGAGGAGGGGCAGACTCATAGCTCCTTCTATATGTATCACCCTGCAGGAGGAGGGGCACGACTCATAGCTCTTCTATATGTATTCACCCTGCAGGAGGAGGAGCAGATCATAGCTCCTTCTATATGTATCACCCTGCAGGAGGAGGGCAGACTCATAGCTCCTTCTATATGTATCACCCTGCAGGAGGAGGAGCAGCTCATAGCTCCTTCTATATGTATCACCCTGCAGGAGGAGGGGCAGACTCATAGCTCATTCTATATGTATCACCCTGCAGGAGGAGGGGCAGACTCATAGCTCCCTTCTATATGTATCACCCTGCAGGAGGAGGGGCAGACTCATAGCTCCTTCTATATGTATCACCCTGCAGGAGGAGGGGCAGACTCATAGCTCCTTCTATATGTATCACCCTGCAGGAGGAGGAGGCAGACTCATAGCTCCTTCTATATGTATCACCCTGCAGGAGGAGGGGCAGACTCATAGCTCCTTCTATATGTATCACCCTGCAGGAGGAGGGAGCAGACTCATAGCTCCTTCTATATGTATCACCCTGCAGGAGGAGGGGCAGACTCATAGCTCCTTCTATATGTATCACCCTGCAGGAGGAGGAGCAGACTCATAGCTACCTTCTATATGTATCACCCTGCAGGAGGAGGGGCAAGACTCATAGCTCCTTCTATATGTTATCACCCTGCAGGAGTGAGGGGCAGACTCATCGCTCCTTCTATATATATCACCTGCAGGAGGAGGGGCAGGACTCATCGCTCTTCGTATATGTATCACCCTGCAGAGGAGGAGACAGACTCACTAGCTCCTTTCTACATGATTAGCCCCTGCAGGAGGAGGAGGAGCAGACTCATAGCTCTTCTATATGTATCACCCTGCAGGAGGAGGGGCAGCCTCATAGCTCCTTCTATATGTATCACCTGCAGGAGGAGGAGCAGACTCATAGCTCCTTCTATATGTATCACCCTGCAGGAGGAGGGGGCACTGACTCATAGCTCCTTCTATATTGTATCACCCTGCAGGAGGAGGGCAGACTCATAGCTCCTTCTATATGTATCACCCTGCAGGAGGAGAGGGCAGACTCATAGCTCCTTCTATATGTATCACCCTGCAGGAGGAGGAGCAGACTCATAGCTCCTTCTATATGTATCACCCTGCAGGAGGAGGAGCAGACTCATAGCTCCTTCTATATGTATCACCCTGCAGGAGGAGGGCAGACTCATAGCTCCTTCTATATGTATCACCCTGCAGGAGGAGGGGCAGACTCATAGCTCCTTCTATATGTATCACCCTGCAGGAGGAGGGCAGACTCATAGCTCCTTCTATATGTATCACCCTGCAGGAGGAGGGCAGACTCATAGCTCCTTCTATATGTATCACCCTGCAGGAGGAGGGCAGACTCATAGCCTTCTATATGTATCACCCTGCAGGAGGAGGGCAGACTCATAGCTTCTATATGTATCACCCTGCAGGAGGAGGAGCAGACTCATAGCTCCTTCTATATGTATCACCCTGCAGGAGGAGGAGCAGACTCATAGCTCCAGTTCTCTATGTATCACCCCTGCAGGAGGAGGGGCAGCCTCATAGCTACCTTCTATATTTGTATCCCCCTAAACCCTGCAGGAGGAGGAGCAGACTCATAAGCTCCCTTTATATGTAATCACCCTGCAGGGGGAGGGGCAGACTCATAGGCTCCTTCTATATGTATCCAACCCCTGCAGGAAGGAGGGGCAGACTCATAGCTCCTTCTATATGTATCCACCCTGCAGGAGGAGGGCGCAGACTCATAGCTCCTTCTATATGTGTCACCCTGCAGGAGGAGGAGCAGACTCATAGCTCCTTCTATATGTCTCACCCTGCAGGAGGAGGGCAGACTCATAGCTCCTTCTATATGTATCACCCTGCAGGAGGAGGGGCAGACTCATAGCTCCTTCTATATGTATCACCCTGCAGAGGAGGGGCAGCCTCATAGCTCCTTCTATATGTATCACCCTGCAGGAGGAGGGGCAGACTCATAGCTCCTTCTATATGTATCACCCTGCAGGAGGAGGGGCAGACTCATAGCTCCTTCTATATGTATCACCCTGCAGGAGGAGGAGCAGACTCATAGCTCCTTCTATATGTATCACCCTGCAGGAGGAGGGGCAGACTCATAGCTCCTTCTATATGTATCACCCTGCAGGAGGAGGGGCAGACTCATAGCTCCTTCTATATGTATCACCCTGCAGGAGGAGGGGCAGACTCATAGCTCCTTCTATATGTATCACCCTGCAGGAGGAGGGGCAGACTCATAGCTCCTTCTATATGTATCACCCTGCAGGAGGAGGGGCAGACTCATAGCTCCTTCTATATGTATCACCCTGCAGGAGGAGGGGCATGACTCATAGCTCCTTCTATATGTATCACCCTGCAGGAGGAGGGGCAGACTCATAGCTCCTTCTATATGTATCACCCTGCAGGAGGAGGGGCAGACTCATAGCTCCTTCTATATGTATCACCCTGCAGGAGGAGGGGCAGACTCATAGCTCCTATATGTATCACCCTGCAGGAGGAGGGCAGACTTATAGCTCCTTCTATATGTATCACCCTGCAGGAGGAGGGGCAGACTCATAGCTCCTTCTATATGTATCACCCTGCAGGAGGAGGAGCAGACTCATAGCTCCTTCTATATGTATCACCCTGCAGGAGGAGGAGCAGACTCATAGCTCCTTCTATATGTATCACCCTGCAGGAGGAGGGGCAGACTCATAGCTCCTTCTATATGTATCACCCTGCAGGAGGAGGACAGACTCATAGCTCCTTCTATATGTATCACCCTGCAGGAGGAGGGGCAGACTCATAGCTCCTTCTATATGTATCACCCTGCAGGAGGAGGGGCAGACTCATAGCTCCTTCTATATGTATCACCCTGCAGGAGGAGGGGCAGACTCATAGCTCCTTCTATATGTATCACCCTGCAGGAGGAGGAGCAGACTCATAGCTCCTTCTATATGTATCACCCTGCAGGAGGAGGGGCAGACTCATAGCTCCTTCTATATGTATCACCCTGCAGGAGGAGGCAGACTCATAGCTCATAGCTCCTTCTATATGTATCACCCTGCAGGAGGAGGGGCAGACTCATAGCTCCTTCTATATGTATCACCCTGCAGGAGGAGGGGCAGACTCATAGCTCCTTCTATATGTATCACCCTGCAGGAGGAGGGGCAGACTCATAGCTCCTTCTATATGTATCACCCTGCAGGAGGAGGGGCAGACTCATAGCTCCTTCTATATGTATCACCCTGCAGGAGGAGGGGCAGACTCATAGCTCCTTCTATATGTATCACCCTGCAGGAGGAGGGGCAGACTCATAGCTCCTTCTATATGTATCACCCTGCAGGAGGAGGGGCAGACTCATAGCTCCTTCTATATGTATCACCCTGCAGGAGGAGGGGCAGACTCATAGCTCCTTCTATATGTATCACCCTGCAGGAGGAGGGGCAGACTCATAGCTCCTTCTATATGTATCACCCTGCAGGAGGAGGGGCAGACTCATAGCTCCTTCTATATGTATCACCCTGCAGGAGGAGGAGCAGACTCATAGCTCCTTCTATATGTATCACCCTGCAGGAGGAGGGGCAGACTCATAGCTCCTTCTATATGTATCGCCCTGCAGGAGGAGGGGCAGACTCATAGCTCCTTCTATATGTATCACCCTGCAGGAGGAGGGGCAGACTCATAGCTCCTTCTATATGTATCACCCTGCAGGAGGAGGAGCAGACTCATAGCTCCTTCTATATGTATCACCCTGCAGGAGGAGGGGCAGACTCATAGCTCCTTCTATATGTATCACCCTGCAGGAGGAGGAGCAGACTCATAGCTCCTTCTATATGTATCACCCTGCAGGAGGAGGAGCAGACTCATAGCTCCTTCTATATGTATCACCCTGCAGGAGGAGGGGCAGACTCATAGCTCCTTCTATATGTATCACCCTGCAGGAGGAGGAGCAGACTCATAGCTCCTTCTATATGTATCACCCTGCAGGAGGAGGGGCAGACTCATAGCTCCTTCTATATGTATCACCCTGCAGGAGGAGGGGCAGACTCATCGCTCCTTCTATATGTATCACCCTGCAGGAGGAGGAGCAGACTCATAGCTCCTTCTATATGTATCACCCTGCAGGAGGAGGAGCAGACTCATAGCTCCTTCTATATGTATCACCCTGCAGGAGGAGGGGCAGACTCATCGCTCCTTCTATATGTATCACCCTGCAGGAGGAGGAGCAGACTCATAGCTCCTTCTATATGTATCACCCTGCAGGAGGAGGAGCAGACTCATAGCTCCTTCTATATGTATCACCCTGCAGGAGGAGGAGCAGACTCATAGCTCCTTCTATATGTATCACCCTGCAGGAGGAGGGGCAGACTCATAGCTCCTTCTATATGTATCACCCTGCAGGAGGAGGGGCAGACTCATAGCTCCTTCTATATGTATCACCCTGCAGGAGGAGGGGCAGACTCATAGCTCCTTCTATATGTATCACCCTGCAGGAGGAGGGGCAGACTCATCGCTCCTTCTATATGTATCACCCCTGCAGGAGGAGGGGCAGACTCATAGCTCCCTTCTATATGTATCACCCTGCAGGAGGAGGAGCAGACTCATAGCTCCTTCTATATGTATCACCCTGCAGGAGGAGGAGCAGACTCATAGCTCCTTCTATATGTATCACCCTGCAGGAGGAGGGGCAGACTCATAGCTCCTTCTATATGTATCACCCTGCAGGAGGAGGGGCAGACTCATAGCTCCTTCTATATGTATCACCCTGCAGGAGGAGGGGCAGACTCATAGCTCCTTCTATATGTATCACCCTGCAGGAGGAGGGCAGACTCATAGCTCCTTCTATATGTATCACCCTGCAGGAGGAGGGCAGCCTCATAGCTCCTTCTATATGTATCACCCTGCAGGAGGAGGAGCAGACTCATAGCTCCCTTCTATATGTATCACCCTGCAGGAGGAGGAGCAGACTCATAGCTCCTTCTATATGTATCACCCTGCAGGAGGAGGAGCAGACTCATAGCTCCTTCTATATGTATCACCCTGCAGGAGGAGGGGCAGCCTCATAGCTCCTTCTATATGTATCACCCTGCAGGAGGAGGAGCAGACTCATAGCTCCTTCTATATGTATCACCCTGCAGGGGGAGGGGCAGACTCATAGCTCCTTCTATATGTATCACCCTGCAGGGGGAGGGGCAGACTCATAGCTCCTTCTATATGAATCACCCTGCAGGAGGAGGAGCAGACTCATAGCTCCTTCTATATGCATCACCCTGCAGGAGGAGGAACAGACTCATAGCTCCTTCTATATGTATCACCCTGCAGGAGGAGGAGCAGACTCATAGCTCCCTCTATATGTATCACCCTGCAGGGGGAGGGGCAGACTCATAGCTCCTTCTATATGTATCACCCTGCAGGAGGAGGGGCAGACTCATAGCTCCTTCTATATGTATCGCCCTGCAGGAGGAGGAACAGACTTATAGCTCCCTCTATATGTATCGCCCTGCAGGAGGAGGGGCAGACTCATAGCTCCTTCTATATGTATCGCCCTGCAGGAGGAGGGGCAGACTCATAGCTCCTTCTATATGTATCACCCTGCAGGAGGAGGGGCAGGCTCATAGCTTCTTCTATATGTATCACCCTGCAGGAGGAGGAGCAGACTCATAGCTCCTTCTATATGTATCACCCTGCAGGAGGAGGAGCAGACTCATAGCTCCTTCTATATGTATCACCCTGCAGGAGGAGGAGCAGACTCATAGCTCCTTCTATATGTATCACCCTGCAGAGGAGGAGCAGACTCATAGCTCCTTCTATATGTATCACCCTGCAGGAGGAGGAGCAGACTCATAGCTCCTTCTATATGTATCACCCTGCAGGAGGAGGGGCAGACTCATAGCTCCTTCTATATGTATCACCCTGCAGGAGGAGGAGCAGACTCATAGCTCCTTCTATATGTATCACCCTGCAGGAGGAGGAGCAGACTCATAGCTCCTTCTATATGTATCACCCTGCAGGAGGAGGGGCAGACTCATAGCTCCTTCTATATGTATCACCCTGCAGGAGGAGGAGCAGACTCATAGCTCCTTCTATATGTATCACCCTGCAGGAGGAGGAGCAGACTCATAGCTCCTTCTATATGTATCACCCTGCAGGAGGAGGAGCAGACTTTTCTGCTGCCGACAGACTTTACCTTATCCCAGTAGAAACGCAGCTGACTTAACCATTCGAAGGAGGAGACGTCCATGCAGCCGCTCTTAATCATCTTATCGATGACGTCTCTGGCATGGACCTCCACGGTTATCAAGGCCACCAGTTTCAGCCGCAGAATCTTGGTCAGGTTTCCCCGGATGGCATCGGAGTATTTGTTCAGCATAGAGATCTGTACATGTAAAGGTTGAGATTAGTGAGGAAATTGGGGCAAAAAATTCTATAATTAAAATCTCTGCTTATCATTAGTGAATGAATAAAAAAAATTTGCACCAAAGCTCTTGATTTGTGTAAACATGACTTGGTCGGGATACAATATCAACAATGAGTGTTCTCATTTACTGACAGAAAGCAGAGATCTTGAAGAAGTTAGCAAATTGAAAAGCAAATTCTATTGGAAAGCTGCAGCTTTTTAAAATATTATTTTTATTTACGTTTTCAATTATAATTATAGATAAATTATAACATTTGATTTTTCCAAGTCTTTTTGGGATGTTCTTTGTGATGAGATATATGTGATATCAGGTCTAGAGGCAGAGTTATTTCCCGCTGCGCCTCTATGTATTGTTGGATGTTTTGCCAGAAGTTTTGAATGTTATTGCATGTCCATAATCCGCGCCATAGGTCTGTGTTTGACGAGTTACATTCAGGACATTTTGTTATTCTTTTAGTTTTAAAAAAAATAATTTTTGGGGTGGTTAAATTCTATATCAGCTTTATGTATTGTTTTAAAGGGAGGTTTCTTTCCATATTCTGCCCTCTCCTCCCGACCGCACATCCAAGCCCTTTCCACCACCTGCCGCCTCCAACTCAAAAACATCTCCCGCATCCGCACTTTCCTCAACTTTGAGTCTGTACCTGCCCTCATCATCTCCCGCCTGGAATACTGCAACATCCTCCTTTGTGGCCTTCCATCTAGCACTCGCTCCCCTCCAATCTATCCTCAACTCCGCTGCCCGACTAATCCCCCTCTCACCCTATTACTCCTCTGCCTCTCCCCCTATTACTCCTCTGCCTCTCCCCCTATTACTCCTCTGCCTCTCCCCTCTGCCAATCCCCTCACTGGCTCCCCATCTCCCAGGGAATTCACTACAAAGTACTGACAAACACATACAAGGCGTCCACAACCTGTCCCCTCCCTACATCTCTGAGCTACTTTCCTGATACACCCCCACACGCACTCTCCGATCCTCACAAGACCTCCTTCTCTCCTCTCCTCTTATCGCCTCTTCCCACAATCGCCTCCAGGATTTCTCCCGCGCATCCCCCGGACTCTGGAACTGTCTACCCCAACATATCAGACTCTCACCTACAGTGGAATCCTTCAAAAGAAACCTGAAAGCCCACCTCTTCAGACAAGCCTACAACCAGTGACCCTGCTGCCTCTATACCGCCATGACCGCTTCACCCGCACCTACTGTGTCCTTCTCCCAATGTAGATTGTAAGCCTCCCGTCAGGGCCCTCTCTCCTTCTGTACCAGCCTGTTACCCGTCTTGTTTATGCTTATTGTCTGTATCATGTATGTGCACCGCTTATCATATGGACAGCGCCAGGGGATGAATGGCGCTTTAATAAATAAGAATAATTTTCCGTTGTGTGTGCATTTTTTGACTTTTCACCATCCTTCTAGTATTTTTTTTCTGTATATTTCGATCTAAAAGTTGGAGGGCCCATGTCCCAAAAAGTTTTTGGATATGTATTTTTTTTTTTAACAGTAAATTCTTATAATAATCTTTTTATTGTAATTTTCAATTGCAGTACATATAAATAAAAAGGTATAATAAATACAAGTTATGAAACAAAAAATAAAAATAAATAAATAAATAAATAAATAAATATATGAGACACAGGTGTTCAGCCTTTCCGTTCTCGGAGCAGGAGAACGGAAAGGAAGGATTCGGCACAAAACTGAGCCGGACGGAGCCTACGGATCCTACAGACTATAATGGGGTCCGTTAGGTTTCCGCTCAGAAGATGATTTTGGAGCGGAGACAAAAGTTGTGGGCGCAGGACTTTTGTCTCCGCTTCAAAAATCTTCCTCTGAACGGAAACCTAACGGACCCCATTATAGTCTATAGCAGGGCTGACCAACCTGCGGCCCTCCAGCTGTTGTAAAACTACAATTCCCACAATGCCCTGCTGTAGGCTGATAGCTGTAGGCAGTCTTTGCATGCTGGGAGTTGTAGCTTTGCAACATCTGGAGAGCCGCAGGTTGGCCATCCCTGGTCTATAGGATCCGTAGGCTCCGTCCGGCTCAGTTTTGTGCCGAATCCTTCCTTTCCATTCTCCTGCTCAGAGAAAGGCTGGATGCTGAAGTGAACTCAGCCTTACATATACGCACATATTTTATAAATGTTTTAAATATTTAGTTTCCCTAGGGCAGTGTTGGCGAACCTTTTAGAGACCGAGATCCCAAACTGCAACCCAAAACCCACTTACTTATGGCAAAGTGCCAACACGGCGATTCACCCTGAATACTACAGTCCAGTATCGGATATCCTCCATGTACTTTATTATTTAGCTATAATAGCCTGCCTACAGTCAGTGCGCTGCCCGTGCCGCTCATAGTGCGCCCTGCGCTGATGAATGGCAGGAATAGTCTAAGGCATATTGATACACCATAGACTATTTCCAGGGTGCGGGTGCCCACCCGTGCCATAGGGTGTCTATCCTCTCCTTACACACCATGTACTTCATTTGGGATATCCCTTCTGCAGTTGTGGGGGTTGTCTGGTGTAGCCAGGAGTCCATGATACATCTTTTAGCTACTAATAGCGCGGCACGGATTATTTGTGGGATGTGATTTTTCCCCCGTCTTCTTCTTTGTGATGAGATATATGTGATGTCGGGTCCAGAGGCAGAGATATTTCCCGCTGCGCCTCGATGTATTGTTCTGAACGTTGTCACACCTCCATAATCCGCGCCATAGGTCTGCGTTTGAGGACTTACATTTAGGGCAGTTTGTTATTCTTTTGGGATTTTTAGCATTTTTTGGGATGTTAAATCCTTGATATGCTTTATGTATTATTTTGAGGGAGGTTTCTTTCCATCTTTCGCTGTATGTACGTTTTTTTGACTTTTGACCATCCTTCTAATATTTTATTGATCTGATAGCTGAAGGGCCTGTGTCTGAAAACGTTTTGGGATTTGTGTATGTGAATAGAAATTTTGTAAGTTTTAAATTGATGGATGATTTTGAGGTGTTTTTTTGTTAAATATGAAATGTCGTTTCTGTAGCTTCTTTATCTAGATTGGAGAAAGAGGATCTTTGTGCGTCGTGAGGAACTGGTCACTTTTATTTCTTTATTTTCTGTTAGCCGTCTATTATCAGATTGATGCATAAGGCTACTTTCACACTAGCGTTCGGCTGTCCGCTTGTGAGCTCCGTTTGAAGGCTCTCACAAGCGGCCCCGAACGCAGCCGTCCAGCCCTAATGCATTCTGAGTGGACGCGGATCCGCTCAGAATGCATCAGTCTGGCAGCGTTCAGCCTCCGCTCCGCTCAGCAGACGGACACCTGAACGCTGCTTGCAGCGTTCGGGTTTCCGCCTGGCCGTGCGGATCCGTCCAGACTTACAATGTAAGTCAATGGGGACGGATCCGTTTGAAGATGACACACTATGGCTCAATCTTCAAACGGATCCGTCCCCCATTGACTTTACATTGAAAGTCTGGACGGATCCGTCTGAGGCTACTTTCACACTTAGAAATTTTTTAACATTATAATGCAGACGGATCCGTACTGAACGCAAGTGTGAAAGTAGCCTTAGTTGACCCGCTGTGCGGATTCCCTTTTCTTTTCATTCTTTAAACAATCTGCTGTCTTTTCCAGCAGTACATTCTACATGGCTCCATAGCGCCACGTGTTTAGGTAAGAAATACGGTAGTTTGTAAATTTTCCGGATTTCTCCCCATGTTACCAGTCTGCCTCTTAGGACTATCGATCTCTTTGCTATGGTCGGCCAGGAGGTGTATTTTGCGTGTAAGAGACTTTGGAGATTTTCTGGAATTATTTTGTCGTTATTTCTGATTTGAAAAGTTAAGTTGTAGTATATTAGTTAGCAAATAATAGGAAATGTAAAAAATAATTTGTCGTCTTAATTATATATTTGATTTTAATTTGTTTTTATATGAAGTAATTCATCTATTGATCTTCCAATATCTCATATCTAAACCAAATCAGCTTTATTGGCAGGACTAAATACATTTATTAGTATTGCCAAAGCAATGGGAAATAATTGGGTAGGGTTGGGGAATGGGGACATATACAGGGTGAGATATAGGAGTCCATGGTATATCAGGCTCCTCTCAGTCTATGGCAGGCAGTAATATATTGTGCTGCTATGGCCGTTGTGTTCTCCTCTTCCCCCAGCAGTATGGAGAGTCTCTCTTCCTCCTCCATGGAGATGAAGTCTGGGCAGAGATCAGACAGTCTCCTGAAGTCAGTCTCCCTCACTGCTGAGTATTTGGGGCACTGCAGCAGGAAATGAGCCTCATCCTCCACGGTCTCCTGGTCGCACTGCTAGCACAGTCTGCTCTCCCTGGGCATGTACCTCTGTCGATGACGCCCGGATTCGATGAGCAGGCTGTGGGCGCTCAGTCTGTACCGGCTCAGGATCTGTCTCTTGGATTGGGGAGTTTCTCCAGATATGGGGCCAGTTTGTACTCCCTCTGCAGGCTCTGGTATACTGACAGCTTCTGGGATGTTCTTATGTTGTTCCTCCAGACGCTAATATACTCCTCTTTGTACTTGTGTATCGTCCTCTGGATTTCGCCCTTTGTCAGGCTATTGTGGTTGGTGGCTTGGGCAGGCTGGGTTTGGGTGACTTGTTGCAGGGTGCTTTGTTTTTCTGGGGCTTCTTGGTGTAGCAAGGCTTTGTGATGGTAGGAGCTGGGACTGCTGCTATGCAGATGGGATCTGAATGATAGCGCCCTCTTCTGTACAGCAAAGTAGAGTGGGAATCTGCCCAGTTCTGCTCAACAGGCGCTGTTTGAGGTGCTCCTGTGGACCTGGAGAAAGTGTTTGCAGAGTTCTAGGTGGAATAGTTCTGTTGGCCCAGAGTCCCACTTTGCCAGTCTGGGTATATGTCTGGGCCCCAGACTTCGCTGCCATACAGGAGGATTGGGGCGATGATGGTGTCAAGGATTTTAAGCCAGACGGTCACTGGTGCTTTAAGATGATACAGACGCCTTCTGATGGCATAGAAGGTTTTGCTCGCCTTGTCTTTCAGTGTTTCCATGGATTTCTAGGCCCAGGTAGGTGTAGCTGTCGGTTTCTGAAATTGGACAGTTGTTTAGCAGAAAGGGAGGACGCCCGGCTGCTTTCCGGTTTCTTTTCTGGAATACCATGATGTTGGTTTTCTTTGGATTGATGGGCAGTGCCCACGTGTTACTGAACTTCTCCAGGATTTTCAGGTTATCATGGAGACCTTTCTCAGTTGGCGATAGTAGCAGAAGATCATCTGCATAAAGGAGAAATGTCACCTCGGTGTCATGGAGGGTGAGACCAGGTCCTGAGGAGGACTCCAGAGCCGCCGCCAGCTCATTGATGTAGATGTTAAACAGGGTTGGACTGAGGCTGCAGCTCTGTCTGACTCCTCGGCTCTGCCGGAAATAAGCCGTTCTCCTCCCATTTACCTTCACGCTGCATCTGTTCTCAGTGTAGGAGCTTCTGATGACATCATATGTTTTTCCTCCTATTCCGCTTTCAAGAAGTTTCAGGAATAGGCCTGGATGCCACACTGAGTCAAAGGCCTTCTTAAAGTCCACAAAGCAGGCATAGATCTTTCCATGCTTTGTATTGTGGACATGGCTCTTGATGAGGCTCTGCAGGGTGTAGATGTGGTCCGTGGTGCGGTGGTTTGACATGAAGCCTGCTTGGCTTCTGCTGAGGATGTTGTGCTGGGTGAGGAAGCTGAGGATCCTCCTATTCAGGATACTGCTGAGGAGTTTTCCCAGGTTGCTGCTGACACGTCATACCTGTCTCCGCCCTTGTGTATGGGGGCGATGATGCCCTGGTTCCAGCTCTGGGGGAAGTAGCCGGCACTGAGGACAACATTTTAGAGTTTTACTAATGCGGTTTGGATACCTGGCGGGCTGTATTTGATCATTTCTGGAAGGATCCCACCTGGGCCACTGGCTTTTTACTCTTTATCACTGAGATCCTCTCCGTTATCTCCTGCAGTGTGATCGGTGTGTTTAGAGGGTTTTGGAAATCTTAGATTTTTTCCTCCATATCCTTCAGCTTTTTCTTTTTGTTCTGGGCTTTGGTCCTCCCTCGAGATGTCCTTGTAAAGATCCTTGAAGTACTGGAGCCAGATGTTTCCGTTTTGGATGTGGTTGGTGTTCTTACTGGTTTTGTCCATCTGCTTCCATAGTTCCCAGAAGCAGTTGTCCTGGAGAGCGTCTTGGAGTTGGAGGAGCTTGGTTGAGATGTTGCCTTGCTTTTTCTTTCTGAGGGTATTTTTGTATCGCATTTGTATGTTGTTGTAGGCCTCCCTCAGACTGGGGTTGTTCAGATCTTGGTGTTTCCTATTTGAGGCCATTCTTAGTGCCTTCCTTATATCTTTGCACTCCCGGTCGAACTAATTGTTAGGTTGTTGCTTTTTTGGCCTTTTGTTACATCTTTTTAGGTCAGACATTTCCGCCATGGTGTAAAGTAAATTAATAAAAGTCCCTTACCGCGAGATTTACTCCTTCTGGGTTCAGCTCATACACTGTACTATGGAAGTTATGGAGCATCTCCTGGATCTCTGCGCTGTTTATGGTCTCCATATACTTTGGGGCTGACATCTTGGACCATTTAAAAGATGGAGGTAGGCTAAAGAGGCCGGTCTGCTGTGATGTTTGTGCTGGTGGTTTACTTGTGGATTTAATGTATAGAAGCAGTTGGTCTGACAGGTGTGTCTGTGGGGTGACAATGAAGCCACCAACCTTTGTGGGGTCCATACCTGTTATGGCGTAGTCTACCACACTGCTGCCTACATGGGAGTTTAGGGTATGTCTACCAAGAGAGTCTCCCTTGGTGCGGCCATTGAGAATATGAAGTCCGAGGCTTTGACATAAGTTCAGCAATTTTCTGTGCGGTCATAGGTGTTCCTCTCAGTGTGTACTGAGCTGTCACAGTCAGTGTCTGCTCCGAATCATCTATCTCTCTGTCTATATATCTATCTAATATCTATCTACTGTATCTATCTATCTATCTATCTAATATCTATTTAATCTATATACACTGAACAAAAATATAAACACAACACTTTCGGTTTTGCTCCCATTTTGCATGAGCTGAACTCAAAGATCTGAAACATTTTCTACAGACACAAAAGACCCATTACTCTCAGATATTGTTCACAAATCTGTCTAAATCTGTGTTAGTGAGCAGTTCTCCTTTGCCGAGATAATCCATCCCACCTCACAGGTGTGGCATATCAAGGTGCTGATTAGACAGCATGAATATTGCACAGGTGTGCCTTAGACTGCCCACAATAAAAACTGTCAGAAACCGTCTCAGGGAAGCTCATCTGCATGCTCGTCGTCCTCATCGGGGTCTGGACTTGACTGCAGTGCGTCGTCACCGACTTGAGTGGGCAAATGCTCACATTCGATGGCGTCTGGCATGTTGGAGAGGCGTTCTGTTCACGGATGAGTCCCGGTTTTCACTGTTTAGGGCAGATGGCAGACAGGTTTGCACTGCGTGAGGCAAATGGTGGCCACACCAGATACTGACTGGTTTTCTGACCCCCCCTCCCCCGCAGTATGGCAAAACGGTGCACATTTCAGAGTGGCCTTTTATTGTGAGTAGTCTAAGGCACACCTGTGCAATATTCATGCTGTCTAATCAGCACCTTGATATGCCACACCTGTGAGGTGGGATGGATTATCTCGGCAAAGGAGAACTGCTCACTAACACAGATTTAGACAGATTTGTGAACAATATCTGAGAGTAATGGGTCTTTAGTGCATGTAGAAAATGTTTCAGATCTTTGAGTTCAGCTCATGCAAAATGGGAGCAAAACCAAAAGTGTTGTGTTTATATTTTTGGTCAGTGTATCTATCGCTCTATGAATATATCATTTATATAAATATTAACGACAAATTATTATGTTAGTCATTAATCAAACTGTATTCAGTTTAAGAAAAGGGATGAGGTGGTTGGATGTCTATATAAGTTATAAAATAGCTAAACAATAAATATATATTTTATACATATATACAATAGAACTATTTTTATTAAAGGGAACCTGTCACCTCCAGCAAACATCCGCAGCCGCCAGCAGTACCTGGGAGCAGTCAGCAGCGTGTTTGTAGCGATCATTTTCTTCCTGCAGGCCGATGAAGCAAAAGCTGTAAAACCGATCCTTAATCCCCTGCGCGGCGCGCTTCTCTAGTCAGGCTGGAAGTCACGGGGGCAGCGGCCTCCTTGCTTCAAGTCATGGTAACCGCGCTCCCTTCCCTGCCCCTTCCCTGTGACTGACAGCGCTTAGGCACAACAGTTCGGCTGGCTTTGCCGAACTGCCGGCTGTCAGTCACAGTGAAGGGGCAGGGAAGGGAGCGCGGTTACCGTGACTTGAAGCCTGACTAGAGAAGCGCGCCGCGCAGGGGATTAAGGATCGGTTTTACAGCTTCATCGGCCTGCAGGAAGAAAATGATCGCTACAAACACGCTGCTGACTGCTCTCAGGTACTGCTGGCGGCTGCGGATGTTTGTTGGAGGTGACAGGTGGGGAAAAGGGTTTATCACACAGATATGCGATTTATGTAAAATAATTCATCCATATCTTCGCTATATTAGAAAGTATCTATAATTAGGTGAAAAGTTCCGTTTGATGCAGTTCTTAGAAAGTTTGGATTCCATACGTTTTTGGATATGTGCATGCGATTTTATATGTTTGTATATAAGTTTGATTTTGGGGGCTTTTCAATAAAAGATCAAATGTTTCTGTAGCTTCTTTTCCTAAATAAACCTACAGAAGCGCCGGCTCCTCGGGTACACACAGATATCCTCTTTTCTCCAGATGAAATCATTTAGAAAGCTGCAGTTTTAGTTACGTAAGATGCAACACGAGCTGAATTCTATAAAACATGGCAGAGCAGAGCGCACGGACCTGCTTCTTCTTCATGACTTTGAGGTACTTCTTGTCGGCGCGCTCCTTGGCCATCACCAGAGATTTGGTCACATCTGTGGTCCACTGGATCTGACTGGAGGTGAGCAGCACCTACAAGAAGAGATGAGGTGAGTGACCATGACTGAGCCAGCAGTCACCTGGAGCCGTTGTGCTCTTGGCACGCACCTGTCCTGCCCACTCCTTCACCCACTTGTCCCGCTTGCTGGACATTTTTTTCAGCGCCAGTCGGCAGTTCCTTAGAATTTCCTTCAAGGTCCAGCGCATAGTCCTCTCGATGTCACAGAGCCAGGCCTGGAAGACCAGACAGCAGCCAGTGTTATTTCATATGTTTCACATGTGTAAAGGGCATCTGTCAGCAGTTTTGTACCTATGACACTGGCTGACCTGTTGCATGTGCACTTGGCAGCTGAAGACATCTGTGTTGGTCCCATGTTCATATGTGTCCACATTGCTGAGGAAAATGAGGTTTTATTATATGCAAATGAGCCTCTAGGAGCAACGGGGGCGTTGCCATTACTCCTAAAGGCTCAATTCTCTCTATACCTGCCGCGTCCTCTGCACTTTAGTGACAGGGCCACACAGTGAAAATGTCATCACATCTGCCCTGTCAAACTAGAGAGGGTGCAGCTGTTGCAGAGAGAGCAGAGCCTCTAAGTGCAATGGCAACCCCCACATTGCTCCTAGTGGCTCATTTTCATAAATTAAAACATCATGTTTTTTCAGCAATGCGGGCACATATAAACATGGGACCAACACAGATGCCTTCAGCTGCCGAGCGCACATGCAACAAGTCATAGGTACAAATCTGCTGACAATGCCCTTTAAATTGCGGCTCCCAATCTGTTGCAAGGCCATGACTCCTAACATGTGTAGACCGAGTATGCTGGGAGTTGTAGACTTGCAGCAGTTGGGACAGCAGCAGCTTACCTCCACGGGACCCTCTAATAGCACAGGATAGGTGAACTCCACATGCTCTCCCTCTGCAGAGAACATCCCTCCAGCTTCAAACTTATTGCTCACTCCAACCTGAGGACATGGGACAACAGATATCAGAGGGTTAATCTCAATTATCATCTTTTCCACGATCTAGACTGGAGGAAGGGGGCATCCCAGGACAACTATAGGGGTACCCAGTTAAGCATCCTCCAGTGGTAGCTGATTGGGGAGAATCCTGGATGTCTGGAGGAGACCTAGCGTTACCTTCTGGATCTTCAGGGACTTAATGTTATCAAAGCATTTCTTTAGATGTGGCTGGACAGCTTCAGGATTACGGGATTGGCCAAGGATCTCCAGCAGGTCATCGTTAGACAAGAAATAGAAGCGGGGGAAGATGTGCCGTTTGGTCTCCAGGTACATGTCCAGTGACTTCTGTATTCCCTCCAGGACCTGGTTCATCTCCCCCAGCTTCTCCAGCAGACCTGGCAACAGAAAGAAGAGAGACAACTTGTGGCCAGTGATCATTCCACTCCTCAAGACTCAGACTGTGCCAGCCTACACACCTGGGTGATGGGTGCCTCGCAGGGCGTTGTTGTCCTTGTTCAGTCGGTCCATGATGGTCTTCCAGTTGATGTTTACTTCATCAAACTCTGCTGACTCCTGAGGAAGCTGCTTCCTAATGTCTTCTCCCATGAAGATGTTCTGCACAGGGCAAGAGTGAGGTTTATATTTACCACAGCAACACTACGTCTGACCACTAGAGGGCAGGTCATACTAGCAAATACCCTTGAAGTCTTCTAGTTATATTCATATCCTGGGAAAATGGGGCTCTCAGACCAATGTGGTGCACCTCAAGTTTAGAACCTTCAATCAGTTTCTCAGGCTTATAAATCTACAATATATATTTTTCTCTGCTCACTCTCTCCTACTGCTGGGCATCAGGACGTGTCAGTCATTCTATTCATCTATTCAACAATTTTACTGTTTATGGTCTTCTTCACGTATGTTTCTAAAGGTGGACTTACCTCCAGATACAGCCACTGCCTTTGCACAGTAAGGACTGTCTCGATGACCTCCAAGATATGGGAAAGGCAGCGTTCCCACCGGTCCACATCTTGCTCAAAAGCTTTCACAAACGGAGACGCCTTCATGGTCGATAAGCTGACTTGGTTGTCTTCTAAGGCTTGGAATACTTCGTCTGTCCCTCTGGGGGAAAAGATAAGACGATTTATGTTGCGGGCTCTGTCAATGGAAGGGTCTAAGTGAAGATCGGGAAGTGAACCACTCACCTCAGGCGGTGGTGACCCTTGTCTTTGTAGGGCACAATGTCCAGCAGGGTCTCCTCCCAGGTTCTTGAGATGTTCTCCAGAGCCTGTAAAGGTGGAAGAACACGTTCTTATATTACTTAGGCTAGTTTCACACTGGCGTTTTGGCTTTCCGTTTCTGAGATCCGTTCAGGGCTCTCACCAGCGGTCTAAAACAAATCAGTTTTGCCCTAATGCGTTCTGAATTGAAAAGGATCCACTCAGAATGCATCAGTTTGCCTCCGTTCCGTCTCCAATCCGCTCTAAAGGCGAACACCAAAACGCTGCCTGCTGCGCTTTGCTGTCCGCCTGATGAAGCGGAGCCAAATGGATCTATCCTGGCACACAATGTAAGTCAATGGGGACGGATCCGTTTTCTCTGACACAATAGAAAACTGATTCGTCCCCCAATGACTTTCAATGGTGTTCAAGACAGATCTGTCATGGCTATAGAAGACATAATACAACCGGATCCGTTCATGACAGATGCATGAGGTTGTATTATTTTAACGGAAGCGTTTTTGCAGATCCATGACGGATCCGCAAAAAACGCTAGTGTGAAAGTGGCCTTACCTTACATGTCACTAGAAGAGACACTGTCTACAGACATCTAATGTTGCACTTACCTGCTCTATGGACAACTCTTTGGTGGCTGCCATGGAGATTTCGCTGATCTTCTCCACGAACTGGTCCAACCCAAGTTCCACGATTTTCTCCAATGTGAAGTCATCGGCTCCCTGGTCAAATGGCCTCTGGACCTCCTGCTTCACTTGTGTCCAGTGCCTAGGAATCAGGATTTATCACACACACGACCCACAGGACATCATCTAGTCCTATCATGAGACTTTCTGGTGTCCTTCACTTTCTCAACTTTATAACACCTCGTCAGTAAGGAGCACATGCAGCACTGCAGTAGTAATCATAGTAGTAACAGAAGTGCAGTAGGAGTAGCAATCACAGTAGTAACAGAAGTGCAGTAGTAGTAGTAATTATAGTAGTAACAGAAGTGCAGTAGTAGTAGTAATTATAGTAGTAACAGAAGTGCAGTAGTAGTAATCACAGTAGTAACAGAAGTGCAGTAGTAGTAGTAATTATAGTAGTAACAGAAGTGCAGTAGTAGTAGTAATTATAGTAGTAACAGAAGTGCAGTAGTAGTAATCACAGTAGTAACAGAAGTGCAGTAGTAGTAATCACAGTAGTAACAGAAGTGCAGTAGGAGTAGTAATCACAGTAGTAACAGAAGTGCAGTAGTAGTAGTAATTATAGTAGTAACAGAAGTGCAGTAGTAGTAGTAATTATAGTAGTAACAGAAGTGCAGTAGTAGTAGTAATTATAGTAGTAACAGAAGTGCAGTAGTAGTAGTAGTAGTAGTAGTAATCATAGTAGTAACAGAAGTGCAGTAGTAGTAGTAGTAGTAATCATAGTAGTAACAGAAGTGCAGTAGTAGTAGTAGTAGTAGTAATCATAGTAGTAACAGAAGTGCAGTAGTAGTAGTAGTAGTAGCAATCACAGTAGTAACAGAAGTGCAGTAGTAGTAGTAATTATAGTAGTAACAGAAGTGCAGTAGTAGTAGTAATTATAGTAGTAACAGAAGTGCAGTAGTAGTAGTAGTAATCATAGTAGTAACAGAAGTGCAGTAGTAGTCATAGTAGTAGTTATAGTAGTTGTAATAGCAGAATGTAGTAATATAGTAGTATAGGTAAGTAGTAGTCACAGTGATATTAGTAGCGGTAGTAATAGTAGTATTAGTAATAGTATTCAGTGTCGGACTGGGGTACCTTATTTTGAGGGCCCACCGTACGGATACAAAGTTTTGTATATGCACACCGGCTGGTGGAGGTGCTGTATATATAATATATGTATGTAGTGCAGTCAGTCTAATGTGTTATGTGCTGCTTGTGCAGGGGGTGGGAGACTAGGGGCCCACCTTGCTCAGGGGCCCACCGGGGGATTCCCCTGAGGGCCAGTCCAAGCCTGATAGTGTTAGTAGTAATAGCAGTAGTGTAGTAGTAGAAGTAGTAGCAGGAATAGCAGTAGTCTAGTAATAGTAGTACTAGTACTACTAGTAGTAGTATCGTAGTACTAATGTCTCCTAGGTGTAAGCGGCTCCTACCTCTCCCGTAAAGCTGGGTTCCTCAGATCCACAATGAGGGGCAGGGTTCTCTTGAACTGGTCAATGCGACTCCTGGCCGTCTCCAGCACCTCCCAGTTCTTGTCCTGCACAGGAACCAGTATAATTACACTCCTTAGGGGCTCATGCACACAAACGTATTTATTGTCCGTGTCCGTTCTTTTGCGGAGCCCGTACGCAGAACCATTCATTTTAATGTGGCCGCAAAAAAACGGAAATGACTCTGTGTGCATTCCGTATCCGTATGTCCGCAAGTCTGTTCCGTAAAAGAATAGTACATGTCGTATTCTTGTCCCTTTTGCGGACAAGAACAGGCATTGTTACAATGTATCCGCAAAAAAAAAATGGATGTAACTCGGATGTCATTCGTTTTTTTTTTCCAGACTTTTTCCCTAACTCTCAGGACCAGACGCGCCAAAAGGAAGCTGAAGGGGTTTGTACTATTTTAGAAAAGAGGGCCTGATTTTATTTATTTTTTTACATAAACAGCTCCACCCCATGGGCTATGTCTGCTATTACAGTTCAGCTGCAATACCATACACTGCCCACAGACAAAGGTGGCGCTGTGTCCGAAATAAAAGACTCCTGTTAGGACCTCCTATGAGCAGAATCCATTCCGTCTGATCATGTATTACACCTTGATGGCTGGGGGGCAAAATCATTTATCATGGCTGTAGCCTACTGATGAAAGGGTTAAATTGGCCATTCCTGTGGTTCCCCATCTGCTAGCTCTGCACATGAACACAGGTGGTACATCGGTCCCCCCCTTAGTTGCTATATGTGTCCTACATTGTGGACTGACAGCCCTCCTCACCTTCAGCTCCCGGCTCAGTCTGGTGAGTCTCCTGTACAGACCCTGTGCCGTGTTCTCCATCTCCTCGGTCTGCAGGGTGAGGAAGCGGCCGCGCTTCCACTCACCCCAGTTCTGCTCCCACTCTTTGGTGGCTTCCCACACAAGCTGCAGAGAATCCAGGTCCTACAAGAAGTAGACAGTGAGAAGTATGGTGGGATAAGACTATGTGAGCCATCTCCTGTAAACGCTCAGCCCCCCTGACCCACCTTCTCCAGGGCCTGGATGTCCTTGGAACTTGGATGTTCTATCTTGAACATGCCCAGACCGGAGCGGATGGTGTTCTCCTCCTCCTTCAGGGTGTCCATCATATTATGGAACGTAGAGATCTGCTCCAAGGCCATCTCACATCCCACAGAGCTGGAGAATGGACCTGGAAAGAGAGGAGATGATGGATGTCTACCTTCTACATGGTGAGGCAAGGATGGTCCCATTTCTGTTTTCTTACCTTTGTCAGAAAATTCCTCCAGAATTGATCGAGACTTCTTCTTGAACTCCTCGGCGGTGTGGATGAGACCGGTTTTGAACTTCTCTTTGGACTTTTTCAGCATGGACTCGCTGTCTATGAGGCTCTGCTGGAAGGACAGCCACACCTTGTTCAGGGAGTCCAACATCTGGAGGACCTGAGGGAACCACAAGATCTTCCTAGAACAGTTTCTTCCCATAGATATCATAGCTGAATGGTCATAACGTCACAGAGGGATCAACAGGACTGCCTCAATCCCATTCACATAAAGCACATATGTCAAACTCATGGACCTCCAGCTGTTGCAAAACTACAACATCCATCATGCTCAGAAAGCCTACAGCTATTAGGGCATGCTAGGAGTTGTAGTTTTGCAACAGCTGGAGGGCCATCAGTTTGACATCCCTGACATAAAGGGTTGTCTGTGTAACAAAGGACAGGACAGGTCCTCCAGAGCGATGGATGCTCTTTGTAATCGCTCTTCATTATGGCCGAGATGATGATCCTGAACAGAGGGCCAAAGGTTTTTACTAAAATGGACAACCCGTTTATAGGGGATGGCTCATCTCAGACTCTGAGGGCTTATCTCCAGGACGTGGCCCCCAAAGTGAAGGAGAGCCATCAATGTCTAAGACAAGCCAACCCCCTTTAAGCTTGCACATGCGACTGAGATATACTTACAGATTCCTCCACAACCACCTCATATTTCTTAAGGATTTCAAACTGGTCGTGGATTGGCATGATCTGACTCTCCGTCTTGGAGAGCTCATTCTGAAGGGTGTCGTATAGGGTCAGGCTCTGGGACAGTTCCTCCAGAGTTTGGGGAGGCTTCGTCACACTACATACAGAGAAAGAAAAGGTTATCACATAACCAAAGGTAGAAAAGGAATGGACCAACATCTGGAAGAAATCCCCGGCACCAGACATAATAGCGGAAGCGCTGCCTTCACTCAATATGGCGTCGCTTCTGCTGCAGCTCATCCAAGGCTGCTGAAAGTTACATCATGATGTCTTCTCCAGTCACATCCAGAGCTGCATTACGCTGCTTTCATTTTTGGCTGCTAAACAGACGTGATGTTTACACCTGCGAATGCAGCTCTGGATGTGACTGGAGCCTATGATGTGATGTAGATTTCTCACCGCTCAGCATTATCACTCAGGTAGGCATGAAGCTCCATCAGCTTCTCGGTGGCCATGTGCCTCAGCAGACCGGTGAACTTGTTCTGCCACTCGTTGCAATGTTGGACCAAGGCAAACTTCAGCTGACTGCAGTCCAGCATGACGAACTGGATGTTCTGCACGGTCTCCTGCTTCTGGACGTTGTTGGCCAGCTCGGTGTATCTGCGAGACAAGGACATGAGGGACGGTGAGGGGAAAAATCCTGGGAAACAGAAGGATGATCATCGATGAATGCTAGAAGGACAACTGCTCTCACCGTGCAATGTCGGCGTCAAATGCGGACACCATGGGGTTAAGTCTCTGGTATCGACGGATCAGCGTATCTTTTTGGGGCTCCCAAATCATCCGGAATGAGTCCCAGGTTTTCAAGTAAGCCTGGAGGAGGGAAGCATTGGTGACCATTCCTGCGCTGATCTGAGCCTGGATCTTCTTGATTTCTTCATCCCGTTCTGTAAGGTAAGAGAAACATGGGGGTGGTCTGCTATTCTTCCACTAGGATGGTAGTGGGGTCCCCCACCCCAAGAAACCCTGGATCTCTGTTTTGGACAATGTCAAAGGGGATTCATAGCAATAAACTGTTCCCAAAGTCCATCCCTGCCGAGACCTCCAGCAATCTGCTGTAATCAGTGGTGAAACCAATGTCCCTGCAGCACCCCCACAGGAGAAACTAAGCATTACAGGACAAGTCCTCCAGAGCGTTCTTTACAACAGAGGGCTTCCTCTATTAAAGGGGTTCTCCTATCATAAGAACCTATCCCCTATCCACAAGATAGGGGATAAGCACCCGATCAGTGGGGGGCTGACTGTTGGGATGCCAAAGAGTTCCCAAAGTGAATGGAGTGGCAGTCACAGATACGTGAACTCTACAGGGCTTCCTGAGATAGCAGAACTCTGACCCAAAGAGTTAAATGGAGCAGCTGTGTAGATGGTGACTGCCGCTCCAATCACTCTGGCACATTATTCTCATAATGGATGGGGATCCCAGCGACCAGACTCCCCCCGATCAGATACTTATCCATTGTTCTGTAGACAGGGGATAAGTTCTAATGGGTGAACAACCCCTTGTAATTTGCGTCTTAGGGTCTATGAAAATGGGGTTTCTAAAATCTTTTTCTGACAGGTCTCCCTACTGAGATTGCCTTTACACAGAGCAGAACTGTAGTGAAAAGCATGGTTGCCACCAGAGCAGTAGCCTTCCCAAAAGTACAGAGCGAAGAACCTCAGTGGTTACATGATCTTGGGATGGCAGAAAGCATTTGTAAGAGGACCTCCATGCAGCCAAAACCAAGAAAACCAAGAAAACGCCAACCTCTACGGCCAGGACGGACCACTGGGTGACCACGTCTGCAGTCAGCTCTTACCCAAGATGGCGTGTATGAGGTCCCGCTGGGATTTCTTCTTAGTCAGGATGTCTGGAAGCCTCCTGAACTTGGACACCGTGGTGAAGATTTCAGAGCTGACACTACTGACGATGTTAGCCAGCTGAAAGAGGGTGGGAGAGAACTCCACCTGCGGCAACAAGAGCGTAAGAGCTAAACAGTGCCTCCTAATGGAAGTGACTAACATAGTAACATCATGTCTAAGGCAGGGGTCTCCAGCGGTGGTCAAAGTCCTCTGATCTAACACAGTTCAGGGTTTTACCTCGGCTGTGGACCCAGGGACGTCATTCTGTAGTATGACCATGACACGGAAGAGGGGGCTCTGGGTGGTTTTGGTGTCCCCGTTAATGGCCTTTGACAACTCCTGAAGAGACCACTTGATGTTCAGCCTGAAGGCTTCTTCAATCAGGCGATCCGTCTTCTCAGTATAGTTCACCCAGTGCTGCTGGACCTGAGGAAGAAAGCATTTCATTACTATGCCCCTTCCAAATAACTGGTGTACCTTCATCAGCCCCGTCCAGGACCATACCTCAGGGCCGTCCAATCGGAAGACCTCATAGGTGGCCCTCATGAGGCTGCAGATCTCATCATGGAGGTTCTGCAGACGACCATGCACAATCCTCCGGTGTTCCTCCTGCACCTCCTGAAACTCCAGGTCTCGGAAGACCCGTTTGCCATCAATATGGAGCAGCAGCGTCTCGCTTATCATCTGGGCGCAGCGGGAAATGTTCAGGTTGGAGGCTTTGTAATTGTCCACAATTTGTTGTATCTGGACAGAGGAGATAATCTCATTATACAGAGACAGAAAAACCGCCATGACAGCTATACTGGGGGTACTACTACCCTCATTATTTACTGCTCCCTTATACCTAGAGTACCACTGCCCTCTCCATTAAGTGGTTCCTTATACCTAGAGTACTGCTGCTCTCTCCATTCACTGCTCCCTTATACTGGGGGTACTACTACCCTCATTATTTACTGCCTCCTTATACTGATAGTACTACTGCCCTCTCCATTCA